>NC_042622.1:131106439-131442342 GCF_901001135.1 Rhinatrema bivittatum | reverse complement strand
TCATTTTAGAGCCTTCTTTCCATTGAAAAAGGCTGTGCATGGAAACGTTTGAGATATTTGAATGTCTCTATCATATCTCTCCTATCTCACCTTTCCTCCAGGGTAAACATGCTTAGATCTTTAAGTCTATCCCCATAGGCTTTAGATTGAAGACCACTGACTAGGAGTTAATCATTTACAGCCCCTACATGGGGGAGTTAATCCCACTCTGAAGCTAACTCTGTTCCCTCCATGCTCAATGGATCATTCCTTCTGGTAGATATATTATAGATTCTGTACAGATGGTTTCGGGGGGTTCTGACTTAAAATCTACCCCTATGGGTGTAAAAGGTTGCGCACGCACATGGATGCCCGATTTTATAACATGCGCGTGCGGGTGCGTACATGTTATAAAATCAGGGGTCAGCGCGCACAAGGGGGCGAACAATTGTGCAACTTGCGCACGCCAACGCCTGCGGCCTTCTCCCAGTCCCTCCCAGGCCGCTCCGATTTCGGAGCGGTCTGGGAGGGAAATTCCCAACCCCCTAACCTTACCTCCTTCCCCTTCCCGTAACCCTCCCACCACCTAGCCCTATCCTAAAACCTCCCGAACTTTATTTTACCTGTTGCGCTGGCACACGATCCTCCGATACAGCGGCAAATGGCCGCTGTGCCGGAGGCCTCTGGCCCCGCCCCACCCCCAGATGGCCCTGCCCCACCCCACCCCTTTTTCGAAGCCCCGGGACATACGCGTGTCCTGAGGCTTTACGCACATCGCCGGCCCTTTCTAAAATAGGCTCGGTGCGTGTATCCCCACCTACACGCGTAAATCCAATGGATTTACATGCGTAGGCTTTTAAAAATCTACCCCATATTTTTTAATTTTTAAAAGTATGCCCATAAACAGGCCGATACAGTACAGTGCGCTCCGGAGTATTATGCATGTAAGTGGCTCTTCAAAAATAGCCCTGGCATGTATGTGCATAAAAGTATGTGCACCACATGATTTTGCACATATTTTTATGTGGATACTAAATAGGCATTCCAGGTGCAGCGTTGCAACTTACACACAACTCAGAAAGGATTTGCATATGTTACCACACAGAAGCATGTGTACACTCGGGGTAGATTTTATAAATTTACGCTCGCGCTTACTTTTGTTCGTGCACCAGGCGCGAACAAAATTACGCTGGATTTTATAAGATACGCGTGTATCTTATAAAATCCGGGGTCGGAGCGTGCATACCTACCTAACCCACCCCCCGGCCCTATCTAAACTCCCCCTACCTTTGTTGGCAGATTTACGCCTGCCAGAGGCAGGCGTAAATCTGCGCGCACCAGCAGGCTGCTGGCGCGCCATCTCCCAACCCAGGGGCTGGTCCGGAGGCCTCGACCACGCCCCTGGGCCGGCATCACGCCCCTGACACGCCTCCCGCCTCGAAATTCGCGCCACCCACCCGACATGCCCCCAGCATGCCCCCTTCGCAAAGCCCCGGGACTTACGTGCGTCCCGGGGCTTGCGCACGCCACCGAGCCTATGCAAAATAGGCTCGGCGCACGCAGGGGCCTTTTAAAATCCAGCCCTGTGTCAATTATCCATTTTCAAAGCGAACTTATGCACATAAGCTCACTTGGAATATGCTCAGTAAAGTCTGCATGTACAATGTAAACGCAGACTTTATAGCTATGTGGAATGTTTGAAAATGGCCCTTCCAATACTTAGACCTTCCAAATCGTAGTTCCCTGGGCTCCCAGGATCCCAATAAACCCACAAAAACTGATCAGTAGTTTCTTTTCCCCCACAACCTTTCTTTTTCTGTTCATCTTTTACCAAGTGTCCCTTCCTGTATTTTCTCCTCTGAAGTGACACTTTCATGCTGCTTACTGCTTCTCCCACCGCAGACTCTGTTCCTGCAGTTTTCAAGTTTTATGTGACTTTCAATAAAAACAATTTCCACTGTCAGTCTTGCAAAACAAGCTAGTCAAGTTAGTTCACGCTTTACTTGCTTGAAAGTCATTGCCTTGAATGTGTAAACTACTATTTTTTAGGTGCCTGTGACACGCAATACAAATTTCATGAGTGAGGAAAAAATAAACTAGGTAGAGAGTGCAACTAGGTAGAGAGTGCATCAAATCACATCAAATCTTCACTGTTGTGTACTGTGCTGTTTGTACCTCTGACTGTGCATGTAAAATTGCCCCCCCCCCAAAACCTAGGCCACCACAAAAGCTCACCCCAAGTTACTAATTGCCCCTCTTATAGTGGTATAAAAAGTTGACTAATATTTATACCCCCCTCCAAGGCTCTCTCTCTCTCTCTCTTCCTCCTCCTCCTCCTCTTCTCCTCTCCTCCTCAAAACGGGATAATGCACAGCATATCACCAGGAAAAAAGGTGAGTTATTTCCGGCATTAAAATGTGCAATAGAACGAGTTACACTATCACATGCAACGTTAAACACCCCCCATTTTCATAAACTCCATCCAAACTCCTCCCTTTTGACATAATTTTTAAAATTTGCATACATATCTCGAGATGCGTTATTTATTGCATGCGTTATGGCGTTATCATGGTATTAGGACCCTAACACCTGCAATAAGGCCCTAACGTGATTTGATAAATGACCCTGTAACTTTAAATATTGGAGTTAGCCGGATAAGTTAGCCAACTTGCTTTACTTCTTCCAGTTACATCCTCAGAACTTGGGCCTAGATTCATCAAAATGCGATGTGTCTTTGCAAAAAGTAGCCTATTATCACGGGGTGGGGGGGTGTAGCTGTGATAGTGGGGGCCCCTCCCCTAAAAACACATCACGGCTGCATGGCACGTTCTTTTGTGTCATGGCCAAACACTGCGACACACAAGAACGTGGCAAGCGGCCCTTAAACACAATGGTGGCCCCAATCTCACAGGGCCGCCATCATCTTAAAGGTCTGATGGCCGCCAAAGAAATAACACATGCCCAAACAGGGAGCTTGAGTGGGGGTTATTGCTGACTCCTGTTTCAACCCAGGGCCGCCGATCGAGGCGGTCTCGAATCCCCAAAACTAAAAATAAAGTTCAAAGTATGTGCACGGCGGCAGCAGCCCTCCCCCCCGGCCCCCCGATGGAGGAATGCCCCTCCCCCTCCCCGACCCCCCTGAAAGCAGGGGTGCATAGTTATTAACTGTTTTTGGACTTGGAAGACAAGTCTATAAATTGTTTGAGTTGAATTTGAGGGTCCAGTAGTTCTAGCACTATTTGGAAAGGTAAACAGCCATCACCCACTCATGATTTTAAAAGTTTTTATTACATCCCTTTCCTCGTCTCCTCTCTAAGCTGAAGAGCCCTGATTTTTTTTAGCTTTTCCTCATAAGGGAGCTGCTCCATCCCCTTTATCATTTTTGTTGCCTTTTCTGTACCTTTTCTAGTTTCGCTTTTATCTTTTTTAAGATCGGGCAACCAGAACTGCACACAATATTCAAGGTGCAGCTGCACCATGGATCAGTAGAGATTATATGCTATTCTGTTTTATTTTCTTTTATTCCTTTCCAAATCATGCCTAATATTCTGTTTGCTTTTTTACCTCTGCTGTACACTGAGCTGAGGATTTCAATGTCTTGTCCACAATGACACCAAGATCCTTTTCTTGGGTGGTGACTAAAAATACAGAATCAACATTACGTCCTTATAATGGGGAGGATTCTTTTTCCCTATGTACATTACTTGATGTTTGTCCACATTTAAATTATTTTGCCATTTAGATGCCCAGTCCCCTCCAATCCACAATGTCCTTCTGCACTTCTTCCCAATCTGCTCTTGTCTTAACAACTTTGATCACTTCACTTGTTACCTTCTTTTCCAAATTATTTTTGTTTTAGTCTGTATGTATTTTTGATGGGATTTTATGTTTGTTGCTTTTATTGTAAACAGCTTGGATAAACTGTTTTATAGGTGGTAAATTAAATAAAATAAATATTAATAATAATAATATGTAAATATTAAACTCTCTTGGGTACTCCACTATTTACCTTTTGGGAAAACTGACTATTTAGCCCTGCTCTGGTTCCTATCTTTTATCTAGTTACTAATCCAGGATGTCACCTCCTATCCCGTGTTTTTCCTTCATCTTTAAGGATCAGGCAGCACTGTCATGGCAAAAACAATGAACAGGTATAGAGAAGAGAAAATAAACCCTGCAACCTGCTGTGAGTTGGGTGAAAGGGAAATCAAAGCTCATTATGTACCCCTGTAAACAAGCTAATCGTTTGCCATTCCTGCCACTGCTTTCCTGCATGTGCAAATGTCCATCTGTCCTGCTGAACCACATCCTTGCCTTCCACGTGGTTGATGTAAGTACGCTAGTGCGTGGGTCTTCTCAAGAGCCTGCAATATCCAACTAACTTTCTAGGTGACAATTAATGTGCAACTTGATCTAGCTCCTTTTTGTGGTGAATTGTAGGGCCTCTTTGAAAAAAGTGGGCATAAGGTTATGCGCTTCACTTTCCTGTCTCAAATGGATTACATGTTTTCTTTGTTCTTTCTGGCCTTGAATTCCCTGAAGTCTTTCCAACCTTGCCACTTTCCATTGTCTTGAAGCAAAGACCACTGGTTGGTTGCAGTAGCCAGGGCTGGAAATACCCAAGAGGCTGGGGAGGATGTTAAAGTGACATAAAAATGTTTAGAAAAATCAGAAGGGAAATTAGCAAGAGGTCTGCTACATTTAGAAAGTACAATTTCCAGATGTGAAAATACACACCATGAGCCTGATTTCTCTAAGACTTCTGTATCTGTAGCATTCTGTTACTATGGGAAAGAAAGCTTAATGAATCAGGACCAATAAATAGTTGCGATAAAAAAAAAAAGAAAGTGACGACCAGGAAAAAGGAGCCAAAAAAAACAAGTGATTGATATTTAGAGGAAAATACAGTCAATTATTTAGTGTGTGTACTCTAAGAAGCAGCGCTCTGGAATCTACAGTTATTACATGATTCATTCTTCACAGAACTTTCCCAAGCTCGTAAATCTTCCCCAAGACTCGAGTTCAGTTTTAGGGTCTGCTACCTGTCTGGATTGCTCTCACAGTGCTTATTGTGCTGGTCCTGTGTTGGCTTCATTGTATGCATGCCGGAAAAGGGCAGCACCGCTGCCATACCACATGTCTCATAACAAGTTAATGAAAAAAAGTGAATTATAAAGAGTGGCATGAATGGTGAATTATTGTTAAAGGATGCCAGAGGTCGGGGAGGTTTTCGGTGCAGCTGTCAGGGATTACAGTGACCCCAGAAAACTTTACAGTGGTTATACTGTAACATGGACAATTCAAAGAGAAATGCAAATGTAAGCCTTAGTCGGGGTGTGTTAAGTCCCAAGGGCACACAATCTCATTTATATCTTCGGGGCTGCTCTGGCTAACCACTCACTCCCACGCTGACTCTTAATCCCTGGGGGGGAATCTTTTTTATGGGGGGAAGCTCTCGCTTATAGCCCAGAAGATGAAAGAAGGTCACCAGTGTTGTGCTGTATTTTAAGTGCTTCTCATGGGGTGAGAGGCTGTAAGAATTAGACAGGACCAGGTCTGGGTGTTAAAATAAAGTTTAATGATTTAAAATATTAAATATAGTCCATTTGTCCAAAATGATGAGTGTACATCTGACTGTAGTTACAGGGTTTTCTCTCTGTGTAGGTAGGTGTCCTTATTACAGACCTCTGGATAGAGCCCATAGTGATTTTAAATGCACTTAGCACATACTCTCCCAGCGGCTGTGCTGTGGGAATCCTAGTGAGAGGGATCCCCTTTTAACTGCAAAAATCCTACCTTTAGAGATCTTCTTTCCCGACTGTCCTGATTCCTTAGGGTGGAAATCTAGATGGGATCTCCTTCTCTTACTCTTTCTTCCTTTGCTTATGCTGTTTCTTTATCCTTGGCTATTACTTCAGGTGATTTCTCTTGTGGAAAAATCTGGGGACAAGGATATTAATCCTGCACTGAAATCCCAGTGGGGAAGGGGGATCCAAAAACCTCCCCACTACTCTTTAGTTCCAAAAAATACTTTAAATCTTAATCTGGATAGCTTCTCTACATCACAATCTCTCACAGCAGGATCCATCACTGGTGCTTGCTTACCTAGTGGGTAGAGTTGGCTCACAGGTCTTCGGTCCCCTGAAGAGAGCCCCTTGCCCCGAAAAGGGATCAGGTTTAAAAGTCTAACTCACTGTAAATTATAAGAAGGACCCTCTGGCAGGGAGAGGTGAGGTGTCTCTTCTAAAAGAAAACTCCTTTGGGTAAGGCTGGGAGGCCCGACCAGAGAAAAGAAAAAATACTTTTACTCCGCAGCTGCTCTCTCTCTAACTGAATCCCCTGAGAGTTAAAATGGCTAAGCTAAATAGCACTGAGTCACCCAAACCAAAGCCTCCTGGTGGGAGTGTCTGAAGGGATGGATGGCTCCTACTGACTACATTCTAAGTACAGGGATGGTGGCATCTAATGGCCAGGCCAGAGGATGTGCCACACAAAATATGTTGTAATTAAAACTGCCTACCAGATTAATTTATACAGTGACTTCATTCTGGGAAGGGCTATCTTTAGTTGTTAAATCCTAATTGAGGGCTAGCTTAATGGCCCAGAGGCAATTTTGCGTGCTGTCATGTGGAAGAAGCCAGGTTAGATTTTCAGATCCAGCTCAGAGGTAGCATTTACAGCCTCTGTAAGGAAAGGATTCCCATCCATCGCTGGTGAGCACCTTTTGAACCAGATTCTGAGGACTGTTGCTTGATGGAGCAGTTGGGGCAGGTTCCAGTAGAGCTGTAAGCCCAAAGAAGCAAGAGGAAGCTGTTCTTAAATAGTCTCATCTCCCAGTAAAGAAACACGTTCCTGTGTAACTGATAGTAATTGTATTAAATCAGTGCAGAACTGAAACAGTGAATCTGTCAGCTGTATAAGGATAATTTACACTCAGACTAATGCAATAAGGTGTGCTCAGCAGAGCACATAAGGGTAGATTTTCAAAGGGTTACGCGCGTAACCCCGACAACCTGCTCCTGCACGCGCCGAGCCTATTTTGCGTAGGCTCGGCGGCGCACACAAGCCCTGGGAGGCGCGTATGACCCGGGGCTTTGAAAAAGGGGCGGGAAGGGGGCGTGGTGCCGGTCTGGGGGCGGTCCAGGGGTGGGACCGAGGCCTCCAGCACAGCGGCTATGCCGGGGGATGGCGCACCGGCAGCTAGCCGGCGTGCGCAAGATACGCCTGCCAGAGGCAGGCTTAAAAAGTTAAACAAGGTGTGGGGGGGATTTAGGTACGGCTGGGGGTGGGTTAGATAGGGAAGGGAGGGGAAGGTGGGGGGGGGGGAGCTGCAGCACACTGAGCTGACGATTTTAAAGTATTATCCACCGATTTCGGAGCAGGCTTGGAGGGAACAGGGAAAGCCATCGGGGCTCCCCTAGGGCTCAGCGCGTGCAAGGTGCACACCCTGGATTTTATAACATGCGCCCGGCAGCGAGCACTCTGCCCGCGATAGCCTGCAGCTGGCCGCACTGCAGCAGGCGAAACTACACCGCCGTGGTGCGGCCGGCTGCAGGTTATCGCCTGACCGCCCCCTGCTTCGCCCCCCCCTGTAGCACAGGGTTCATCATTCCACACGGAGTGATCCTGGCCTAAGTCACATAGCCAGATAAGTGTAAAAAGCCCTACATCTCTGGGTAAATCAGATAACTGAATAAGTAGCACTTTTAGATTTATCTGGCTATCTGATTTAGCAGGATAAATAGCATTGTAAGACTTGTCTAAGTAGTGCTTTTTTAAGATTTATTCAGCTGTCTTACATAGCCGGATAAGTCCGAAAAGTGCTATTTAGACAGCAAGTAGTGTTTTTCCAATTTTTCCGAATAAGTAGCACCTGCTGCTACTTAACCAGATAAGTCAGAACTTGTTCAGATAAGTGCTGCTACTTCTCTGGATATATTTGAATTTGTCCATCTAAGTAGCAGCAAAAGTGCTCCTTAGCCAGATAAGTGTGCATAAATGATATACCTGCATATATCAACGTCAAATTTTAAAGGGATACGCGGGCAAATTTTACATGCATTATTTCAATGCATTTTACCCCCCTGGTAAGTTGGCTTTTACAGGTGTAAGTCAGCAATGAACTAGCCAGTTTTACCAATTAATCTAACAGTTCACAAGTCCATCTGCAGCTCATGAAGACCCTCCTGGCTCTTCAGCCTGAAGTCCCCCTCATTTCACCCAGACTCCTCTCCTAATTACTTTTTCACATATAAGATGTCTATGATCACTTATTCCAGATATTGAGCAGGAGTAAATATATGTAAGTGTGGTGCCAAATTTACATATGGAAATTGCTTATAAAATAGAAACTTATTCATGTAAATGTTGGCCCCCTCCCCAAAATGTCCCTGGCCCGCCCCTTTTTTGTAAGTGGAAATTTACTTGTCTATGTTGAGGTTTCTAAAATAGATTGCTTATATGTGCTCAACTTTTGAATATTCACCTTTAAGCCTTTGCATACATGTTCTTGTTTGTGCACTTTAAATATAAATATATTAACTTGTGCATTACGAAACTGCTGAATTTCAGCACACAGTTGTAATGCTCATCTTTTTGCATCCACCCCATTATTTGGGGGTAAAGCTGTGATAATTCTGGGTAATGAATAATGATCATTTTCAGGAGTCAGGGGAATCAGCAGACAAGAAGTATTTATTTAAAGAAGAAAAAAAATGATTGTTCAGTATTATGGAGATTTTAAGCTAGTCATCTTATTGCAATGCTAATTGATATTCATGTGTGAATGAGATCACAGCATTGTTTTTATTTGCCAGGTTGGCGCTGCAGGATTTGAGACCAGTATAAATGTTTTAGTAAATTGAGCAAGCATAACATGGCTGGCTCAATAATGTTAAAGCAATCCAATTTCATGACATCTTGGATTTTTATTTATTGATTATCAGCACTATGTACTTGATAGTACGTTATTAGTGCTTACGGTATCTGGGATACCTTTTTCACTCATTTGAATTAAAACAACTTGAAAGTTTAATAAGTGAGAGCTAATGTCAGCATTGCAGTTTGCAAGAAGTGATGCATTGTTTATGCAAGTTGCTGTTTGTAATTTGTTTAGCATCAGCTGAATTTATCTCGTCATCCTTTATTGTGGTTAGTTTTAATCATCTATGTATTTAATTGTCTTTAGCTTCTATTCCAGGGCCTTTGGGTATGATAAGGTGATCATATTTATGAGATGGTATTCTTAGCAAGTCTCCAGTAATACCAGTTTTGTTTGTTTGTTACTGCTGAACTTGTTAAATTATAGCCTTGAGATTTATCCAGCACTGTTTAATACTGCTCTTTTGTCCTGCCTCCATCGGGGTCAGTCCCATGTTGTTTTATGGCTTTCATGGAGTGGTAAAGTGCAGTCTTTAAGTACTACAAACAGGGCTGTTGTTTCTTTCTGGTAGCCTAGAAATGATAATTGACAATATTTGTATCTGAATTAGTCAGCTTATCCAAATGTATTCATTAATACTTAGGGAAAAACAGCAGATTGATTTGTGACTCTCACGGACTGGCAGCGTAGTGTGACATGGGACACAGATGCTCAGAGGTGCTGCTGGGCGGCTAGTGGCTCCTTTCCTTGTTTTATGAATTTTTGCACTCTGATATGCAAGAACATGCTTTGCTTTCAGGTGCTTTATTTATTTACCTTTCATTTAAATGTATTAAGCTTTGTCTTAACCCAACCTAACTCATAATGATTTACAATCATGGTTAAAAAAAAAATGAAAAATAGATCAATAATCAGCTAGGCTACACGCTCATACATCCTAGCTGTCTGAGGAAATGTGCAGAGTAATCAAATATTGTGAGGTTTTCAAGCAGAAAGTGGAGTAATTATAATAGTACTACTACTAAAGATGATACCCCTAGTCGTGGGACAGTGGATTATGCACTGTGTGGTTTTCACCTTCAGGTTGGATGCTTGGCAAGTTTCATGACGCTGAATTTTCTCCATTGAAACCACTGCGTCTTTCCTGTTCTGTTCTCAGTCTCTTAAAGTGTCATACCTTTAATCTTAATAAATGCACTTATTCCACTCATGCCAACTCTGTGCCAACCCTGAGCTGGAAATTTCCCTTCTCTGCCCAGCTAAAAGTACATGTGGGCTTCCACAGCACACGTACCTCTAGCTGGGTTAAAAAGAGGGAGGGAAAGGTGGAGGGGGAGAAAAACAGCACACGGACATGACATTTTCCCCCACCCGCCCACAAAAAAACAGCATAAGCATGTGCATTTTATGCTGGCTCATTTTCAAAGACAATCTAACCAGGTACTTTCTTCTTGGAAAAGTAGCTACAAAGCACATGCAGTGAAAGTACTCACATCCTTTGCAGCAGTGCAGGCTGTTTGAGAATTGCCCCTGTTATGTTGAAGCTGGGTTTGGTGTGCTGCATCTGGACAGTTTGTACCAGATAATTCTGCGTCAAGTTCAGAACCTTTGCCTGCTTAAAAAAAGGTGCAGTGTTGGTCAACAGGTACTGGCTGATGCTGGGCAAATTTTGTCTCTGAGATGGGCACCTGGTGGGCAGTGTCTGGACTTTGTCTGCGAGGCTTAGCATGTTCTCCTTGCCTGTCACCCAGAGGCTTGCTGAACTTTAGACATTGTTCATGAGTTTTAAGTGTTCTTGCCTATCTTTCATGCCTTTTCATGGAAATAGCACAATCATCATTTGCAAACCCCTTGTCTGACTAATCTCCATCGCTCTTTATTGGTAACAAAATTTCACTCCCGGCAAATCCCATGTCTTGGCACCTTCTGCTTTTCTTTCTACCGGAGTAAATGCGAGAGAGAGAGCAGGAGTAGCTTTGGCTTCCAGAGAGCCTGATGAGTCTGTAATTTTGCTGTCCCTGTTAAAAGAAGTGAACTTTGTAAAAATAGACCTCATCAATATGCAAATTATTGTACTCTTCCCAGATCCCACTGGGTTTGTGCTCCTAGCTCTATTGTCAGCATTCACCTAGCCATAGTGTAAGCCCTTCACATCTGTGCAGTAAATGGCCTTAAAAAAAATGATTCACTTGCGCTAGAAAAATATTCCCACTGGAATTCTTTTCTGCATTTTTCCCAGAAACGGCAGGTTTCCTCTTTCAGGGTTACCTGTAATAGCATTGTGTTTGTTTATGTTTATGTTAATTACATGATATATTGCAAATGTTCAACAATCTTTGAGGTTTACATAATAAATACATACATAATTCAAATCAAATAGAACATATACGCATTAAATAAAAAAAATCATATCACAGCACTATTAAAAACTAAAGAAATCCAGAGTAAATTAATAATACTTATAAAGTACCTTTACTTAATTATTTAACAAACCTGAGAAAACCAGGATCTTACCTTTTTCCTAAATTTCAGATAATCTAATCTAACCAAATCTCAGTTGGCAAAGATTTCCTTGACAGCTTAAAGAATTCTTAGTTTGCTCTGGCCATATCTCAGATGGAGTTGGAAGTCTCAAAACACCTTGGCTGGCAGAACTGAGAGATCCTGATGGGGAATAAAACATCAACAAATATGAAAGATAATATAGCAGGCCCTTATAGAGAGTATTGCTGTCTAAACAGTCCAAAAACAGTGTTGTAAAATGATCTGCAATTTGTACCTCCATCTGTAACCCCCTTCTGGACGGGGCACATAAAATGTGAGAGAGTCTGGCACCTTCGTATACCAAGTGCCAGTCTCTCAAAGATTGGGTTCAAAACTGTGGAAATGGGCCAAGCAGATGTTGTAGTGGCGCTGAGGTAGGAAGGCAGAGAATTTTTTGAGCTGGACAAGGAAACCCACCACTTGGATCTCCCCATCGTGACCCTGTTCCTTATTGTCCCAATTGTTTATGCTGGTGTTCAACCTATACACACACAAAGGTCTACACCAATGTATCTTCCAAACAGTTAAACTTTTATTTCTGGTGATACCAGCAATCAATATTTACAAAAATGGTAAAAGATAGTAAAAGCCACAGATTTAAGGGGGTTCACAGGCTTTCACAGCCAAAATACAGCTTTAGAGATATCAAATTAATAGTTAACCAACAACTATTGCTACAGTAAGAGGATCTCTTCCTATATTTCAACTCACTCCTGCTCCTTAAGAAATATGTTGTTCCCATGACTTTTGTGATTCACAATGTTAGATTTACATTATCTCAGTTCTAAGAGCAATGAGGATATATAAACTGTGGGCATTCAGCTGTCATGCCCCAAAACTATGGAACAAATTGCCACTACCCTTTTACCTCGAAACAAGTTACCTTAACTTCAGAAAACTGGTCAAGGCATGGTTATTTACCCAGGCCTTCACTTAGGCTTCATGACAGAAACTGACTACCAACTTTTATCATGAGACACCTATTGACACCCCTCCCCCCCTCCCACAACCTCTGTCCCAGGGCTTTTCTATCTTCTTTATTGAACGTCTCTTATTTTTCTTCTACTGATGTCTGCATTGCTCCCTCTATACCCATTCCTGTTCGACCCTTACAATTTAACACTTCTAGCAGACAAATCTATCAGACATGCTCTATCACATCCCAGTGACCATGAAAACTCTACCTCTTTCTACTCCTTCCAACTCTGACCTTATGATTATAGACTATATGTTTATTGTAAACTTAGATCCAAATGCAGTTGTAATTAATTTTGTTTGTAATCTGCCTTGTTACCATTTTTTAGTAAAAAGCAGAATATCCATTGTCTATAATTATATAAACAAATAACCTTCTCTCAATATCCACATCAGTTTTAGTTATAATACTACTCACTCATAAGGTATAGGCAATACCTTTCCTTATGTGAAGTAATTCTGTATCCTTGACTCCCCAACTCACTTTTAGGCAGTATCCATGGACTTCTCAGGCATCTTTGACTCACTCCTCTTTCTAGCTTCCTCTTTTTCACTGGTCCTCCACAGGTATCTCTCCTTCTCTTTCTCCTAGACCTAGGTCAAGTCCCTTGGCTGTTTACCCATAGGAAGAAACTCATGTTCCATGTCAGCCATTTCCCCTTGTGGGGGAAGCCTCTGCTGGCCACTTTCCAAATAGCAAGGAGGTCCTTGGGCCCACCAGCCTTTTGGTGGCTCCGTCGTCTCCACCTGCCAAACTTTTAATTAGCAATTAACTCTAAAAACACCCTCCCTACCTAGAGGATCCCCTTCTCAACCCTCTTAAAGGAACCACATCATTGGCATCGAATAAGCATTCCATTCCTAACTTTCCCATTATGTACAATGCATAGCACTCTTTCACTATACACACTGCCATCTAGTGGCTGTTCACTGATATGGCATACATAGTAACTCCCCACCAAACACTCAAAAAGGAAATGCCAGGATTCCCAAAATCTTTTCTTGGCCCATGCTCCATGACAAGGATGTAATTACATGATATGCATTAACAAAATATCTTTCTTTTTCCTTAGCCAGGCAAAATTTAATGTTATGTATGCCACTTGATTGATGTCTGTGATACCCAATGTTTGTCACTCCCTGAGTCACTTCAGCTACATACCCAAGAACCAGATGTATAGTATCAGTGGGCTTCTTGCAATATGTGAACTACTCAGTACACATAACCAGGGCTTCAATTAGGCTATTCTTAAGTGTTTGCCTCTTATAGACTAAAAAATGTAGGATACATTAATTCCTTTCTGTTTGGGAGTGTTCGATTATGTTAAAGAACCAGTCTGAGAGTCAGAAGTCCCATCTAGCTTCAAAGTCACTAGCAGAGTTCCACTTTTTGTGGTGCCAGATTATTTGCCTACACTTATGTCCATTAAATCTCATCTGTCACATCTCGATCCATATACCAGGGGTATTTGTAGCCTTTTCGTAAAATCATTGAACCTGCCATCTAATTGACAACATGGACACAACTGTACAAGTGTCAATATTGTTGTTTATTTCACCTTCCAAATTATTAATAAATTTATTGGATAACAATTTGCCAATCACAACTCTCTGTAGCAACTGACTGTGCACTAAGAACTATGACCCCTACAGACCCAGTCATAAAGAAGATCTGTAAAACCCATCTTTTTAAATGTAAAAATCAGTGCTTTCTGGGCTAAGGTGTCAAAGAATTTAGTAAAAACCATTTAAACTTAAAGTACTTGCTCAGCACTAGAGAGAGCTGATTTACCAAGCTCTATTTCCCATAGATATAGATTTCCCTTAGTTAGGAAATGAGGAGCCCTAAAACCAGAAGCAAGAGTCTCAGAACAAAACATGTCTGGCTGAACATCAGTGCATTATGGCTATGCATGTTCATTCCCAAACAGCTCCATGCAAGCAAACAGGTGCAATGGCTCAGATCTTCTGCTCCCCAGGTTGGCCTGGGCTGGAGATACTGCAAAGGCAACTTCGCCACTTAGTGGCCAGATTTAAGGCCCAAGATTTAGGGGGAGCTCTGCTGCATGGCTCCCAGCTGAGAACTGAAATAAATAAGAGAGAAAAATCATCGAGTACTTGCAAATGAAAGATCATGGCATCAGATCCCAGCCCTCGTTCTGTCTGAGCCAGAAGTCCAAAGAAGCAGCAAGAAAGTGAATGGCCATTAAAAAAAAAAAAAAAAAAGATGGCATTTGCATTTTTAGAGCTCTTGTTGTTAAAGACCCACTTACACTTTGTATAGAAGGAAGACTTTTGGCAGGGGGTTGTAAAATGTAGATGAAGTCAATGGTAAACCCATGCCAAGGCAAATTCTAGTAGCTGTATTGATTTTGGAGAAAATTGCAATCTTTACAGGATCTGTGGATAGTCAAACAAACAAACACAAAAGTCCCCATGGCATTCATTATATTCATTAGAAAGAAAACAAAAATACAGTAAAGCCCCACGTTGCCATATCAATGTGCAAAATAGAACACTCAGTAGCCAGGCATTCTCGTGTAGATTATTTACTGTAGCAGCAAAAATGTTTACCACCATCTCAGGACTGGCATTTTACTTCTCTCATGGAATGGTTATCCAGTGAACGTTCCATGGTGAAACGAAAATATTCGGTTCTTATTCAGGTTGTGGCAAATAGATTTTTGCTCAGCACGTTTTTGTAATAAATATCTCATATTGGAGTCCCTGGAGATTGTGAGAAAGTTATTCACAGATTAAATCTGCACAGATTCTACAAGCTATGTTCTTCCTCCAGCTTGGCATCTTATTCTTCTGGCCTTGGAGAAAGGGTAAAGGAAATTAAGTGTGTACTTTTATCAAAGGTGTTCAGGAAGATTTTAAAGGATGTACTATCCATATCAAATCCTGCACAATGGACCATGTATACTGTGATGTTCTTAAACTAAAACTTTGTAGAAAACTTGTGATCCTTACAAGCTAAATCGTGCCTTCAGGATACACCTCTGTCTCTCTAACATGACATTAATAGGTTCTGAAACCTTCCTTTACACCAATAGGAAAAGATCTTGTAGAGTATAGGCTTGAAAGCCTACATCTATGCCACCTGAGAAAAGAATATTATAGTCTCAAAAGCCCAGGTACTATAAGATCACTTTATATTGGCACTAATTATTTTTTTTTGTTTATTTTATTAAAAAATGTATATTCCGCCTATCTAAAATACTAGTCAGGTTACAACAGAACATTCATGAAATATAAACAATTAAAATGCATTAAATAAAAAAACATAAAAACAGAACTTTCAAAAGACACAAACATTAAAAACAGCAAAAACTGAACATCATATAAGTATAAACTGCTGTGAATTGCTTATCATCTCATTAAAAATGATTAAAAATGAAAAAAAAAACATAACCAACTGCTTACCATAAATGATTGGTAACATCATACATAGCACTTCAACTTTAATAAGACCATTAACTTCTCATTTTATAATTCTTAAAAAAAAGAAACCGTGACCAAATGCCTAAAGGTCTCAGGTCCTAAAGAGACTGCAGCATTCCCCATGTTCAATAAGGCTACTAGAACTTGCCTTGGCAAGTGTTTCACCAGTAAGGTTGTGCAGAGTCAAAAAATGAGTTTTGGTTTGTTTATTCATTTTATAGGTCACAATTATTGGTCAGGTTTATTCAAACAAAAAATACTTTTGTTTGTTCGTGCCATTTGTTTTTCTATTTTACATTGAAATCAATGGAGAAAGCAATTTGCAGGCTCAGGTGACTTTAGTGTGAAAAAAAAACTGGCCCAGGCCCAATACCAGATCCCAACGCCAAGGTTCGGGATGATACCCAGGCCCAACATTGAGACCTATGCCCAGCCATAGGCCCAGGCAAGATCTGAGACTGGTTCTCTTCACCAAGGCCCAGGTCTGGACCTAGACCTAGGCCCGATGCAAGGCCAAGTCCCCTCACCGAAGCCCAGGTCCAGCCTGAAGCAGTGTCATCTTTGAGGCCTAGGGCAGGCCTGCCAGGGTCCAGCCTGAAGCCGGATCCTGTCGCCAAGACCTAATCCTAGGCCCAGGCCCAACAGTGGGACCTGACCCGAAACTGGGTCCTGGTGCTGAGGCCCAGCATTGCAGGAGCAGACCTTCTGCCATCTTCTGTCTAAAGAGTGCACTACAGTGATGCTATATAGCAGTATCTCAAACTGGCGCCATCTAATTGGAAGGAAGGCATTGCAGTGGCATCACTTCAGCATATCCTTCAGGTGGACAGCATAATTTTTAGTTGACAGAAGAAGATGGTGGAAGGCCTGGTGCTAGGCTTCTGGTCCTACGCCTAGGCATAGGCCAAGGCTTGGGCATTGGCGTTAAGCCTAGGACTCTGCCCAGGCCCGAACCTACACAATGGGAGCTGGCTTCGGGTCAGGAAGTGGTATCGGGCCATATACTAGGTTTATGTCTTAATGTCAGGACCCAGCGTTGGGCCAGACTTCATCAACCGTATCCAGCCTTGGTCTGGGCCTGTGCCTAGAACTGGAATCTGGGCCTAGAGCCTAGGCCTTGGCCTTAGTAACAGGATCTGTATTTGGGATGGGCCCTGATGTCTGGCTTAGGCCTGTTCTTCAGCAATAGTCTCAGGCCAAGCCTTGGCATCTGGTTAGGCCTAGGCTTGGGCCTCGATGACAGGATCCAGCCTCAGACCAGTCCCTGGCATCAGGCGTGGCCTAGAGTGGGGTATAGGCCTGGGCTTCTGTGATGGAATCCGGCATCAAGCCAAGTCCTGGCATGGGTCTCAGTGATGGAACTTGGCCTCAGCAATGGGACACAACCTTGGGCTAGGCCATGGTGTTGGGCCTAGGCCTAGGTCTGGACCTTGGCAACATCGAGTCTAGGTGTAGGCCAGGGCCCTGGCATTGAATCTGGGTCTTTAGTGATGGAACCCAGCTTGGACCTAGGTTTGGCCTTTAACAATGGAACCTGGCTCAGACCAGGTCCCTGCATCAAGCCTAGGCCTAGGCTTAGGCCTCAGTGATGGGACTCAGCCTCAGACAAGGCCCCACATTGGGCATTGGTCTTAGCAATGGAATCAGTCCAATGCCTGGTCGTGCCAGAGGCTCGTTTATTTTTTAATTTACTGAGTATGAAAATACCTGAAAATTTTTTATATTTTCATCATAGGCTATTTTTCATTCTTTTCATTCAGAACAAACCAAAAATGACCTCATTCTTCACATTTTACTCATTCGGTTAAAACAAATGTGCATCCCTAATCACCATTAACTTTATCTAGATTTCACAATCTCCTGCCAAACCAATTCCTTCTATATAAAATGTAAGTGGGGTTTTTTGTTTTTTTTTAAACAAGTGGCCCTAATACCTTTCTTCCCTCTTCACTCCTGATGTCCGAATGCTTGGCCCTGTTGGACTGAGCCCCAAGCCCCTTCCATCTAATAGTTTTAAAAATCTAAGCACCGGGCTGATCTCAGTCTCTCCCCCTGACCCCTCCCCTGCTCCCAGGTCCTGTCAAAATTTTTAACATTTTGGAAACTGCAAGGCAACTCCAACCCTTACCCTCCCATCCTCCTGTTATCTTAATCTATAATCTTCAGCCTGGGTCGCAATAACAGCCAACCACAACCTAGGCCTGGCACATCTGCCATCGCTAAGCAGCTACGTTGGAAACATATGCTTCTAGCGTAGCGCTTCTAAGGAGTCACAAATAAAAGAGAATCTGAGAAATAAAAGATAATCCAAAATAGGAAATCGGGGAAAACAAAGGAAAATTCAGCAATACAGTTCACAGTTCTTCAAACACTTTCACGGTTCTTCTGTCACCTCCTCAAATTCTCATAATTGTTGTTCACAGTTCTTCTCAAATCTCTGCAGCTCAATCCAATTCTCACATCTCCCTCACAATCTCCCATTGAAACCCAAGAGGAGGAAAATTGTGAACAGAGACCAGACTTCTTCTCCTTAGTTGCCTCTCATACTGGGGCTTCCCCAGGGAGAATAAGTGTCCCCAAGAACTGAGGGGTCCTTATACCCCTAGCCAGCCAATGCCAGTGCAAACTCTCCGTCTTCACCTCAGCAGACCCCATTGTACTCCAGTGCTCCCTGCATCACTCTCCAAAAATCTTCTCTACACAGCATTCACTAACTTCATACTCCTCCTCATGTAATCCTCCTCATACCCATCCCCTGTCTTCTACATACCTCCTGCTACTGGAAAGTTCCCTGGATGGGTTTACAGAAGAATATGCACAAGTCACTGAAATATATTAACATGAATCATCTGACATGTCCTTCATTTATATTCATTTGGATTTATTTTAACTTGAAAAGAAATAAACACCAAAGTGAAAAGAAAAAAAACCTCCCAAAATGAATGGAAGGGACCAGGCACCCTCTTCCCACACTGTCAAAACATCCCCTTCAGTACTGCCTAAATAAAATATTTACTGCCCCACCCCCAGGGCCTTCCCCTATCTCCCCATGTTTCCTGGACCCATCCTACCCCACACATGGGTCACAAGAAGTCAGAGTGAAGCAGGAGTGATCCCCAGTCACTTCTGCCCTGCCAGTGCCAGGTACTATTTTGAAAATGGCACCAGGCTGCCCTGAGATCAATGCCATTCTGTTGTATATCCATATGTCACAAAACACCTGTCAGGCCTAATCAATGCCATAGAATCTTTAATTGTTTAGCATTGATATGTGTTTGCTGACAACAATAAACCATGACAGCGAAGCATTACCAATACCCTGAGATACCAGCAAAGGAGTAATTTGGCTTAGACACAATTATAGATAGAGCCACTAGGGCAAGGAGACAGGAACCTGATCTGACCTTTACCATCATCACTTTATGGTGTAGACAGATTATGTTTCTTGGAAATTATTTTCCTAACCTGCCAGTGTGTTAGAAAGTCATGGGGCAGGTAATTAGAAGACTGAAAAGGAGGAGTATGTGGTGAGATTGAGTAATGAGGTTCCCAAACTCATTCTGTGAAGTTGGAAGTTATTCTGTTGTACACAATATGTGTGGCTTTATAACTGGTTTGAACACTCAATAAAGTATAAATGGAAAAAAAAAACCAAAAAAAAACCTGAGTTCCGTCTGAGCTCCAGATACAATTTGAAGGATTTCCTCTCATTGATACAAGTCAAGTATTACAGCCAAACAAAAAAAAAATTCAGTTGGTTTGAAACCCTTTGAAACTTGTAGATAAGTGGAATAAAGGGGGTTGTGTTTTGTGTGTGACATAGGGAGAGTCCCATATACTAACTAGACAGACACTAAATCTATTAGCCAGTGAAGCACTATTAAGCAGCTATCAAAATATTGTGAGCATTGAGCTTGTAGATCTAAGGAGGCACATGCACCATTCTTGTGGCATTCCTTTGTGATTCTCAGAGTTTGCTGAGTGTGTTAATCGTTTGTTAATAATGGAACAGCTTGGATTTCTGACCAGGGCAGGCATAGCTCAGATACTTAGCGTCTTTGCAGGTTTACTGGTACAGTTACAAAAGAAAAAAACGCACCATAACTTCTGTGGTCAGTCTCTTGTTCCTTTCTGGACTTAATGAAGTGGGCAGCTCTGGTTTTCTTGTTTCTGGGTAATCAAACCACACTAGTTAACTAATACAGAGCTTGCTATATGCAAAAAAGGCACAAAATAAACTTCAGCTAGGTGCAAAACTTTGATTCTTCTGCTGTCTATATTTGCTTGTGTGCTTTATATTCTGCTGGTCATTCTCCATTTCCCTGTGTTTCTTCTGGCTCACTCCCTAATCCAATTCCTAATTCCATGTTTATAAAACATTCTAAGACCATAAGTAATGATTGTTTGCTTTTTTTTTATATTTGTTTCTTCTTTTTTTCAATTGTCCCCTTTCACAGCAAACAGCAAAACTCCGTGAAATCCAAGTCAGTTTGGGAGCAGAGGACGACCCAGATCCGGATGCACAACTTCAGGGCAAGCTGCGAGGCACTGTACAACGAGCTGGACCCAGAGGAGCGGGTTCGGTATGCCACCACTCTGCACATCCGGCCTGACATGAAGACTCATCTAGACAGGCCACTGGTGGTGGAGCCCCGGAGTGAGGACAAGGGGCAGGACAGCGAACAAGGCAAAGGCTCGTCGGCCGAGAGCGCCACCGAGCCACCCCGAAAACACCACCGGCACCGGGACAAGGCGGGCGAGGGAGCCCCGGCCAATGGTGGGGAGCCAGGTGGCGGGAGCCGTGAGGAGCGGCACCATCAGCACCGCAGCCGCAGCAAAGAAACGGAGGGCGGCGGTGGCAAGGAAGGGAAGGACGAGCGCAACCGAAGTCAGGAGCGGGCCAAGAGGCATCACCGGCAGAGCTCTGTGGAGGAGGGAACGGTGGCAACAGAGAAGGAGCACCGGCGGCACCGCATGCACCGGCACTCGGCCGAAAGGCAGCCCAAAGAGGGCAATGGCACTGTCAGGGGCGAGCGGCGGGTACGGCACCGGGGCGGCTCACGCTCAGGCCACAGGGAGGCAGAGAATGGAGAGGAGCCCCCACGTCGGCATAAAGCCAGGCATAAAGCACTCTCCACCTACGAGGGTGAGGAGCCTGGGACCAAGGAGCACAGGAACCACCGGCCCACGTAAGTGAGGGCAAGCCCAGCCCAAATCCTGTAGGCGGGACCATTCAGGGAGGATGGACTGGTTTTCTATCCAAAGTCCATCATACATAGGATGGTGGACCCATGGTTCTGGAGTCCATACCTTCATTAAAGCAAGATCCTATGGAAGTTTGGGGTCATTGAGTGCTGTGAAAGGGAATGTGAGCCTGATGATAATGGAAAACAGTTGAAATGCATTTATCTAATGATCATTGATCACTAGAATAGTAAAGTCATACTGACTTTCTTTCTGAACCCAAAAAACGTTTAGGCTGGGCTGCTGGGTGGCAGACTAATGCACTCCTGTCAAACAAATCATCAGGTATCTAGAGTTTAGTTTTGGGGCCCCCTGTTCATTGGGCCAGGCAGAGCAGACCAGACTGCAGCAGCTCTCCCTGAGTTTAGAGTGAATTGCCTCTCACAGCAACAGCTGGTGGTGGGCCAAAGTGAAGCTTAGGAAGTGACTCTCAAAGGATGGCCTACTTTTTAAGTACAGGGAAGTTGGAGAAGTCTTAACCAGCAGAGGAGAAGGCTTGTGTATGGGTAGGGTGAGGGTAGGTGTAAAAAGACCACTGAAATAACTAGGGTCATGCAAGCAGACATTTCTAAAGAGAACTGGATGTGGAAGGAGTAAGAAAAGAAACCTTACAGAAGAGGTTAGACAGAAAAAAAATAAAGCTGAAGTAAAAGCGTGCCACAGGCACTCCTTTGAGCTGTCAAGCTATTGACTTCCTGTCCTAGGAAACGTCTGTCAAAGGGTTGCACAGTCAGTTTGGTCAAAAGGATGACTTGCTTATATATCCATCAGTCTATTCTGTGTGCTAACTTTTAATAAAAACTTTCCTAGCATGTGGATAGGTGGATTCAGGACTAGTGGGTTATGCACCTCTACCAACAGATGGAAACGGAGCAAACTGACGTAACAGTATATATAGTCCTCCCGCAACATCAGCCTGCCAGTATTCTCTGTCTCTAGCAGATGGTGGATGTGCATTTCCCTACTGGGGATTGCTTCGAAATTTAGAGGAGAATTAATAGGAGCTTTGAGTTGCCCCGCTCTCCTGCGGTGATACCTAATGGTCCCTCCCCCAGTTGAGAATTCCTGAGGAGATTTCCATGGTCCCTCAGATGAATGCCTTGGTCCAGTAGCCAGTTCTTCAGCCAGTGTGGAATTAGCTGATTTAAACTAAAATGCAGCAGGTGCAGGAGGTTGAGCGCAGCAGTGACGGTGTATGCCCTCTCCCCCCACAGCCAGAGACCGTCCCTGCACCCAGCCAGGAAAGGCTGAGCCTCAGGTAAGTTTAAAAAAAAAGAAAAAGAAAAGTCCAAGACAGAGTAGAGAGATTGTTGTAGGACTTCCTGTGGTCTCCGTGCCCAGCGCACCGTTCCAACATTCGTTCCCAGTCCCATGGGGTTTAAGGGTCTTGGGGAACCTGGCGGATCGAGCAGCTCGGGTGGGCTAGGCCTCACGATTAGGCTTCTTGTTTGCGCTGCATGGTAGGACATGGCGGTATTTTTGCATGTTTTTTTTATGCGCGTTCAGCTGCCCTCTGCAGGACTGTCGGTGCGTGTAAGTGCATCCGGCTGTGTATCTGAATTGTGCGCCCAGTTTCTTTTGGGTGTGTTGCCTGTGCACACGTTCTGGAACATATAGGATGTGCGCCCTGGATTAGCGCAGTGACAGTGTGCTTATGTTTTGTGGCACACAGCCTTGGTATACCTAAATTTTGTGCGTGTAAATTTTGTGCCCCTAAATTTTTTAGTGAGAATTCGGCTGGCTGCACATCTTCAGTCATCTGTTAAGCATACTGACAGCCTAATGGCGCCTGTGGCTAAGAAACATAGGCACCTTTTCCTCTGTGCTGCCTGTCATATTCAGGCATCTCAGCCTGGAGTGCCTTCTAACTTGTGCCAGGGCTGCTTAGAGACTCGGGGAGAAGTATCTTCCTCTGATTCTACTAAGCTCGGTTATTCCCAGCCTGATGAGGGTTACAGTAAACTTATGGTGCTTAGGCACAGTTTTACAGTTTTGCAATCTTTGATTTTTGCTAGCACAGATTATTGTAATTCAGTACTACTTGGCCTTCCATCCTCTACTATTCATCCTTTACAGGTACTGCAGAATGAGGCAGCGAGGGTTTTAACAGGTAGTAGAAAAAAGATCATATTACTCCTATTCTGATATCCTTGCATTGGCTGCCTTTTGAATATCAGATTCTGTTTAAATCACTTTGTTACTATACACAAATCAATTTATGGCGAGAAAGTGGATTGGATTAATGCGGTAATTTGGCTACACACTCCGCAAAGAAATTTAAGGTCTGCAAATAAATGCCTTCTTTCTATTCCCTCTGTAAACTCTGCCCGTCTCACCCAAGTCAGAGAAAGAGTGATCTCACTGGCCGGACCTAAATTATGGAACGCATTACCTACAGACTTAAGGTTACAAGCAGATTTCAAGAAGTTTAAAAAGAATGTTAAAACCTGGCTGTTTGAGAAGGCTTATTCGATAGGAAATGGAGGATAGCTTTTAATATCCAACTTTCTCTTATTTCTCCATAGTCTTATAGTAAAATATGTTATGCTTCATTTTATCTTTTATTTCAGTTTATTAACTATACTTTATGATTAAGAGACTCTTAGTATGTATCACTTATTATATCTTTTAATAACTTTATTTTATGACTATGATTTCTTATTTCTACGTATGCTTTTATTTTATTTATGGATCTCTTTTATAAAAATATTGTAAATCATTGTGATGGCATGTCTGAACGACGGTATAGAAAACTTGACAAATAAATAAAATGAAATAAAATAAATATCAGGAGGGACCCTGACCTTGAAACTCCTTTGACTGGTTCCTCAGCAGGGGACGGCAACTCAGTGGGTGCCATTCAAGTGCCTCCTGGTTTTGGCATGGATCCTTCTTCCTGTTATAGGATAGAATATTTTTCAAGGATTGCAATCCTTTTTTCAGGTGCAGTCCTCTGCCCTATCTAATCCTGTCAGGTCATATTCTCAGGCGGTGGTCTCTCCTTCTGCCGGTACTACTGTTAAGCACTGGAGTATGCCTCGCTTGACTGCAGGTACTCTGGATAGGAATCTGGATGGCACTGATGATGAGGCAGGTCCTGACTCTCTGGAGGATGGGGAAATCCTCCGGGACTGGAACTGTATAGGACTGTGTTGCAGTTCTTTCATAGAGATGAACTGCCGGCCCTGATTTCCCAGACGAAGATGCTGGGAGTACCTGGTGCAGATTCCATGTCTGAACCAAAGAAAAATCCCATTTTGGTTTCTTTGCGTAAAGCGTCTTGTTTTTTTCCCTGTTATGGAGGCCATTCAAGAATTGATTGATCTTGAGTGGGACACCCTGGAGGCAAATTTCAAAGGGGGTCGGACCTTGGAAGGCCTGTATCCTCTGGATCCAGTGGTGAAAGAGCATCTGTGTGTTCAGAATGTAGATGTGCTTGTTTGTGCCATCTCTAAATGGACGACTATCCCCATGGAGGGAGGATTGGCCTTGAAGGATGTGCATGATAGGAGGACTGAGGCCATCCTTAAGCAAGCATTTGAAGCAGTGGCAATGACCTTACAGAGAGCTTCTTGTTGTTCCCTGGTGGCTCGCTCTTGTTTGCTTCTCTCTCAGGAGGTTATTGACTTTGGTGTGAATTCCAGGGCAGTTATGAAACCTGCCGCAGTCTTTTTAGCAGATGTGGGCTGAGATTTGGTCTGCACCTCAGCCAAAGGAGTGGCTTCAGTAATTGCGGCCAAGGTTCAGTTATGGCTGAGAAATTGGCCGGCCAATGTGACCTCCAAAGCTAATCTTACAAAATTGCTGGTTTTGCTCTTGTTTGGGAGTGCTCTTGTTTGGGAGTGAGTTGGAGAAACTGGCCAGAAAGTGGGGCGAATCCCCAGTTCCTTGGTTGCTGGATGATAAGAAGCAGATGCCGTGCCCCTTTGGTATGAGGGGTCATCTTAGGGGTTCCAAGCCTTTTTGTCCCTACAAACAAAAAGGCTTTAAGAACTCTCAGCCTTTTGGTAGGTCTCAGTCCTTTCGTCCCAGGCAGGACACAGGCTCATGTAGTGGTACCTCCAAAGTCTCCCAATGAAGGTTTGCTGACCTACACCTTAGGGGGATGTCTCTCTCTCTTTTATCAAAAGTGGATCAAAATCATATCAGATCAGTGGGTCCTAGAGGTGATACAAGAGGGATATGTGCTGGAGTTTCACAGTGTTCCTCGGGATGTGTGACACTCTCTACTAGAGATGTGAATCGTGTCCTCGATCGTCTTAACGATCAATTTCGGCTGGGAGGGGGAGGGAATCGTATCGTCGCCGTTTGGGTGTTTAGAGTATCGTGAAAATCGTTAAAATCGTGAACCGGCACACTAAAACCCCCTAAAACCCACCCCCGACCCTTTATATTAAATCCCCCACCCTCCCGAACCCCCCCAAATGCCTTAAATTACCTGGGGGTCCAGCGGCACACTAAAACACCCTAAAACCCACCCCCGGCACACTAAAACCCCCTAAAACCCACCCCGACCCTTTAAATTAAATCCCCCACCCTCCCGAACCCCCCCCCCAAATGCCTTAAATTACCTGGGGGTCCGTAGCGGCGGTCCATAGCCTTAAATTACCTCCGTAGCCTTAAATTACCTGGGGGTCCATAGCGGCGGTCCGTAGCTAAATCGGGGGAAGGGGGAGAGCAGGAAAACCGGCACACTAAATCATGTAGTCTTCAGCCGGCGCCATTTTGCAAAATGGCCGCCGCAAAATGGCGGCGGCCATAGACCAACACGATTCGACGCAGGAGGTCGTTCCGGACCCCCGCTGGACTTTTGGCAAGTCTTGTGGGGGTCAGGAGGCCCCCCCAAGCTGGCCAAAAGTTCCTGGGGGTCCAGCGGGGGTCCGGGAGCGATCTCCTGCCGCAAATTGTTTTCCGTACGGAAAATGGCGCCGGCAGGAGATCAACTGCAGGAGGTCGTTTAGCGGGGGTCCGGAATCCCCGCTGAACGACCTCCTGCAGTCGATCTCCTGCCAGCGCCATTTTCCGTACGGAAAACGATTCGCGGCAGGACATCGCTCCCGGACCCCCGCTGGACCCCCAGGAACTTTTGGCCAGCTTGGGGGGGCCTCCTGATCCCCACAAGACTTGCCAAAAGTCCAGCGGGGGTCCAGAACGACCTCCTGCGTCGAATCGTGTTGATCTATGGCCGCCGCCATTTTGCGGCGGCCATTTTGCAAAATGGCGCCGGCTGAAGACTACACGATTTAGTGTGCCGGTTTTCCTGCTCTCCCCCTTCCCCCAATTTAGCTACGGACCGCCGCTACGGACCCCCAGGTAATTTAAGGCTACGGAGGTAATTTAAGGCTACGGAGGTAATTTAAGCTACGGACCACCGCTACGGACCCCCAGGTAATTTAAGGCATTTGGGGGGGGGGTTCGGGAGGGTGGGGGATTTAATTTAAAGGGTCGGGGTGGGTTTTAGGGGGTTTTAGTGTGCCGTGTTTTAGTGTGCCGCTGGACCCCCAGGTAATTTAAGGCATTTGGGGGGGGGGGGTTCGGGAGGGTGGGGGATTTAATTTAAAGGGTCGGGGGTGGGTTTTAGGGTGTTTTAGTGTGCCGGTTTTCCTGCCCTCCCCCTTCCCCCGATTTACGATTTTTTGACGATAAATCGGGGGAATTGGTATTGTATCGTGGCCCTAACGATTTTTGACGATTTAAAATATATCGGACGATATTTTAAATCGTCAAAAAACGATTCACATCCCTACTCTCTACAGAAGACGCAGGTGGTGGAGTGTACACTGTAAAGGCTCCTCCTCCTTTGGGCTGTGGTTCTAGTATTCATGTCTTAAGAAAATAAGGGTCGATATTCCATCTATTTTGTTGTGCCCAAGAAAAGGGGCTCCTTTCATCCCATCCTGGATGTCAAAGGGGTCAATTGTCATTTGCGGGTGACTCATTTTTGCTCAGTGATAATGGCCATTTAGTCAGGGAATTTCTGACCTCCTTGGATCTGTCAGAGGCATACCTTCATATTCCCATCTGAATGGATCACCAACGTTTTCTGCATTTCGTGGTGTTGGGGTGCCATTATTAATTTTGGGCGCTGCCTTTTGTTCTGGACTCCCAGAACTTTTTCCAAGGTTTTGGTGGTGGTGGTGGCAGCAGAGGAGAAAGAATGGGATTGTGGTACACCCATATTTGGATGATTAACTGATTAGGGCCAAGTCTTTAGAAGAGAGCAGCCTGGTGATCTGCAAGGTAATCTCCCTGTTACAAGAGCTCAGTTGGGTAGTGAACCTAGCCAAGCGCAGTCTTCAGCCATTTCAATTGTTGGTGTATCTGGATTTTAGTTTGACATGAAGCAGGGCAAAGCACTTTCCTGCCAGAAGCTCTTATTCAGAAGTTGGTGACACAGGTGCGTCTCTTGATGAGCACTATACGCCCGACAGTGTGGTCCTATTTGCAGGTGCTCAGTTTGATGGCGGCAATCCTGGAAGTGGGGCCATGGGCGAGAGCACATATGCATCCTCTTCAGTGCTCTCTGGTGTCTTGATGGAACCCTTAGTCTCAGGACTATTCGATTTGGCTCTATCTGCAAATGGAAGTCTGCTGTCACCTCCAGTGGTGGTTGCAAGTGGATCATTTGAGAAAGGGAATCTCCCTGACATTGCCGGACTGGTTGGTACTCATGATAGATGCTAGCCTCCAGGGTTGGGGAGCTCACTGTCAGGAACAAACTGCGCAAGTGCTCTGGGATACAGAAGAGTCTCTCTAGAACATCAATTGGCTGGAAGCCCGGACGGTCTGGTTGGCATGCTTGCAGTTCAGCAGCAGGCTGCAGGGTCAAGCACTCTGGGTAATATCATACAACGCAATGATGGTGGCTTACATCAATTGGCAGAGAGGAACAAAAGCCAGCAAGTGTTACAGGAGATAGACCAACTTATGGAATAGGTGGAAGTGCATCTTCAGGAGATCTCTGCCTCATACATTGCAGGAAAAGACAATGTAAGAGCAGACTTTCTCAGCCAGGAGAGTCTGGACCCAGGAGAATGGGTTTGTGAGAAAAGGCATTTCAGCTGATAATGGATCACTGGGGTCTTTTGTTTCTAGATCTGCTGGTGACTTGTCGCAATGCGAAGGTTCCTTGATTCTTCAGTTGCAGGAGAGATCAGAAATCAATGCTTTCTTGCAGGTCTGGCTGGAGGACAAGCTGCTGTATGCCTTTCCCTGTGGCCCATGATGGGTAGAATAGTTTAGATTTCTTGGCAGGCCCTACGTTTGACCATTGCGTAGCCTTTCACTGTGATTATTGACCTTGAAAACAGTGTTTCTGTTGGTGATATGTTCTGTGCGTCAAATTTCTGAGCTGCAGGCCTTGTCTTGCCAGGAGCCATTCCTTCGGGTGACTCCAGGGGCAATACAGCTGCATATTATTCCTTCTTTTTTTGCCTAAGTTGGTCTCGGATTGTCATTTGAATCAGTCCATTTCCCTGCCGTCCCTGGGTAGGGAAAATATGCGGAGCAGTATCGCCCTTTGTGTCCTTTGGATGTCAAGGGATATGTCGTGAGGTTTCTGAAGGTTTCTAAACCTGTTTGTCCTTCATGGTAGAGGTAAACAGGGTGAGCCAGCTTTGTGGGCTACAATAGCTCACTGGATTAAGGAGGTAGCCACAGCTGCATATGTGGCTGCTGAAAAGCCGTTGCCTACTCAGGTTAAAGTTCATTCCACTAGGGCTCAGGCAGTGTCATGGGCGAAGGTTAGATTGTTGCCTCCCATCGACATTTGCTGTGCTGTGACGTGGTCCTCCTTACACACCTTTTCCAGGTATTATCGTCTAGATGTACAGGCTCTGGAGAACGCAGCCTTTGCACATGTGGTGTTGACTGGATCGCGGGCAGCCTCCCACCCTATTCGGGAGTAGCTTGGGTACATCCCACTGGTCCTGAATCCATCTATCCACATGCTAGGAAATGAGAAATTATCACTTACCTGATAATTTATTTTTCCTGAAGGGGGATAGATGGACTCAACTTCCCGCCCTTGGCTGCTGAATGATTGTGTGATGGTCTTCCTGTATGGCTACATATTCCAGGGGATTACTGGTAAGAGTTCATCCAGTCCCTAGCCTAGTATGCATACATTCTTGCCTGAGTTCACTGTTTCTTGTTGGTTGAGTACAGAAATGGTAGTCTGTTTTTAATCAAGTTTTTTGCTAGTCTGTCCATAGTTGCTTTTGAAGAGAACACTGGCAGGCTGATATCATGGCAGGACTATATATACTGTGACATTAGCTTGCTCCTTCTCCATCTGCTGGTAGAGGTGCATAACCCACTGGTCCTGAATCCATCTATCCACTTTAAAGAAAAGAAAATTATCAGGTAAGTAGTAATTTCTCATTAAACAATCCCTCACCCCATTATGTAGCTCTCTGACTGACCCCAAAGCACAAAAAAAGTATGGAGTAAAGAGCACACACATATAAAACAAATTAGAAAAGAGGAATGTGTGGCACAGACATAAACTGTTCTACTATATAAATTAAATTTTATATTTATTTGAGGTGATCAGGTGAAACATAGTTTACAAATTCCAAATAATACATAAAGATAGAGCCCCGACACGGCCATGTTTCGCACCATGGCTGCTGCAGAAGAACCAGCAGTTATTCACATCTATAAGTAAAAGACAAGTCACAAATGAGAACAGTAGGCAATTACAGAAACCAAAGCAAATTTTAACTATCAACTAAGAGTGAAAAAACAAAAATAGAAAGACATACCATATGTGTGACTGCAATATAGTGTATAATTCCTGGACAACCTCGATTGAAAAATAGCGCTGCTGGTACAGCATTAATTTCTAGAATGTAAAATGAACAGATATTATTCTAAAGGCCATGAAGAACAAACAGGGTAAGACAAAAGGTAAACAATATCAAACAAATCAGGGGTCAATAGGTAAATTCTATGCCAAAACTTATGCTTTTATTGATCACACTCATTTACAAAATATATGATGGACCAATATCTTATCCTGTGCATACTACTGTACAAGTGATTATCCATTATAGTACACATGTTTTATATATTGATGTATGTATACATAAATGAGTAATGTATGGATGGTATGATTATGATGATTTTAGGGTAAAGCATGGTTGAGTATGTATGTTATGCTTACGATGACTTTAGGGTGAAGTAGTAGTGAGAGTGTTTTAACTTTGGGTATGCACAGGATAAGATATTGGTCCATCATAACTATAAAATATATTTTGTAAATGAGTGTGATCAATAAAAGCATAAGTTTTGGCATAGAATTTACCTATTGACCTCTGATTTGTTTGGTATTGTTTACTGTGGTTTCAGAGGATATGCATGTAGTTGTTTACCTTATAAGACAAAAGTTAGCCAGATCTGCAAATTATATAGGGCACTTTTTATCGACATTAATGCTGTATCAGCAGCGCTATTTTTCAATCAAGGTTGTCCAATCAAAGTTGTCCAAGAATTATACACATGTACACATTATATTCTTGTTTTTTCACTCTTAGTTTATAGTTACATTTTGCTTTGGTTTCTGTAATTGCCTATTGTTCTTATTTGTGACTTGTCTTTTACTTATAGATGTGAATACCTGCCAGTCCCCCTGACACAGCCATGGTGTGAAAACATGGCCATGTCTGGGCTCTATCTCTATGTATTATTTGGAATTTGTAAACTATGTTGTTCCTGATCACCTCAAATAAATATACAAATTAGTTTATATAGTAGAACAGTTTATGACTGTGCCATGTGTTGCTCTGCTCTCTGACTGATGACAGACTTTTGGCAGAGGACGTCACTGCATCAGAGCTCCTCTGCAAACACCTTAATTCATGCGTTTTGGATATTCAACTGACAGTAGACAAATGATCCCCTTTTTTCAACTGAAAAATAATCATTCTTCACAATGGACAAATACATTAGTTCAGGGCTTTTGAAACCTGTTCTCTGACTCCCTAGCCAGTCAGAATTTCAGGATATGCACTATGAATATTCATAAAATAATGTGCATATGTTGGAGACCCAGTATGTGCACATATTTCCTATGCATATGTGTTGTAGATATTTTGAAAACCTGTCTGACTTGGGGGTTCCTGCAGCATTTTCCTTTCAATTCAATTTCTCTCCTTCTCTTCCCCATCTTGTCCCCTTCCACAAAATCCTATTGGTTTGTGACTTCCAGTTGTGATTATTTACATATAGCCTATTATTTTCTTCTTGTAGTTCCAGCTTCTTTTCTTGTAGCTCCACCTGTTCAGGACTTTGCAGGGCTGGAGTCTCAGGATCATGGTCTAGAGCTTATAGCATAACATGGACAGCTGGCAGATCTGTATCTTCTGCTCCTCTTCCTCTTTACCTCCAATATTAACATGACTTATTCTCTGCAAATATGTGCCCTGTCTGAATCCTTATGATTCCTAAATGCTGCTTTTGAAGGGCTTGGTATCTTGTACATACGAGGGCCAATTACTGTTCAAATCAATCTTTTACTGTGGCAAATATAGAACCGATAACAAAAGGATATGTCAGAAGTTTAATGAAGAAGCAAAATCAAATTGTATTGCACTGTGCACCATTTCCCTACTCAAAGAGACATAGATAGAGATGGAGAAGAAATTGAAGGCATCCTTAACCAATACTGTCTGATGGAGAAGGTGCTCCTTGGAAGGGGGGGTGACCAGGGGGAGGACTGGCACTTTTGAGTCTCTCCAAGGTCAGTCTAACTGCCGTGGTGTGCCCTCTTTAAACCATGATGTCATGACGTATACAATGAGAACAGTTGCTGGCTGTTGTGCTTTTGTGCGCATCAATAGCCATTTCTCTGGCAATGAGGAATTGATAGCATGTGTGCTCTTTGTTATCCCGGCGTTCTGCTTGGAAGCCTGTGTCGAGATAAAGAGATATTCTCCCCCACTTTGGCCTTTGTTCAGATGAAATACTTTCCCCTTTGTCAGTAGAGAGATTCCACCTGAGACAGAGGCTGGTCCCATGAATATGCCAGGGGCTCCTGTAGCCACTGGCCTGCAGCAAGTGCCTGAACAACCAGAAGATGCTGACAACCAGAAGAATGTGAATCGAATGTCACAGCCACCTCCAGACAAGACCGACACTGTGAACATCCCTGCCACCATCACAGTACCTCCAGGGGATACCTCTCTCATACCAAGTAAGAGCTTTTCTAACTTCTACGTTATCTGTATGTCTAACATAGCTATAGTTCTATATCTAACTGTAATGGGGTAACCTGAGTATTGGCAGAATAACCGGTCCTTTGAAACAGGCCTCTGTGGAAAGGTCACTGATCCTGACCCTGCAGTCATGAGATCTCCTTACTGATATTTACAGAAATAACAAAAAGGTCACTGACCTTGTGAAACCTGACAGTTGTGATTAGGCTAAGGGAGGGGGATGCCTCTCCTACTTCTGAGCTGCAGCTATTTTGGGTACATCACAGAACTGTATGTAAATGGTCAGAACTGTCAGAGTTCAGATCTCTTCAAGCAACAGGATTAACTATCCTTGGGCTCTAATTGAACATCATAAGAAATGTATGCTTTGCTTCATATACAACTGCATTAATTACTGTGATTGTTCTCTTTATCTGATTATTGCAATCAACTATTTAAAATTATTTGCAGCAACTCCCATTGTCTGATTATTCCTATAAGCTCATAATAAACCTGCTGCTATTTTCAATTGGAGCCGAGTTGTATCTCTGTGTTACAACATAAGAACAAAAGACTTGCCATACAGGGTCAGACCAAAGATCCATCAAGCCCAGTATCCTGTTTCCAACAGTGTCCAATCCAGATCACAAGTACCTGGCAGGATCCCAAGGGGTAGATAGATTCCAAGCTGCTTATCCCAGGAGTAAGCAGTGGATTTCTGCAACTCTACCTTAATAATGGTTAATGGACTTTTCCTCCAGAAACTTGTCCAAACCTTTTTTAAATGCAGCTACACTAATAACTTTCACCACATCCTCTGGCAATGAATTCCAGAGCTTAATTATGTAATGAGTTTTATTAGTTTTAAATGTATTACCCACTAACTTCATTGTGTGTCCCCTGGTCTTTATACTTTTTGAAAGAGTAAACAATTGATTAATGTTTACTCATTCCATTCCACTCATTATTTTATAGACCTGTATCATATCTCCCCTCAGCCATCTCTTCTCCAAGCTAAAGAGTCCTAACCTCTAAGGCTTATCTTCATAGGGAAATTTTTCCATCCCCTTTATCATTTTGGTCACCCTTCTCCATATCTTTTCTAATTCTGCTTTATCTTTTTTGAGATGGTGGTGACCAGAACTGCACACAATACTCAAGATGAGGTCACACCATGGAGCAATAAAGAGGCATTATGATATTCTCTATTTTATTCTCCATTTCTTTCCTAATAATCTCTAGCATGCTATTTGCTTTCTTGGCTGCTGCTGCACACTGAGCAGAAGATATCAATGTATTTTCAATGATGACACCTAGATCCTTTTCCTGAATGGTGACTCCGTGCAGCAAAACACTGCACGGAGTGGCAGTAGCCACAGAGGCATTCACGGAGCGGGATGCCAGTGGCCAGTGGTTGGTGTTCCACCTTCACGGAGCGGAAGGATGGAGTGCTGCCATCTCCAAATTAAATTTAAAAAAACAAACAAAAAAAAACAACAAAAAAAAAAACATGGGTGGATAAGAGTATATAAAATTAACAGAGAGTTCATAGGCTATAGGTATTACCAATTATTAGGCTTATTCAATATTTGTTGATAATTAATGTGGCTTTCAATGCATACTTCACTTTCAATGCATATCCAGCATAGCTCTCTGCTTCAACGGCAAGGGAGAAGAAAAACTGATACTTCACGCATATCCAGCATTGCTCTCTGCTTCAACGGCAGGGGAGAAGAAAAACTGATACTTCACGCATATCCAGCATAGCTCTCTGCTTCAACGGCAGGGGAGAAGAAAAACAACCAATAAGGGCTGAATTACATAGTCTGGGTAAAACAAATAAGCATGGGTGTAGCTTGCTTATTGCGGCGGTTACTACCCCTAACTAATCAAGCTTGATATTTCACTTGGATGCAGCTCCATCACTGCTTTCTGCATTAATGGTGGGGGTGGAAGGGAAATAGAACCAAGGGTGGCTAAGAGCCAAGAGAAACTGATAAGCATGAAAGGAAAAATGTGTGAAGCTTGCTGGGCAGACTGGATGGGCCGATTGGTCTTCTTCTGCCGTCATTTCTATGTTTCTATGTTAATATGAAACCTTGCATTGTGTAGCCATAATTTGGGTTACTCTTCCCTATGTGCATCACTTTGCACTTGCCCATATTAAATTTCATTTTCCATTTGCATGCCAGTCTTCCAGTTTTGCAATGCCCTCTTGCAATTTCTTACAATCCTCTTATGATTTAATAACTTTGAATAATTTTGTGTAATCTGCAAATTAGATTACCTCACTTGTTCCCATTTCCAGATTGTTTATAAATAATTAAAAAGCAATGGTCCCAGAACAGATCCTGGATCACTCTAGTATTCACCTTTCTCCATTGGGAAAATTTACCATTTAGCCCTACTCTCTGTTTTCTATCTTTTAATCAGTTGGCAATCTACAATAGGACACTGCCCCCTGTCCCATAACTTTTTAATTTCCTAAGAAGTCTGTCATGAGATATTGTCAAATGCTTTCTGGAAATCCAGACATCAACTGGCTCACCTTTATCCCCATGTTTATTTATGCCTTCAAAAAGTGTAGTAAAATTGTGAGGAGAGATTTTCCTTGGCTAAATCCATTAGCCTTGTTCCATTAAACTATGCCTATCAGTATGTTCAGCAATTTTGTTCTTTATGATGGTTTCTACCATTTTGCCTGGCACAGAAATTAGACTTACTGGTCTGTAGTTTCCTAGATCACCCCTTTGGCGTTACATTGGCAACCCTCCAGTCTTCAGGTACCATCGATTAGGGATGTGAATCGTTTTTTGACGATTTAAAATATCGTCCGATATATTTTAAATCGTCAAAAATCGTTAGAGCCGCGATACAATAACAATTCCCCCGATTTATCGTCAAAAAATCGTAAATCGGGGGAAGGGGGAGGGCGGGAAAACCGGCACACTAAAACAACCCTAAAACCCACCCGACCCTTTAAATAAATCCCCCACCCTCCCGAACCCCCCCAAAATGCCTTAAATTACCTGGGGTCTTTTACTCTCGGACCTCCGTGCGTTGTAGAAATGGCGCCGGCGCTACCTTTGACCTGTCAGGTCAAAGGTAGCGCCGGCGCCATTTTGTTTTTTTGTCCCCTGACGTCAGGAGCGTAGGAGATCGCTCCCGGACCCCCGCTGGACCCCCAGGGACTTTTGGCCAGCTTGGGGGGGCCTCCTGACCCCCACAAGACTTGCCAAAAGTCCAGCGGGGGTCCGGAACGATCTCCTACCGCAAATCGTTTTTCCGTACGGAAAATGGCGCCGGCATTTTGCGCAAAATGGCGCCGGCCGTACGGCAACACAATTCGACTGCAAGAGGTCGTTCCGGACCCCCGCTGGACTTTTGGCAAGTCTTGTGGGGGTCAGGAGGCCCCCCCAAGCTGGCCAAAAGTCCCTGGGGGTCCAGCGGGGGTCCGGATCGACCTCCTGCAGTCGAATCATTTTTCCATACGGAAAAACGATTCGCGGTAGGAGCTCGCTCCCGGACCCCCGCTGGACTTTTGGCAAGTCTTGTGGGGGTCAGGAGGCCCCCCCAAGCTGGCCAAAAGTCCCTGGGGGTCCAGCGGGGGTCCGGGAGCAATCTCCTACGCTCCTGACGCCGGGGAACAAAAAAACCTGTCATATGACAGGTCAAAGGTAGCACCGGCGCCATTTCTACAATGCACAGAGGTCCGAGAGTAAAAGATCACACCGGGACCCTTCCTCTGGACCCCAGGTAATTTAAGGCATTTGGGGGGGGGGGGTTCGGGAGGGTGGGGGATTTATTTTAAAGGGTCGGGGTGGGTTTTAGGGTTGTTTTAATGTGCCGGTTTTCCCGCCCTCCCCCTTCCCCTCCCCCCCCACTGGACCCCAGGTAATTTAAGGCATTTTGGGGGGGTTCGGGAGGGTGGGGGATTTATTTTAAAGGGTCGGGGTGGGTTTTAGGGATGTTTTAGTGTGCCGGTTTTCGATTTACACGATTTACATGATTTACACGATATTTAAAAAACCCAAACTGCGACGATCCGATTCCCTCCCCCTCCCAGCCGAAATCGATCGTTAAGATGATCGATCACACGATTCACATCTCTACCATAGATGATGTCACTGATAGTTTACAAATTTCCAATAGCAGATCCACAATTTCATTTCTCAGTTCTTTCAGCACTCTGGGATATATACCATCTGATCCAGGTGTTTTGCTACTCTTTAGTTTGTCAATTTGCCCTACTATATCTTCCAGGTTCACTGAGATTGAGGTTCAGTTCCCTTGAATCATCACCTTTGAACATCATTTCTAGCATGGGTATAACTCTTAATCGTCCTTGGTGAATACCAAAGCAAAGAATTAATTTAGTCTCTTGCTATGGCTTTGTTATCCCTAAGTGCCACTTTTACTTCTTGATCATCTAACGGTCCAACTGACTCCCTCACAGGTTTTTTACCTGAAAAAGTTTTTATTATGAGTTTTTACTTCCACAGCAAGCTTCTTTTCAAATTCTCTCTTTGCCTTCCTTATCAATGCTTTGCATCTGTCTTGCCAGTACTTATATTGTTTCCTGTTTTCTTAATTTGGATCCCTTTTCCATTTCTTGATAGATGTTCTTTTGGATAATATAGGCTCTCTCGCCTTAACTTTTAACCATGCCGGTAGTCATTTAGCCTTCTCCACCTTTTCTAATGCATGAAATACATCTGGCCTGGGCTTCCAAAATGATATTTTTAAACAACATCCATGCCTAAGCTAAATTCTTAACCTTTGCAGTTACTCCTTTCAGTTTTTTCCTAACACTTTTTCTCATTTTCTCATATTCTCCTTTCTAAAAGTTAAATATTTTCGCAGTAGATTTCTTTACTGTGCTCCCTCTAGTTATTACATCATATTTGATGATAATATGATCACTATTGCCAAGTGGCTACAACACTGATACATCTCATACCAAATCCTGTGTTCCACTAAGGACTAGGTCTAAAATAGTTTCCCCTCTTGTTGGTTCTTGTACCTGCTGCTCCATGAAGCAGTCATTTTTTTCATCCAGGAACTTTACTTCTCTAGAATGCCCTGATGTAACATCCACCCAGTCAGTACTGGGGTAATTGAAATCCCTCATTATTACTGTGTTGCTGATTTTGTTAGCTTCCCAAATTTCTTTTAGCATTTCATTGTCTATCTGTTCATTTTGGCCAGGTGGATGGTAAAGTACCCCCACTGCTATTTTATTCCCCTTTTCACCTAGAATTTCTACCCATAAAGATTCAACAATGTATTTTGTTTCCTGCAGAACTTTTATAGTTTTTAACTCAATTCTCTCTTTAACATGTATTGCCACACCTCCACCAATTTGATCCATCCTTTCATTTCAATATAATTTGTATCCTGGTATCACAGTGTCCATTGGTTATTCTCCTTCCACCAAGTCTCTGAGATGCCAATTATATCTACTTCTTCATCCAGTGTTATACACTCTAACACTCCCATCTTATTTTTTACATGTCTAGCATTTGTGTACAGACATTTCAAAGTATGTTTTTTGTTTGTATTAACAACCTGCTCATCAGTTGACAGGGGTAATTTGGAATCTTTCTGCACTTTACTTAAAGACACCTGGTACACTTTGGCATTTATTGCAATCTCTCTATTGGGTTGCCCTATTTTCCCTTTTTTATTAGTATCCTTCAAAGATATATTATTCTGAACCATGTGCTTCTGAGCAAGTGTTTGCTTTCCTTCAACATCTAGTTTAAAAGCTGTGCTATCTCCTTTTTAAAGGTTAGTGCCAGCAGCCTGGTTCCACTTTGGTTAAGGTGGAGCCCATCTTTTTGGAAAAGGTCCCCTCCTTCACCAAAATAAAGCCTAACTCCTAACAAATCTAAAACCCTCTACCCTGTATCATCTCATCCACACATTGAGACTCTAGAACTCTGCCTGTCTCTGGGATCCTGTATGTGGAATGGGGAGTATTTCTGAGAAGCTACCCTGGAGGTTCTGGATTTCAGCTTTCTACCTAAAACCCTAAATTTGGCTTCCAGAACCTCCATCCCGCACTTTCTTATGTCATTGGTAACCCCATGTGCGAAGACAGCCAGCTTCTCCCTAGCAGTATCTAAAATCCTATCTATGTGATGCATGGCAATTTTCCAAGCAATCCTCATGTCCACCCAGCTATCAAACTTCCTAATAATTGAATCACCAACTATAATGGCCATCCTAACCCTTTCCTCCTGGGCTCATGCTCCTAAAGGGCTATCCTTGGTGTGTGAGGATGCCACATCATCTTGAGGGCAGGTCCTAGTCTCAGTATTGCTTTCTGCCTCATCAAGGTGTTACACTCCTTCTGTTACAGAAGTGGACCCTTAGGCCAAGGCAGAGTTGGTGCAACCTTCAGGGAGGAGCCCTGCAAGTCCCCACCATCGGCAGAGCTGGCAGGAGCAGAGGCCCAACTGGTGCTTCACCAATACCAGCCCTTGTTCCCCTTAGGTTGAGCCCTCGGGTGCCGGTGCCAGCTGTGGAGGCCCCTGTGGAGGTGAAGATCCAAGCTTGGTAGAAAAGGCAGGCCAGCACAGGGGAAAGTGCAATTGGGTCTGACACCAATGTGGACAGGTGACAGGCAGAAGAGTCTTGACGAAACCGAGGTCGGAGGCAGACAAAGTTCAATAGAAGATGAAGTACAGGTGGTGGTCCATGGCAGGCAGAAGTCAAGCTGTGTTGGGTCTAGGCGACAAACAGGAGAATCTGGACGAGACAAAGATCGGAAGCAGGTGGAGTTCAATCAAAAACAAAGTTTATGGTCCATGGCAGGCAGAAGTCAAGCAGCATCAGGTCCAGTCCAAGGTCAAGCCAGAAATCAATCCAAGGAAGATGACGAAGAGGAGGAACACGAGACACCTCAGGAACATGAGGAGATGTTGAAAAGAGACAAGAGTAAGACTGACCACAGATGAGGAGAGCCAGAGACAAACCAGACTTCAGGAGATAAGGACAGAAGATACAGACTTGAATAACACACTGGAGACAGGAATTAGAAAGCAGGATTAGGAATCAGAAACACTGGCAAAGCACTTCTCCAGAAGGAGTTGACCTATTGCCAAGGCACTGGAAAGGCGTCTAGAGCAACTTTATGTATGAGCCAGCCAGTGATGTCATCAGATGGTGCTGCCTTGCCGTTCCCGCAACTGTCCCTTTAAAAGTGGGGAAATTGGCCATGCATGCACCTAGGGAAGTAGGAGAGGAGGCTTCCCGGAAGGCAGTCCAGGATCCAATATTCCAGTGGCAACCTATCACACTGGAGAGAGGCCTGCTGGAGCAGTGCGACGTGGCTTCCTACCATGCTTAGAGCAGGATGCTGAACGGGGTTTGCAGGGAACAACAAAAGAGATGCGGCATCGGGAGGCCATGCAGTCAGGTCCAGCCAGCAGGTAAAGCCGTGGGCTGTGGGATGGGCCAACAGTTTGCAAATACAACAGTACATCTCCTCTAAACCCCCTACCTGAGGGTTTAGGTTTTCTGGGATGCATGGCATGGAATTCCCTCAGGAGATTATTTTCTTGAATATTGGAAGTGGGCTTCCAGGTGTTCTCTTTTGGGCCATAGCCCACCCAAGAAATAAAGTACTCCTATTTCTTGCCTCATTGATGGACGTTGAGAATTTCCTTTACCTGATAGGTAGCATTGTCCTCGGAGGAAATTTCTTGCTGTTTGGGTGGTTTCCTTGAAGGCCACAAGAGAATTAGTGGTTTCAGGAGGGAGATGTGGAAGTCATTATGAACTCCTAAAGAGGTACGTAGACATTGCTCATTGGTCCCAGGGCCAATTTGCCTGAGGATGGGAAAAGGCCCAATGTATCTAGGAGCAAGACACAAAAATGGTAAGTGGAGCCAAATGTGGCAGATGCTAAGCCAGACCTTGTCCTCTGTCTTGAATTGTGGTGTGGGCCTCCAGTGAGCATCAGAAGTCTTCTTGGATCTGTCAATCACTTTCTGTATCAACTCTGTGATGCATACCCAGAATTCCTTGAGTTCTTGAACCATCATTTGAGCTACAGGTGATGGAACCATGATAGGAATAGGCAATGGAGGGAGTGGCTGTCTTTCATAAGTAATTTGGAAGGGTGAAGATTCTGCAGTTGTGTTGATATGGGAATTGAGAAAGAACTCTGACCATGGCAGAAAGGAGGCCCAATCATCCTGCCAGTTGTTGGATATAAGCTCTAAGGAAACTTTTCAAGGTGTGGTTGGACCATTTATTTAGCCTCCCCATTGGCTTGTGGGTGGTACACCATTGAGAAGTCCAGAGATATATTACATTTTTTGCATAAGGACCGCTAATACTGGGCCATAAACTGGGACCTTTGGTCGGAGATAACATGCCGGGGTAAGCCATGCAGGTGAAAGATGTGCTGAGTTATGAGCCTGGCCAGTTCTGGAGCCGTGGGAAGACCAGGAAGTGGAAAAAAATGAGCCATCTTTGAAAAAATGGTTGATCACAACCCAAATGACAGAGCAGCCATTTGAGAGAGGGAGGTCCACTACAAAGTCAGTGGACACATGGGTCCAGGGTTCCCTCAATGCTAGCAATGGCTGTAAAAGCCCCCCAGGGTCATCCCAACATAGGCTTCTGCTGTTCACAGGTGGGACAAGAGTTCACGTAGGCTCAGAAATCACATTGCATCTGTGGCCACCAGTAATATTGATGGAGAAGGGCGAGTGTCCAAACCCAGCCAGGATGTCCTGCAACACGGGAGTCATGGGACCACTTTAATATCTTTTCACGGAGTCTGCATGAGATGACCGTCTTCCCTGGTGAAACAGTCAGGGTGGTAAACAGGGCTCTAGCTGGATCAGTGATGTGCTTGAGAGTTTCTGGGATGTCCTCTGCCTGAAAGAAGTGAGAAAAGGAAACTGCCCGAGCATTCTTGAGGGCTGGGTGATACCTCAGCTCAAAATCGGTAAAGAATAGAGACCAGTGAGCTTGTTGAACATTCAAACGTTGGGCGTGCTGGAGGTGCTCCAGGTTTTTACGATTGATGTAGATGGTGATGCGGTGATGGGCAACATCTAGCCAGTGGCACCATCCCTCTAAGGCCAATTCAATAATGGTGTTTGGCAGGGGAGAATTTTTTCAAGAAGGAACATGGGTACAGGGTGCCTTGGTGGAGTGCTGACTTAATACAGCACCTACCCCCAGCGAGGAGGCATCCACTTTGACGATGAAGAGGCAAGTAGGGTCCAGATGGTGGTGACAAGGCTCTCATAGAAAGGTGTCTTTTAGTTCTCAGTCGGCCATCATGGCCTCAGGTGGCCAGGCCTTGGCATTAGCCCCTTATGTGTGAGGGCAATGAGAGGAACAGCAATCTTGGAGTAACATAGAAACATAGAAATGATGGCAGAAAAAGACCAATCGGCCCATCTAGTCTGCCCAGCAAGCTTCCACTCTTATTTTCCCATACTTATCTGTTTCACCAACCACCAACTTCAGGGCTCTTGTTGATAATTGTTTGATTCAAATTTCCTGCCATCCCCTGTCATTGATGCAGAGAGTAATGTTGGAGTTGCATCAAAGGTGAGCATAAAGCTTATGGTTAAGGGTTGTAACTGCCGCATCAAGCAAGTTACCCCGATGCTTGTTTACCCAGATTGCACAGATCGATGCCTTGTTGGATGATGACTGAATGTAAATCCTGTTTTCCTCACTTCCCCCTACCATTGAAGCAGATAGCAGCACTGTATATGTATTCAAAGTGATGTATCAGGCTTAATTGGTTTAGGGTAGTAACTGCTGTAATAAGCAAGCTACCCCCACGCTTATTTGTTTACCCAGATTATGAAGTTTTGTCCTTGTTGGTTGTTGTCTGAATGCTAATCCTCTTTTCCACATTACCCGCTGCCAGAGAAGCAGAGAGCAACGCTGTGTATGCATTCAAAGAGATGTATCAGGCTTAATTGGTTTAGGGTAGTAACCTCCGTAATAAGCAAGCTACCCCCACATTTATTTATTTACCCAGATTGTGAAGTTCAGTCCTTTTTGGCTGTTATCTGAATGCAAATCCTCTTTTCCACATTTCCCTTTGCCGTTGAAGCAGAGAACAATGTTGGGGTTGCATTAACCGTGCAATGGATTTTTTTTTGAGTAATGGTAGTAATTACCAGGTAGTAGTTAACATTCCAGCAAGCCACCCCCATGGCTCTACTCTTCATTCCCATCCTCTAGCCTTTATGGATCCACAGTGTTTATCCCATGCCGCTTTGAAATCTTTCACAGTTTTAGTCTTCATCACTTCCTCCGGAAGGGCATTCCAGGCATCCACCACCCTCTCCGTGAAGAAATACTTCCTGACATTGGTTCTGAGTCTTCCTCCCTGGAACTTCAAATCGTGACCCCTAGTTCTACTGATTTTTTTCCATTGTAAAAAGTTTGATGTTGACCATGAATCATTGAAACCTTTCAAGTATCTGAAAGTCTGTATCATATCACCTCTGCTCCTCCTCTCCTCCAGGGTGTACATATTTAGGTTCTTTAATCTCTCCGCATAAGTCATTTTATGAAGACAATCCACCTTTTTGGTTGCCCTTCTCTGGACTGCGTTCATTTTATCTCTGTCCCTTTGGAGATACGGTCTCCAGAACTGAACACAGTACTCCAGGTGGGGCCTCACCAAGGCCATGTACAAGGAGATCATCACTTCCTTTCTCTTACTTAGATATTCCTCTCTCTATGCAGCCCAGCATTCTTCTGGCTTTAGCTAACGCCTTGTCACATTGTTTCACCGACTTCAGATCATTAGACACTATCACCCCAAGGTCTCTCTCCTGCTCCATGCACATCAGTCCTTCACCTCCCATCAAATACAATTCTTTCAGATTTCCACACCACATATGCATGACTCTGCCCTTCTTGGCATTGAATCTCAGCTGCCATATCTTTGACCACTCTTCCAGCTTCCTTAAGTCACGTCTTATTCTCTCCACTCCTTCCGGCGTATCCACTCTGTAGTTAGCAATGAAATGTCTATAATAGTTGGCAAAGCCCAGGAAACATTTTAGGAACCGCAACCCATTTGGCCGGGGCCAGTCATGGATATTTTTTAGTTTATCCGGATCCATGGTGAAGCCTTTACTGGAGACGATATACGTTAGGAAACTAAGGCTCTCTTTCTCAAATAGACACTTCTACAGTTTGGAGTATAACTGGTTTTCATGGAGGCATTGAAGTACTCAGTGGACATCATGGTGATGAGATATAAGTTTCTTAGAAAAAATGATGATGTCATCGAGGTACACAACGACACAGGTGTAAAGAAGGTCTCTGAAGATCTCATTTAACATCTTTTAGAACACTGCCAGGGCATTACATAGTCAAATGGCATCACAAAGTACTCATAACCCAACCCTTGTATTGAAGGCCATCTTCCATTCATCGTTGGCATAGATGCGGACAGATTGTTAGCCCCTTGGAGGTCCAGTTTGGTAAAAATTCTCACCCCTTGCAGGCGATCGAACAATTCTGAGATTAAGGGTAGTGGATATCTTTTTTTAGTAACTGCATAGAGGCACAATAATCAATGCAGGGGCTGAGCGCCCCAAGTTTTTTAGAAATGAAGAAGAATCCTGCACCAGCTGAAGACAAGGAGGGATGAATGAACCCCCTGTCCAGGTTTTCATGGTTGTACTCTGACATAGCCTTCATCTCTAGGAGCGACAATGGGTATACCGTTATGAGGTGGATTGGTGTCAGGTAACAGTTTGATTGCGTAGTCAAAGTCCTTATGTGGAGGTAGAGCTCTGCCCTCTTAGAGAAGACGTCTGAGAAATCCACTTATGGAAACTTCCCTTCCCCCTACTCTATCCTTCCTACCCTTTCCCCTAAACTTCCCACCCCTACCCCTATTCTAACCCCCCCCCCCGACCTTTATCTTACCTCTTGTGTCTGCCTCTGGGTGGCAGGCGCAAGTTGCGCATGCTGGCAGCCTGCCAGCATGTGATCCTCCGACACTGCAGCAAATGGCTGCTGTGCCAGAAGCCTCTGGCCCCGCCCAATGGATTGCCCCTCCCCGCCCCCTCCCCACCCCTTTTTCGAAGCCCCGGGACTTAGATGCATCCTGGAGCTTTACACGCATCGCCGAGCCTTTATAAAATAGGTCCGGCGCGCATAACACTCCCTACATGCATAACCCCCCCTACGTGCGTAAATTCTATGGATTTACACGTGTAGGGCTTTGAAAATCTGCCCCACAGTAAGGAGGTTTGAAGTGTGTATGTTTGCTTCGAGTCCTCTTCTGCTGCAAAGGGTGTGGGGCCTCTGGAAGCTGGGTCTGTGGCAATCGAAGCCTGGATCGCTCGCTTTGACCTCTGGCATCCTCTCCCGGGAGCTGCTGGGAAACTTATGCAGACGAGTCTTCTGGTCCTCTTCTGCTGCAAGGGGTGTGGTGCCGGGATGGAAGTGGAAGTAAGGAGCAGGTTTAGTTTCAGTAACCCAGGACAGAGATATGGAACATGACCACTGGAGCTGGATTGCAGGGCTGGATGCAGAGCAGGAACAAGGCCAGATGAGTAGTTGTTGAACCAATGGCAGTCCAACTACCTAGAAACCAGAGGGCAAATGTCTCGTGTTTCCTCTGTAGCTTCCCAGCCTCTGTCTGCAAGCTCCACCAGTCCTGACACGAAAACAGATCAGACATAAGTCTAGTCTTTTCTAAAAGCTTTGAATGATGGAAATTTACCACCTAACTATTCTCAGTCATTCTTATGGTTAAAAAGTTGTTCCCAATGTCTAACCTAAATTTCCGTTGTCATTCTGTCTGCAGTGGAGATGGAGAACAGTTTATCTCCAGCCTCTCTATTGCCCTATGCATGAATATTTTATCCTGTGTGATGCATGAGATTGCTCTAAGTTGATCTTTAAAATCTTCATGTCATCTTACTGGAACAAAAATGGCATTGTGCTATCAGCTTGATGAAGGTGATTACTGTAATATCTAGGAAAGTAACCTTGTCATTTGTTGGGTTATATTTATTTGAGTTCAGACTATTTTTTTTGAGCCAACCATTAAAGAATGTCTATGAATTTGGCATGGAGAAAAGTTTACTATATTTGTTCTTGCACTGATTTAATACTACTAGTTACATTCTTCCACTTACCTTCTTACTTTATTATTGTAGTGAATAATATTGACTATGAAAGTAAAATGGAAGAGAAGAAGGATATAGAGGTGGATGACTTAACGAAAAATGGTCCAAAACAAATCCTGCCATACAGCTCCATGTTCATCTTTAGTCCTACAAACCCGTAAGTCTTTGGGCCCCACTGGCCAATCTTTTCCCTGTATCTATGAATGCTGACTGGATAGCAACAGACAATGGGAGTTATAGGAAGAACCTTATTGATACTGAACTAATGAGAACAGGTAATATGAAGAAATCGAAGAATCAGAGTAAATGAGTAAATGAGGACTAGAGAGTGAAGCCATACATGTTCCCCAATGGTAGTGTCTTTGGTTGAATTACTAAATGTCGTAGCTAAGAAAATAACCCTTTGCATTTGTGAGGCATAACTAATAAAGATGTGCAGAGAAAATGTATTTGTTTTGTTTTTTTTCATTTTAGCACATGCTAAAACAAAATTAAATTAAAATTTTTCTCTGTCATTTCATTTTGAAACAATACAAAATGAGTTGATGTTTTTGTGGAAAGGGAAGTGTGTCCCTAGTACTTAGTTGAGTGACTGAGAATATAGAATTCATAATAAGTGACTAGATGCTGTGTTCAGTGGTGATCTTAAGATAGTATCTGAATTTCCAGCACAGAAAAAAGCTAAGCATGCTATATTTCAGAAGCTGAAGTTTGATTTAAGAGTTGTGAGTACATCCTAACATATATGAGGTTTTAAAAATATATATCCATATTACAGTGTTTGCAGAAACTCAACTGTATTAAAATCTTAATGACTCCCTCAAGCCAACAGGGACTTGCAGAGTCATTTGAGGTCTTTTATAGAGTGAAATAGAGCATTTTAATGTTTTTATAATTTGCCAGATTAATTGAACTAAAAACAGAAGTCCTCAATTACAGTACAGCACCAGTCACTAGTACTGCAAGGTTCTCCAAACTACTTGCCCTTCCAGTGTGCCTCAACCCTACTCTGAAGGGAGCATATATAGAAGATGTGACTGTAGTGGAAGAGGATGCTAATTTAATGTCAACTGGAATGCTATTGCAACCTAGCATAGAACATTACTGTAGACAAAGACCAATTAGCCCAATCAGTCTGCTCTGTTATTCCTATCCATGCTGCAAAGATATATCCCAGCAGGATATCATTCCTTATCTAAGTTATTTTTTGTTGTCTTCCTCATTGGTTCTCTACTATCCTGGGTAGATGAGCTTACATGGCCTAGACTTAGGCATAGACAATGTAGGCAACTGCATCTGGTACCAAATTTTGATAGATGCCAGATCTTTTCTGATGCTGCTGCCATCAGGTCCTACTGACAATTTCCTTTTTATTCAACTGCAGGCCACACCAAAATGTTCAGCTAAAATCAGTGTGGGACCTGTGAGCCGGCATGGTCACTCACAAACCCTGTGGTGGCTCTGTCCCCTACTCCAAGCACTGGGCTTCCTGTTATCAGGGAAATCTGTGTGAGGAGCATGACCACAGATCATGCGCTGACTTTAGCTGAAGATTTTGATACGGCCAGTTGATGGATAAAAAGGAAATAATCAGCAGGGCTGCTGGTAAAGGGAGATGGACAGGAAACCAAGGGGAGAGGGGAAAACTTTTGGCAGGATCCTACACCCTTTGATGATTTCTGGGGGGAAGACGGAGGAGGGGAGTTTCCTCCTCCCCCCATCTCGGGATGATTTCTGGGGCATAGCCAGAACTGAATTTTTTGGGTGGGCACAAGGTTAACATGCGTGGGCTGTAGGCATGCAGGCCTGAGACCTACTGGTTATATTCTTATTGATAAATAATGCCATATACTGCTCCCTACAATGGCTTTCTAAGTAGTTTGCAACAGCCATTATGCATCATGCGTAAAACTTTAAAACATTTTACTTCAATTATTTCAAACACTTACCAGCATTAAAAATTCCTTATTAATCTGTATTAATTTATTTTATATTTATTGCAGTAAAGCAAAGAAGTAAAAAGCAAAGAAAACAAACAGATCCAACCAATCGTAATAAAACAAAAATCAGTGTATTCTTTCATGAATCCTCTTTGCAGAAAGCCAGAAATCATCATAACTACAATAAAATATCATTAATCATCAGAACAGGTGCAGAGCAGAGCTAGGACAATTCACATTACAACTGACATGAAAAAAAATATTCAAATTCTGGGGTCACCTCAGCAAAAAATATCCCTCCTTGCTAAACATTTTGGGGTAGATTTTCCACTTTGCATGCGTGTATCCATGTGCACGCATTTCCCGGCGGGCACACATGGATGCGCCAATTTTCTACCATGTGCGCGCTGGTGCGCGCATGTTATAAAATATGTGGGCCGCGCACACATGCACACTGGATTTTAGAATCTGCATGCGTATGTGCAGGGCGCGTGCGCATGGGGGAGACTTCTGCAATTTCTGCACAGTGACACATTCCGGCCTTCACCAGTTCCCTTCCAGTCCACTCGAATTAAGCAGCGGACTGGGAGGGAACCTCCCTACCCCCTACCTAACCTCCCTTCCCTTTCCCCTCTCCTCTCCTCCTCTCCACCCCCTAAACCCTACCTTTTTCTTTTTTTTTCCGTTGTTGCACAACTTACTTCCGCTCCCAAGCTGAAGTAAGTTGCGTGCGCCAGCAGCCGGGTCTTCAGGACAGCGAACAATGGTGCTGTCCTGGCCCGCCCCCCACCCGTCCCTGCCCAGAACACTCCCCCCCCCCCCCCCCCCCCGGCCTGCCACTTCGAACAGGCCCGGCACTTATTTGTTTACTGGCATTTACACACGTGGCTGGGCCTCTTTAAACATTTTCCCAGCGTGCGCAATGCTCGGCCACGCGCATAAACGCCGGGATTTACATGCATGGGCGGTTTAAAATCCTACCTAATTAATAAAATCTCAGGATTTTTCTTTTTTTACCTTTGTTGCCTGATCTTTGTATTTTTCTAATCAGTTGGACCCTGTCTCTTTTTTCCCACTTTTCCCTTGTCTGTTATTTCCTAATTCCTTTTTAGGGTCTCTCTTCTCATTCTGTTTCTTCTCCTACAGTCTTCTTCCCCTCCTCCCTCATACATGCAAACACACACACACACACACTCACAGAGGTTCATGCCTTGGCTCACAGACTCCCTCACACTCATAAGCGCTCACTCTCATATGCTCCCCCCCTCCCCCACAAGCTCTCACTCTCACATTTTCTACACACTCACCCAAGCTCTCACTCTCACATGCTCTCCCCCCACATACACAAGCTCTTACTCTCACATTCTTTACACACACACACACAAGCTCTCACTCTGTTATGCTCTAGGGATGTGAATCATTTTTCTAACGAATTGAAATATTTCTAAATTCATTAGAAATCGGTTAACAGAAAGAAGCGATCAATTTTACCCCCAATTTTTTGTAAAAATTGTTTTTCGGGTTAGTGCGCGCTAACTCATGTTAGCGCGCACTAACAAAAAAACGTTTATTTTTGTTACTTTTTTTATTTTTTGCAATTTTTGTTAGTGCGCGCTAACATGAGTTAGCGTGCACTAACATGAGTTAGCGTGCACTAACGATTTTTCCGGGCCAGATGACCCCGAAAGCGGGAACGATTGGACACCCGCTCTACCAAACACTCACTTTCAAGTGCTCTACAATATACACACACATTCACACATACACACATAGACAAGCTCTCACTCTCCGGCTCCCATTCTCACATACACAGATGCACACCCAGGTTCCCATTCTTATACACACACATAGATGCACACACAGGCTCCAATTCTCACCCAGATAGATGAACACTCAGGCTTCCAGTCTCACTCACATACACACATGTCCAGGCTTCTATTCTAATTCGCACACACACCCAGGCTCCCATTCTAATACACATACACACAAACACACACACAGGCTCCCATTCTCACCCACACATACATGGGGCCTTTTTATTAGGCATAGCCAAACTCCTACTTCCACTGTCAAGGGGATGGGATCCCAAAACGGCTTTGCTGCTCTGGTCCTCCTCTTCACTGTCGTGGGGATGGGATCCCGCAATGGCCTTGCATCTCTGGTGTCAGACAGCCCTGGTTGGGTAGGCCTGAGCCCAAAGGGGGGGAGAGGCCACTTCTAACCTGCCAGCACTGACCCATTTGGTTTCTGAGGATTTGTATTCTGCTGGTACCAACCCAGCTACTTGCAGTATTACTAGATTGTGCTTTCTTTCTCTGCCCTTTGTTTTGTCTTTATTACCTCTTCCCTTGACGGCATGAAGGGTGAGTTATTTGTAATATTGTATCCTCCCAACTATGTTCCTACTACTGAAATAGAATAAGATAGCACATAATGACCATTAGGCCCATCTAGTCTGCCCTATTTCATTCTTGCTGCAGTGCCATATACCTCAGTTGATCCTTAGCTTTCCCGTCATGTCATGTCTTTACTAGGGATCTTCAATGTTTATCCCCTACTTTTTAACATTCCATTACTGTTTTTGTCTCCCATCATGAGTCTGTTCATTGCATCCACCAATCTTTCAGTGAAGAAATACTTTCCAATATTGCTCCTAGGTCTATCCATCGTGCCCCCACCCACTGGAGCTTCATATCATATCAGCTTAAATCTTTAGACAAGTGTCTACTGAAAAATGGACTAATAACTCATTCTGCACAAATTACCAGTCATCATGTAATGCTGGTGACTTGAAGGTGGAGGTTTCTATATCATTAGCCAAATCTATCAATAGTCCAGTCATTGCTTTTCTTCATTAATTAGCTCTGTCCTGTTTCATTGGGCTGTGGTATTATTGAATTAATTTCTGTCTTATAATTTACTAATGAAGACGACTTGTGATTTTCAGTACTTGTAATTGAGTGTAACCCTTTGCCAGAGAGTTTGTTGTTTCCTTTAAGGACATAAAATTATTTGTTCTTCGGGCTGCTCTTTTCAGTTTTAGATCCCTGGGGGAGGGGGGAGTTTTTGATGTGGGGGAAAGGACCTAGGTGATGGAGTATTTCTCTTTAAGTGTGTGCATCTCTCTAGTATGTAATTTTCCTCAGCGACATACAGGCTGGACACAGACTGGTTGTTCAAAACAATTTACGGATCATTTCCAAAATGTCTATCATAATCCAGTATACTTCCCAATTTGAACTATTTACAAACAGGCCGATTCAGTAAAAGTCACGGGAGAGCGGGCGAGCACCCACACTCCTGGCGCGCACACAGGCCACTCTGGCGCGCACACAGACCACTCTCCTGTGCACGCGATTCAGTATTTAAATGAGGGCCCACAGTAAAAAGAGGCGCTAGGGACACTAGCACATCCCTAGCACCTCTTTTTTGACAAGAGCGGCAGCTGTCAGTGAGTTTGACAGCCGACGCTCAATTTTGCTGGCGTCAGTTCTCAAACCCGCTGACAGCTACGGGTTCGGAAACTGGACGCCGGCAAAATTGAGCATCCGATTTTCAACCCGCGAGCCGATTAAAAATTTTTTTTTTTAATTATTTTTTACTTTGTGACCTCCAACTTAATATCGCTATGATATTAAGTTGGAGGGTGTACAGAAAAGCAGTTTGGGTAGGCACTAATTTCTGAAAGTAAAATGTGCGGCTTGGCTGCACATTTTACTTAGTGAATCGCACGGGAATAACTAATAGGGCTATCAACATCCATTTGCATGTTGCGGGCGCTATTAGTTTCGGGGGGGGGGTTGGACGCGCGTTTTTGACCCCTTACTGAATAAGGGGTAATGCTAGTGTGTCAAAAACCTGCGTCCAAATGCGAGTTAACAGTGTGCTCTGCCAGAGCGCACTGTACTGTATCGACCTGATAGTCTCTCTAAGGATTAGCTTGTAGCCTTCTTTTCAAGACTTGAGGAGGAACCTTCCACTTTTTACTCATCAGTGTGCAAGTCCCAAACTTTAGAGGGAATCTTATTGGGGAACTTCAAAGCATGAAAAGATCCTACCTGAGTCCAAAGTTCTGTCTCTTGTCCACAGCCTGTGTCCTGGTCCCTATGGGGTAGAGATCCAGTTGGGAGTCTCCAGATCTTGATGTTTTGTTCTGCTCCATCTTTCAATTCTGGATGACTTCTCTGGGGGAAAAGTCTAATGTTTCCAGTCTTGAACAAAATTCTCACTCTCCTGACTCCAGGGTGTGAGGAGGGGGTGGGAAAAAACCTCCACACTAACAAAAAAGGGGAAACCCCAAATTGCTCAAAATCCAAAAATCCCGCACCGGGTAGTGCTGTCACTGCTTTGCTTCTTCTAGGGAGTAGAGGGGTAGATCACAGGTCTCCAGCCTTTGCTCTCAGAATAGGGGTTTGTCCCTCTTCCAAAGCATGGGGTGTTCCCCAAAATGAGAAAATTAATTCAAAATCTGATTAAAAGCCTCCAAAAATCTCTCTCTCTCATCCAGAAATGAGGCAGACCCTCTCAGACACAGAGGGCCAGATTTTAAAAGGGTTACGCGCATAAGGTACACGCGTAACCCTTTTAAAAAACCCCTGCGTGTGCCGAGCCTATTTTGCATAGGCTCGGTGGCGCGCACAGGCCCCGGGACGCACGTAAGTCCCGGGGCTTGCAAAAAGGGGCGGTCGGGGGCATGGCCAGGGGCGTGGTTTCGGATCGGGGGCATGTTCGGGGGCGTGTGGGCAGTCCGGGGGCATGGCCGAGTGCCCCAACACAGCGGCCTGTGTCAGGGCCTGCCATGCCGGTGCGTGTAAGTTATTACTGCCTGGAGGCAGTAGTAACTTTTCAGATAAAGGTAAGGGGGGTCTAGAGAGGGCCGGGGGGTGGGTTAGGTAGGGGAAGGGAGGGGAAGGTGCAGGGGGGTGGAAGGAAAGTTCCCTCCGAGGCCGCTCCAATTTCAGAGCGGCCTCGGAGGGAACGGGCAGCGCACGCAGGGCTCGGCGCGCGCAAGTTGCAGAAATGTGCACCCCCTTGCGCGCGCTGACCCCGGATTTTATCAGATATGCGTGGCTACGTACGTATCTTTTAAAATCCAGCGTACTTTTGTTCGCGCGCACGTAGAATTATAAAATCTACCCCAGAGTGTACTGATAAGATATCTCTTCTGAATGCAGGAAAAATACCAAGTTAGATTAGTAGGCCCAAACTCAGCTGGATGAAAGGAAATATAGCTGCTAACTCTTCTAGAGTCAAACCAAAATGGCCATGCTCTCTATACCTTTAGCTCCACCTTATGCCCTTGGAATAGCTAATCACAGTTAGCTCATTGGAGAGACTCAAAAGGAATAGAAAATCCCACTAAGCTATTATTAGCCCTCATGGTAAGGGACCTAGGGCCATCTAGTGGCTAACCAAAGTGTCAGTCACATGAGTAATTCTGTTGTGGTTGAAAGAGATGTCAAATGTAGGGAAAAGGGTGACTGCCTTCCAATTAAGGTGCCTCACTGAGGAAGTGTGAACTGAAAGGTGCTGCTTGCTTTTCTGTTTATCCAATGTATCTGTATTTTTTACTGTTCATTTTTTATTTGCTTTTTTTAGCATCCGTCGCCTGTGTCATTACATTGTGAATCTCCGTTATTTTGAGATGGTCATCCTAATGGTAATAGCACTGAGCAGTATTGCTCTAGCTGCAGAGGATCCTGTGCAGTCTGATGCACCACGAAATGATGTAAGTATTGGCCCACCAAAATCCTAATGCAGAATTCATGATATGCACTGCAGTGCAGTATAATATACTAAGCCTAATTTAAAAAACCGCAAGGGCCTTGTCATTTAAGTGGGAGATCTAAATGATGGGCGCAGAAGTAAAGGATTATTCCAAAGAGAATGCACAGTTGTTACTATTCTGACGTAGTGGTACGATTGTCAATCTCAGAGAAGAGATATTATCCCTCCTTCCCTGGTACTCCCTCAGGCCTTTTCTTCCCTCTCCATGTTTCCTCTCCCAGGTTACTCCTTCATTCTCTTTGACTCCTCTCCCTCTTTGGGACATGTGATGGGGAAGTGGCTATTGTTATTGAGCCAGTAGACCAGAGGGGAGGGGAGGGGAGAGCAGTCCTTGCCATCCAGGGATCCCCTCCTTAGGCCCAGAAAAGAGGGTAGGAGAGAGCAGTGCTGGGAGGATCAGGCTGCATGGAAGGAGGAAGAAGCGATTTGGGATATATGAAGGGAACTGAAACACAGTATGGGAAGAAGAAACTAGTTGGAATGAGGTGGGGAGGGGATGAGGAAAGGAAGAGTTGGGATAGGATGAGGACCATTGGATGGAAGAGGGAGAATTCAAGGAACAAAAATGGGGGGATGAAGGAGCAGAGGAACCTGGGAGGTATGGAGGAGAGGAATTAAGTGCATAGAATAACTGGACTTACGGATCTTCTAGAGCTCCCAAATTTTCATGTGCTGCAGGACCAGAGGCTCCATCAAGGATTAAAAAGTGTGGCTGTCTGAGCCACAGAAGCACACAGAGTAGTGTGAGGAAGGTCCAGGGGATCCAGGACCTAGAAAGAGAGAGAAAACTCAGGGTCAGGGAATCCCTCCAAATGAATCAGTGTGTATAGCCAAACCTTTGTTAAAAACCATTTCCACAATTTTTCACGAGTTTCCACTTGTGTGTGTGTGTGTGTCTCTGCATATATGTATATGGGCCATTTTAAAGGACCCTCATCCATTTTGCTCAGAATATAATTCTGGCTGCTTATCCCCTCAGGAAATTAATAATCCTATTGTAATTTCCAAAACAGTAAAATAATTGCACAACTAATACAAGCTCTTGTAGAAGGGAAGAAGCTGGCCTTTCTTGACACCATCAATTGTTGCTGTTAGTGTTTGTAAAAACCTGAAAATTCAAATTCTAGTGGAATGACTACATACCAGTTTGTAACGTTACCTTTATATTGGATTCAGCTTTAAAGGGCTGGACATTGTTACTTTTCAATTCAACAAAATACACAAGAAGGGAGGAAGCTGGGCTGATTCCGCTGTTGACCCATTACATATGGGCGGTGGCATAGAGGAGTGTCCTGTCCCAGAGGGGTGGTGGATCTCAGACGTGTGAGAGCGAGATGCTCAAATTTTAGGCAAAGAAAGGAGGGAAGGTAGCCGCTTCAACTGTGGCCCTGAAGAGTTCAGGCCTAGAGAAGACATTACCTCCATCCCTTGGCCAAAGAAGACACGCGAGTCTTCCAGTTGGGCATCTGGAGGGGGGAGGGGAATCAGTGGGGAGGGTAAAAATGAGAAAAATGGAGCTAGGAAAGTGAGGAGTCTGTGTACAGAAGACAGAACTGCCTTGTCCTGAGGAATGTTTGGGGCCTTGTCCAGGCTTTTTAACTTAAGAGACTCCACGTTGCAGTGGTAAGAAATCATGCCTGAGTTCTTTGTAAACCGGCATGATGTGTTTCACGAATGTCGGTAAATAAAAGTTAATAAATAAATAAATAAAATAAATAAAATGTATGTGGTTAATGTTTCAAGATCTTCCTTTCTACTTCAGGTTCTAAAATATATGGATTACATATTCACGGGTGTCTTTACCTTTGAGATGGTGATAAAGGTGAGCATCTTATGACAAATATTCGAACAGCCCCTCCCGGGGCAGCTGTTGTTTCACAATAAATTCATTAAGGTCCTAATTCTCTAAGACATTTTTCCTATTCTGTGTTTATAGGGGAAAAAAATCTGTAATAAATCATTCCCTAAATTATTTAGAGATGGGTTTATGATTTTTCGGGCTGTTAGGACCAGGAGGGGAGGGATGGGAGAGGCTTTTTTTTTTTTTTTTTTTTTAATACCCCAGCTTCATTTTTTAAATGAAATAAAGTGAAAAAGTATAGTGAAACTTGCTACTCAAGTTCCTTCTCATGAGCCATCACGCATTCTCTCGGAACCAAAAATCTCGGTATATATTTGAGCAGTGAATGCAGAAAAATTTTCCAGTGCTGGCTTTGTTTATTTAATCAGTACAAATTCAATACAAGGTAAATGTGGGGGGAAAAGGGAGAAAATGTTTGCTGCAGACCAATCTAGTCATAAAAATAAAGGGTTGGAAAGATCACTATAGAGTTCTGGGGGATGATGTTTTCCCAGTTTATAATTTTATGTGACATAACACAAAAGTAAATGTCTTGAAGCAGATAGGTACAAAAAGAAAAAAAAAAAACTTCTAACCAGAACAACAACTCTGTTAAAGTTCCCAATGAAGAATTACTAGACGTTTCACCCATAATTAATGGCACCTACTTTGCAGAACATCCATATATTTAGATGAAAAAAAAAGAATACTCCTGTCCAGATCCCCTTGGATACCCTGACCTGCGGAAAGTTTGGTGTAGATTGAACATTAAACAAGGTATTAGGGACACACACACACACACACACACACACATAGATCTCATAAGCATTCTTCCCCTTTGGAAGGTAAGATAAAGCAAGCTAAAATCCCCAAAATATCAGCAACAGGAAAAGGAGAAAAATTCAGTCCTGAAACAACACTTATTAGGAAAAAAAGACAGAAGCAATAGAAATAATTACACTTGGTCTGCCTTACATTTGATGCACTTTTAACTAGAGAGAGGAAAAATAAAGCCCTGGATCCGGGAATCTAGCCTCTAATTCCTGTGCATGCAATAAAAAATCTAATCATTCTGGGTGGAAAAAAATGCATAATAAACACTTATAATGTATTCTGCATTTTGCTGAAAAGCAAAGTGAAAACAGAGCACCAAACTCAAGAGCTCACTGGTGAAATACAAGGAATTTATTCTTACGAGCCTGCACAGATCTCAGTAAATCAGGAATAATCCACACCAGACTATAGAGATACCTGGCTATGATTTGAAAAATGTTTTCAGAATCCATTTCCTATCAACCTGAAAAATAAGTTCCAACAAGCAGGGTAGATTTGTGTGGATGTATGTGAAATAGGCTGTCAGATAAAATAGAAGCCTTAGCAGAGCGACCTCTAGTTGATCTGAACGTGTCAGGTCAGGAGTGTGGGCCACCATTAAGAGGGAGAGTTTCTGCCTTACTGCTTAGTTATGAAATACCAGCAGGAACCCAGGAACCAGAAACCTTGCAGGAATCCCGAAAGCTGAAGCTGTGCTGAATTGCAGGAACCAGGCACAGTCCAGAAGGGTTGGAGCCAGGAAGAAGACTGAGGCCAGGACCTGGAAGGAGTACAGGAAACAGGCAGGAATTCAGAAGAGAACCCTTGCCAGGCCAGAAAGAAGCCACTTCTACCGCCACAGGGATCGAGCCCATGGCCACAGGAGCCAGTTTTGCAAAATGATTGGGGGTGCTAAACACGATGCAAATTGCCTCTCCCTGAATACAGTGAAGGAGTTTGCTCAATATTGCAGGTGCTCAAGCACCCACAGAGCTGGCGCCTATGTTCATGGGCAATCACATCAACTTTGCTAGCTGTAGTGTTTCTGCACTAGAGATCACTTTGAAGCCAGATGCCAAGAAAACACCTCCTCAAGGAAGACAATCGGAGATCTCCCTTTCCCACCAGTTTGCCAGAGACAACGTAACGCTTCATGGCTCATGGGTACACGGCTTCTGCAGGAGGGGTAAGTATGGGCTTTGCCTTTGGACTTCTCTATCAAAAAGAAAGCTGGAAAAAAAAAGCACATCAGAAACCGGAAAGGGTAGGCATCATGGCATCAGAACTATCTTGGATCTCACCCAGTCATTCAACAATTGTTGTTTCTTTTAAATGCAACAATCACCAGTTCCGATGCCAGACTATAAGAGTAGTTAATAAGCTACTGATGACTTCTAATGGCATTCGTTATCAGAGTGTGTGGGACAGATTGAGATTTACCTTATGGAAGAATTGTATAGTGGCTGTCTAGGTTAATTGACAATTTAAGGTGGTGTCCTGGAAGGTATGCTGAGACAGATGATATTTAAGTAAGCCATTGCTTTCATATAGACTGCACATCTTGCATTTTTAAAGCCGCACTCTACAGCAGTAGCCCTATCACAAAACCTCATGTCATTCCATAGTTAGCACTTGCCACTAATCTATGCGTTTCTGTGACAGTATTTCAGGCTAAGTACCAGCTTCTGCCATAATGAGCTGCTGGGCTGTTTGCAGAGTCATCAAAAATTGCCTGAACATAAGTCCTAATGTTTATCCTTTACAAGATGTCAGAAAGACACATGAATCTGATTTGTAAAGGCTTTGGGAGTCATTTTCAAAAGTGATCGCACGCAAAAAGTTCCTTTTCGCGTGCGATCACTAAATGGGGGCGGAGTCAGCCCCGGAAGAGGAGGGGTCGGGGCGGCACCGGGGCCAACGCTGCGCAGACATCGCTGGTGGCAAAAGGTAAGGATCCTTATCGCCGCCAGTTTCGCGTCGAATAACTACACCTCCGAAATCGGAGCGGCCTCGGTGGGAACTTTCCTTCTGCCCCACCTTCCCCTCCCTTCCCCTACCTAACCCGCCCCCCAGCCCTACCTAAACCCCCCCTTACTTTTAATTTTTAAGTTCTGCCTGCCTCCGGGCAGGCGTAGGTTTCGCACGCCAGTGCCGGCCTGCCCGCAATCCCAGGCACAGCGGCAAATGGCCGTTGTGCCTGGAGGCTCCGGCCCTGCACCCGACCCGACCCGGCATGCCCCCAGCCCGCCCACTCTCCATCCATTTTTCAAGCCCTGGGACATACGCACGTCCCGGGGCTTGCGTGCGTCGCCGAGCCTATGCAAAATAGGCTCAGTGTGCGCAGGAGGCTTTTAAAAGTGTTATGCATGTATATTACGCGCGTAACTGTTTTAAAATCTGCCCCAGAGTGAATATGTAGAGAAGCTTTTAACTTGTCTAAGGAAATAAAGTAATGGTGATTGGACTGGTGGTCCCATAGCTCAGGCCTCAGCACTATGTGCCCTGGCACAGGAGCTTCAAGTTTAAGTTTCCTGTACGAAATAGCCAGCTGGGCTTTGGCACACCATAGAGGTGAGGTACACATGGAGAGAGGCAAGACAGGTATCAGCCACTGCTGGCCAAATGAACAGTACTAAAAAGGTTTTGGAGGAGACATTCCTCCTGGTGTGTGAGGGTGATAGAAAAAGAACCCACTGAGGAAATAAATGTTGTTTTTCATCTAGTAATAAGTATGCTGTCTCGGATCATAGTTCAAAGGGGCGACCTGCAGCTTTGTTGTGAGTTTCGGATATTTTTACCCATGTTTATTCTACATAACTTACATCTGAACGTTTTATGATAAACTCATATTTTTAATCAATCCTACTTTTAAGAAGTAATATTTCAAAGCGATAGTAACTCAATAATATACCTGGACTTGACCAACATTACTCAAATAATGATTTTATTTATGAAATTGTAACCGAACTTTATTGGCACCTGTTAGAATGTACAATATCCTACATTTACTTACCTTAGTCTATGTGCCTATTTGTAAACCGTTGCGATGGTTTATAACTTAGCGACGGTATAGAAAAGTTTTTAAATAAAAAAATAAATAATGAACATCCTGTTCCCCCATCCGTCCTCCCTCTGATGTGCTCTCTTGCACACTCATATTCACAGCGAGATTCAATATATTTGTTCCTTTCATTGTTTTACCCCACAGATGATTGACCTGGGGCTGATACTTCATCCTGGTTCCTACTTCCGGGATCTGTGGAATATCTTGGATTTCATTGTGGTTAGCGGAGCATTGGTTGCGTTTGCATTTTCGTAAGTCATTTTTATACAGAAATTTGGGTTTGTCATTTCAGATCATCTATGATGCAGCTAGGTTTTTTTGTTTTGGTTTTTTTTTTGCTTTTTTATAGACAGAAATTCTTGATAGGCACATCATTATTGTATATATTCTGCTACTATAACCTACATAGTCTTGGTCAAAAGCTCTTAGGGCAACAATGGGAATATTTCATTGTTAAACAAACATGCAATAAACTGTGCTGCTATATTTATTCAGTATCTGGAGTCCCTGAATTAACTCTGCATTTTGACTGTATCAACTCATGTAAAATTAGTTTATTTGCATCAACATTGTCTCTTGGTAACTGTAGGTAGATGTGCATGAACATCTTTTTTAAGCATTCTTTTCCACTGATGCTTTTCTGCTTTTGTGCTGGCATGGTGGGGCAACTCAAGATCCCTTAAGTGGCTGAAGGCTGGAAGGGAATCTTGCCGGAAACTAAACCCCTTCTGGCCCATTGTTCCGCCAGCAAGGGTTGCCCCAGCAGTAGCAAGTGCCTTTCACATGCTCTGAGCTGAAGCCCATCCCAGAGGTGATGCACTTGAGGCCCACCCCCACTGCATTAGACAGGAGATTGGAGCCCAAGTCTCCAGTGCTACAGCACACAGCACTATGACTGAGCCATGGGACTTTTCTGTTCACCACAGGAAGCTCTGAAGTGCAACTCAGGGACAAGTATTTAAATTTCCTTCAAAGAAAATAGGGAAACAATGGCGCCACCAATTAATCCATGGCCAGCAAATGACGCAGTATGGTTTTGTCTAATTCAGGCGTTATGCTATTAAGTTATTTGTTTGTTATAAAAGACTTAAAGTAGCTGTAAAAATAATATTGTTATGAACATGCACTGCATTTTCCTCTTGTGGGTTTGTTGCATCCAAAGGGTGTGTCTGTGCCACACGCTTGATTTACTGTTATGTTCTTATAACTCTGCTGGAAGACATGTTGACAGAGACACATTTATGAGTGCTGTGATGTTTATTTATGTTCCTCGGCTTGTGTGCGTGTGTCTTGTCACTGACTGTAAGCTCTTTCTTTGTTTTCCTGTTGCTGGAATCTCTGTAGGAGTTTCTTGGGGTAAATCTATGATGCCGTTTCTTTCTAATCCATTTTATGCCTGCGAATGCGCACATACAGCTGGTCCCTGTATGGACGCTAAACTATTTGTGTTATGGACCCATGTTTCAATCATGCATTGTCATATCTGTTTCTCCCTTACCAGTATTTGGTGCAATGTTTTTATGTCTTCTCCTTTTTAGCCCATCCACCTCCTTTTTGCACAGTAAAGACTAAAGCCAACAACATGGCTGCCACCTTCAGAAAAGCGTTCTGAGGCAATTTGTAAAATGCCCTTATTAAGTGGAAAGGTATGAGCATGGGGGGAGACGACAACCATAGTAGAATTAGCTTTTACTTGAATGGGAGGATTTCAGAGTAGTTACTTATAAAGTCAGAGGGTAATAGGACATAATTTTCCCCAGTACCTTTGGATTCAGAGCAGGGGTGGTACAGAGTGCTCACTCAGTAATGTGACAGCTTTTGTTGAGACTATTTCCTAAAGATTGCTCATGAAAATGAGCCATTCACAATAGAGAAATGCTTATGGAACAAATCTTTTTTTTTAAGATTTTCCCTATTTTGTGTCTAAAATACTTCGTTTATCTATTCACGGACTCTTCTTACAAACAATGAAAATCTCTGATAGCTTTGCCTCAGTAAGTTCACTTAAATACCAAGGAGAGTTCTTCAGCAGGTGGTCTTGTATTTTAGGTTTTTTTCCCCTCTGTTTTCGATTTAAAGGTGCTTTACTCTAATACTTTATAAACAAAATAATTAAAAATATGCACATTTCCCATCACACCATTTAGTGGGATGATCTGCTGCTGTTCCCCTACAAGACAGCACAGCATACCAACGTGTAATTGTAGGATGTAGCATGCATCAATAAAGTGGATCTCTCCACTGCCTTGCATTTAAAGCCCTCACTGACAGCAGCAATAAGTGAGGGTCACTCACAAGACAATACTGCAATGAAAAGGGAAATAAAATCTTAAATGTCTCTCATTCTACATTCAACTGCAAAAGACAAAATGCAAGGCATGGTGTTCTTTGCATATCTTAGCTGTAAGAATTGATATAACTGATGGAGGCCACCCTTAAGGGTTGAAATACACATATTTTTTTTTATATTAATAGTATCTTATAGTGGAAGCTATTCCTATCACCTTGCTTTTGAATACTGAATATTGGTTTTTCACCATGTGTGAAACCGATGCGTGTGTGTGTGTCAATATAAAAAAGATATAGAAGCACTGGTTGCAAGATGTTTAAACCTTTTTACACCCTGTCTAAACTTGTCTCTTCTTGTGCTTTGAATTAGAGTGAGAGAAAGACTGTAGAACTGTAGGGCTTAAGTCTCCATAATTCTCATATTGTGATAGTGCTGTTATTTTGCTAGAGTTTATCTTGAGTTCTGCTCTTGACAAACCTCCCTCCATCTGATCCACCTACCTATCCAGGCCTGTATATTATCTGGGGATATCACCATCTGTAGAAATACATAGAAGCAACTGAGTGTGTTTTCTTTATTTTATGGGCAGAATGCCAGAAGAGTCAGTACACATCATTTTGAACTAAATTTAAAGTACTAATATATGGCTAGCAAGAAGACATTTCTACGGCCATACTCCCCAAAACAACACATTTTCTTGAAGTATCATTAGAGATATTCATATTTGTTTGCTCATGCCAAAATCCGTTTATGCGAGAATATAGAAAGGTTTTTATTTTTCTGTTGAATTATATAGCTTCTTTGCCCATGTTCCTTAACAAAAAAAAAGTGAGATCTTCTCTTTCACACTTCTAAATCATACAGGCACAGGCATGGATCTGCATGTTATGTCTGCAGGCTAGAGCTTGACCTGTTGCATGCTGCTGGCTAGGGAACTCAGAGTGCAAATAGGATCAAAATACATTCCTTCAGAAAGATGGTCAATAGCGCTTCCTGATTTTTTCAATGTAATTATGTAAAAAAACACATAGAATTATAAAGTGATATTACTTCAAACTCCTTGACTGTCAGTTACTGGTGCTGTGCCCGATTTCTTATGTAACAGAAGAGGCATCATCCCATGCATTTTAGGTAAGAGGGCTGTGAATAGTGAGTGTTTCTGTCAGGACCAAATAGTAACCCTATTTTCAGCACCTAGTAATTCATTTGAGGCATATCCCTTCTCACATTGATAGGTATGGGGAGGGAAATAATCAAAATATTTCCAGAGGTAAAATGTTGTTTTACTTGTAGGAATGGACTGTTTGATTATTGCCCAGCCTCTAAGGCCTGGATTCTTTAAGGTCATAGACCTTGGAGAATCCAGCAGTAACAGGGGGGCGGGGGGGGGGGGGTCGAAGCAGGGGGGGCCTGCGAAAGCCAGCAGCGATCGCACCTCCACGGTGCTATTGCTGCTGGCTGTCGCACCCAATAGCGCCATCGTAAAAGGTGGTGCTATTGGGCGTGCTACTGGGGGTGAAAAGGGTTCTTACCTTTTCACCGCCAGCGAAGTTTCCGCTGCATCCGCCCCGACGATGCCCCGACGCCTCCTCTTCCGGGGCCGACTCCACCCCGATCTAGTTATTGCGTGCGATACGCTATGAAAATGACCCCCTAAATGAGTAGTTTTCTAACATCGCACATGAATTAGTCAGCAAATTTGAGCATAAGTTGTTCCAATATGCAAAGCAAAAGTACAGGTATAAGTCTACTTTGAAAATTATTCCTGCAAAAGTATACGCATACAATGCAGTTGGTATTTGGTACCGTAGTTTTGCAGAAAGAATTTACATGCTTACTTTTAAAAAAGGGGGCCGTGTAGAATCAAGAGATATAAAAAAAACAACTGACATTTCCCTGCTGTGCGCGTACATGCCTAAAATAGGGAGTACATATACATGCACCAGATCTATTTTACAATATGTGCATGTACCTGCGCGCAGGATATAAAATTTCAGCGCATCTTGCTGGGTGTCCATATAAACATTTATATGGGCACACATGCACACGTTTTAAAATTAGCATCTTTTGTGCAATACTTTTGCAACCTTAACCAGAGTCCAAATTGTCCTATAGCAAATAAATAATGACTGAGTAATCAAACCTGATATAGAAACACCCTAGAATTGAACCCAAGATATAAAATCCAATTCCAGATCAAAATCTTTTTCCCAGACCTTTTCTGTATCTACACACCTTTTAGTACCAATTTTAAGAACCTTATAAAATCCTGTGACTTGTCTAGAAGAGGAGAAAATACTCAAACATACTTGCTGCACTTCCAAATTATCAGAAAGTTTCTGCAGGTCTAATTTGGCTGAAGTGAAAAATGTTTCAACTTTAACCAACTAACAGGGTAATTTCTTAACTCACATTATGGCGTTTTAGCATGCGAAAAGCACCATAACGCAGGGGTAGGGCCACTTTTACATGCAGAGTGAGACAATATGAACAGAACTATGCACTCTTGTGAAGATTTGATGTCCTTCGGAGTGAGGAAACTTACACAACGATGAGATTTGTACAATGTTCTCTCAACCTACCTTGATGTTGCCCAAGTAGAGAGTCCAACAAGCTAGGTTGAGAGAACATTGTACAAATCTCATCGTTGTCTGAGTTTCCTCACTCCGAAGGACATCAAATCTTCACAAGACTTACTGTTCTGTTTGTACATCTCACTCTGCATTTAAAAATGGCCGCTAACCCCTACACTACTACCTAAACCACACCTCGAATTACTAGGTGGTCCTCCTTTACTAGCATAAATAGCTAGCTACTAGAAGGGCCTTGTAAATAGTCTTTTTCTCTTTCTCCCATTGGTGTAATGAGCACTTTGCAGGTAGGAAAATGCAATTATATAGATATTACCACAAAGTGTGAAAAGTTAACACACTTTGCAGTAATACCTATGCAAAGCACTAACATAACACACATTGCAATAAATATGCTATTACCATAAAATACACCCCTTTTTATATCACATGCAATATTTACTGCTTTTTGATAAATCTAGGCCTAAGTTACTGAGAGATAGATACCCCAAAATCATCCTGAAGTTGTGAAAAGGATTTCCCAGGTATCAAATGCCCTATAACCCAAATACCCTTGCCATACCACAATTTCCAATAAACCATCCTGTTGTTGATATTAAACATATGGTTATTCCAAATAGAGGTTTGTTTGGAAAGAGAATCCTAAGGATTAATAATCAGTGTCAAGTACTGGAAAGCTGCTAAAGTTGCCCAGAGTGTCAAGACTTCCTGTAAAACAGGGGGAAGGCTCATATCTGGGAAAAAAACTAAATGAATTAGGGCTTACCAAAGTCTGCTCCAACTATAGCCAGACCGGTTTCTCATGTACCACATCCACAAACTACCTTGTCCCAAAGTAAGGCCTTATGATTAACACAAAGTATAAGCCCTTTGCCATGGTGAGGTTGACACAGCCTCATAGGCAAACCCAAGAGGCCCCCAATGACGACGGATAGACTCACTCCAAGAGATACTAGAGATGAGCTTCATCCTACCATCCCCATTCCCTGCAGGTTGAGCCTTTGGGTTCCAGGGTCCAGCAGGATTTAGGCAAAAGAGTTTTAGGGCAAGAGCAAGTCAGGAAGCAGGCTGCGGATCAGGGTTGGTGGGAAACAGGCAATGTCAGGTCCAGGTACTGGGCAGGGCTTGTGGCAGTCTTGCAAGGTCAGATCCAGGCAGTGGTTAGGACAGGCGGCAATCAGGCAAGGTCAGGTCCAAGCAGTGGTCAAGGCAGGTGGCAGTCAGGAAGAGTCAAGATCCAATGTAGTGGTCAGAACAAGGGAGACAAGCCAAGGACAGTCAGGACCAAACAAGGAACACAGACCAGACAAGGGGGACTTGGAACAACTGGAAGAAGGCAGGAACCATGGGAAGCACAGGCAGGAACACAAGACACAAGCAGGAGCAACAGGAAGATAGCGAAAGTTAACGCACACTGCAGGCAAAACTTGCAGGAGGACCTGTTGCAGAGGCAGTGAGAAGATCACATCTGGGTTTTAAATCCTCAGCCGAGCCATCCTGCGCATCATGGCTGGGGTTTAAATCCTCGGTGGGGCCATTATGTGACTGGCCTGTCATTACAATGATTTAGGGCATAATCCAGAAAGTTAACCCCTCCTCTTTCCCAGTGGAGTTTTAACTTACCAAAGGCAATCCCTAGGGGCTTAGATTTCCATAACATTTTACCAAGGGTATTTTCCAATAGTTTGTAAATACTAGAGGTGTGAATCGTGTAATCGATCGTCTTAACGATCAATTTTGGCTGGGGGGGAGGGAAATCTGATCGTCGAGTTTTTTTTTTTTCTAAATATCGTTAAAAATCGTAAATCAGGGGAGGGCAGGAAAACTGGCACACCAAAACAACCCTAAAACCCACCCGAACCTTTAAAACAAATCCCCCACCCTCCTGAACCCCCCCCCCCCAAATGTTTAAAATTACCTGGGGTCCAGTGGTGGGGTCCCGACGCGATCTCCTCCCGCTCTCTGGCCACCGCTGCATTGAGAAATGGCACCGTTGGCCCTTTGCCCTTATCATGTGACAGGGCAAAGGTAGCACCAGCGCCATTTTGTTTCCTGGCTCCCGACGTCACGTGTGCGGGAGATCGCCCCCAGACCCCCGCTGGACCCCCAGGGACTTTTGGCCAGCTTGGGGGGGGCCTCCTGACCCCCACAAGACTTGCCAAAAGTCCAGCGGGAGTCTGGGAGCGACCTCCTGCACGCGGGCCGTATTGCCAATCTTCAAAATGGCGCCGGCGCTACATTTGCCCTCACTATGTCATACGGGCGGCCATATGGCCGGCGCCATTTTGAAGATTGGCAATACAGCCCGCGTGCAGGAGGTCGCTCCCGGACCCCCGCTGGACTTTTGGCAAGTCTTGTGGGGGTCAGGAGGCCCCCCCCAAGCTGGCCAAAAGTCCCTGGGGGTCCAGCGGGGGTCCGGGGGCGATCTCCTGCACACATGACGTCGGGAGCCAGGAAACAAAATGGCGCTGGCGCTACCTTTGCCCTGTCACATGATAAGGGCAAAGGGCCACCGGCGCCATTTCTCAACGCAGCGGTGGCCAGAGAGCGGGAGGAGATCACGTCGGGACCCCCCAACTGGACCGCAGGTAATTTAAAACATTTGGGGGGGGGGGTTCGGGAGGGTGGGGGATTTGTTTTAAAGGTTCGGGTGGGTTTTAGGGTTTTTTTGGTGTGCCGGTTTTCCAGCACCCTATTTAACAATACAATACAAATGCCCCTGATGATAAATCGGGGGCATTTGTATTGTATCGCGTATCTAACGATTTTGGACGATTTTAAAATTATCTGACGATAATTTTAATCGTTCAAAAACGATTCACATCCCTAGTAAATACTTGATTTGAAAGGCAAAGACATGTTCAAAATATAAGTAAGCTTAGGAGCAATTACCATATTGATGGCATCTGACCTTCCCTACCAAGAAAGATATAGTGGTCAATTTTAAGACCCGTGCATGTGCACATCCATGTGCACGCACACATGGATGCGCTGATTTTATAACATGCATGCTCCAGCATGCACATGTTATAAAATCTGATGGACACGTGCACATGCGTGCTGGATTTTAAAATCCATGCACGCATGTGTGGGCGGCTCATGACTCACGTGTGCAGGGGAGTGGAAATTTTACAAAGCAATGCACGGTGATGCAATTGGGCCTCCCCCAGTTCCCTCCCAGTCCGCTCCAATTAAGGAGCGGACTGGGAGGAAACTTTCCTATCCCTAACCCTAGCCTTCCTATCTCTTCCCCTCTCCTCTCCGACCCCTAACCTAACACTACCTATCCCTAAAGTTTTTATTTTGTTACTTAGTATTTTGAAGTAAAAAGTGTGCATTTACAGTATCATCTTTTTTTTATCTATTACAGCATTGTTGCGAGAATTCAGAATTGATGAAGTTGACCCCTTATGGTTTGAGTATAAACAAGTATCTTTATTAGACATAGATCTGATAATTAGTAAGATACATACTACTAATTCGACACTAGACCCATGCCCTTTTGTTTTTATATAAGAAGTATAAAAGATCACCTTTACCCAATAATTAAAATGATAGTATATAAATCATTGAGAGGGAATAGTACCTGAATGCTTCAAGATTGCAATAGTGTGACCTGTGCAGAAGAATGTGAATATTCCATTTGACGATCTGACCAATTACTGCCCAATATCCAATTTGCCTACCTTGGCCAAAATAATTGAAAAATGCGTATTTGTTCAGCTCAATGAATTTATCGAGGGAATAGCAATTTTGGATGAAAACTAATATGGGTGAAGGAAGGGATATAACACAGAACTTCTGTTAACGTCATTATTAGACTCACTCTATAGTCACTCTATAGTCAGGTTGATAAAGGAGGTGTTGGACTATTAGTCCAGTTAGATGTGTCTGCGGTCTTCAACACTATTGACCATAATCTGATGTTGAAACAATTGCACCAGGTAGGATTGGGTGGGCAGGTATACAGATGGTTTGAGTCATTCTTTATTAGGAGACAATCTAGGGTTCAGCTGGGTACATATTACTCTGCCTGGAAGGAGCTGCGTTCGAGGGTATCACAATGATCAGCCATGTCATTGGTGCTGTTTTACATCTTTTTGGCTCCACTTGGACCTTTTCTGAAAAAATATGGGAAAATTTTATTTCATCTGTGCTGATGGTGTACAATTTGTTATTCCTAATGACATCAATGGTTCCATTTGTACCTCAATATTATATGACTGCCTGGGACATATTAGAGATTGGCTAGGATTAGAGATGTGAATTGGAACTGGAATCAGTTCCGATTCCACTTCCAATTTCGGTTCCGATACACATCGTGAATTTTTTTTTCGTGCGGCCCGATCGGGGTTTTTTTTATCGGCTGCGCCCGAGCCGATAAACAAAAATCCCACCCCGACCCTTTAAAACAGCTCCCTTAGCTCCCAACCCCCTCCCCCCCCAAAAAAAAACATTTTAAAATTACCTGGTGGTCCAGTGGGGGTCCCAGGAGCGATCTCCTTCTCTCGGGCCGTCGGCTGCCACTAATAAAAATGGCACCAATGGCCCTTTGTCCTTACCATGTGACAGGGTATCTGTGCCACTGGCTGGCCGGTGCCATCTTTAAAAATGGCGCAGGCCATCTAGTGCTCCTACCATGTGACAGGGGCAGGCCAATGGCACTGATACCCTGTCACATGGTAAGGGCAAAGGGCCATTGGCGCCACTTTTATTAGTGGCAGCTGATGGCCTGAGAACGGGAGATCACTCCCGGGACCCCCACTGGACCACTAGGTAATTTTAAAACATTTGGGGGGGGGGAAGCTAAGAGAGCTGTTTTAAAGGGTCGGGTGGGTTTAGGGATTGTTTTTGTGTGCCATTTTTCCCGCCCTCCCCCAAAACGATAAGAGAACCCCACGAACAATTTTGTGGGGTTTTCCTATTGGTTTTGGGGAGCCCCCGATTTCTGACGACTTTGAAAATATCGTACGATATTTTCAATCGTCAGAAAAATGATTCACATCCCTAGCTAGGATGGCATGGTTCGTCTCTTAATGTTACTAAGACTACAATTCTGTGGATTGGAAAAAGAGCTCCATCAATTAATTTGTAAGTTCTCTGCAAAGGAACTGATTTAATAGTTCATAGAGAAGCAAAATACTTAGGTGTAGTATTAGACTCTGGTCTTACTCTTCACTCTCATGTTAGATTGGTGGCAAAGACTGCGTTTTTTTAAATTAAATTTAGTAAAACCACTGAATTCCCTTTTACCCTTACAACTGTTTCGTACTGTAGTCCAGACTTTAGTTTATTGCAATAGTCTCTGGGGTGGCCTACCAGATAAATTACTTTGGGCATTGCAACTCATGCAGCTTGCTGCCGCCAGACTCATTGGTGGCAGGGGGTACTGACCATATAATCGTGGTTTTAAATGAACTGCATTGGCTCCTGGTAAGGAGTCGCTTGCATTTTAAATTGTTGATTGTCATATACAAACAAATATATTCAGTGAATCCTTACTAGATGAGAAATAGATTCCAGTGGAATGAGCCTGGACATATATTACATTATGATGGGGTAGGTCAATTGACAATGCCCTCAGATATAGAGTATAGATCTGATTTTGTATGGAAGCAGGCAATAACTTATGCAGCTACAGTACTTTGGAACTCACTTCCTAAGGTATTACAATTAGAGAAAGAATTGACAAAATTTAGGAAAGGTTTAAAAACTTTCCTTTTTCAGAAAGCATATGCCTAAGTACAATTTTTAGTGTATTTTATGTTTATTATATGCAGTATGTGATTTAAATGTTTTAGTATGTATGTTAGTGTTTCCACACTGATCTATTTAAAGGAGGTAGTCGGCTACAAGATTTTTAAATAAATAAAATATATAAATACTATTCTCAACCATTATTCCTTCCAACGTACTCCCATACCGTCCGTACCCCCAGAAATGACTCTGTTGGAGCAGCCAATTCAAAGGGATACTCTGATCATTCCTAGTAACATATTTATTAATTGGCATAAAAGGAGACTTTGACCACTTAATCTTATAGCCAGAAATAATAGGAAATCACTCAATAAGTTCTAAAAATGATGAAAGTGAATCTAGAGAAATACTAACTTATCATCGGCATATAAAGATATGTAGTTTAGATTCTATGCTTTGCATCTAGAATTCCCATGCATTGTGAGATCAACTGGCTTGCTGGACGTTCCTTCTCCAAAGGCTGCACATCTCTATGAAACTCAAGAGAGGGCACTTTCCAATTGCTGATAGAATAGTCTTCCAGAGCAGTTGCATTTGACAGGGTGTTGTAAGAGCTTCAGGAAATTGTTAAAAAACTTACTTTTTGCAGCTGGCATTTGAATTGGTAGGCAATAATTGAACAACAATATGCTTTTGAATCCTCTAGGCAGTTAGGCTAAGAATTGCATTTTAAGGAAGAGAATAACCCACACAATGATTTTATTAGGCATGTCTGTATGTCATTTTCATTTCTATTTTTCTTAATTAACTGCCGATTAGGTGTATCTCATAACACAACCAAAACAAAAACCACCCAATATTCGTTGGGAATATCTTTGTATATAATAATCCAGACCTCATATATTAATTAGAGGAGCTTATGACTTAATAGCCCACACTAAAGTTGCTTAGGAATTTACCACATTATTATTTGTATTGTGATTTTTCCATTTCCATTTATAATCATCGGTCTCGATTATATTTTTTAACTTAGTGAATCACACTTATTAAAGATTTTCAAACAGTGAATAACACTTATCTTAGAAGTAGAGTGATCAAAAATGCTTGAAAGAGTGATCATTAATCATGACGCACAACACGGCTCGTGTTTCTTATACTGCTTCATCAGGGGCAAATATTCAATGTTTTGGGAGACGCTGAGAACAAGTAACAGAGTGACAGTATAAAAAATTGACTACATTGTTTATATATATTGTTTATATATATTGTTTATATACATTGCTTATATATATTGTTCAATTGTTCTATGTAAAGCCCCCTACTCTTTTTGGGCATTTAAAAGTTGTATGTAAACCGGATTGATTTGTAGTTCCTACAAGAACTTCGCTCTATAAAAAAAAAATTAAAAATAAATAAATAAATAAATATACAAAGATATTCCCAACGAATATTGGGTGGTTTTTGTTTTGGTTATTTTCATTTCTATGGCATTTTGTTTGCTAATTTGTTAACTGCTTTCAATCTAGTCTTGAGCGATATATACATTTTAAAATAAATAATACAATTCTAGTGCAGCGGGCAGAATGGAAAAATTCAGAATTGACAGCATCATCTAGCTCATCCTCTGAAGTGACAAAAAACCTAGGTGAGAAAGCTAGACAAAATATATCAAATTATTAATCTTGGCTGAGGATCTCAGTTTTTGTAAATTGTTGCTTTCTATGCCTGTTTCTGGAAAGATGTTTGGCGCACACACAGGCAAGCTAGGCAGAGAAATCCTGGCTGCAAGACATGCTGGAACGTGTGCTCATAAGTTTATTACTGATAGGGCCAGATTAACTCTTTAATGGGCCCTACATAAACATACATTGGTTGATCGCTGTGTTCTAACATAAAAACACACACACACACACGCACACATATACAATAAACCCTATAGAAAAGAAAAGCCACCCCTATCTTAGTTGATATGAAAAATACTTGTTATTGCAAACTTTAGTACAAAACATTTAAGAAATCAAAAAATCAAATGACACGAGAACACAAACATATATTGATTGCATACCCTAATCAATCACTCCTCACTTACACACCACTTCTAAAATCTCTTCAGTGTTATGCATTCATAGTATGTATATTGCTAAAGTGTATACAAATTGCTTTCAATGAAACAATTTCAATAATGTTAGACTTCAAAAAGTTACTTTGTAAAAAGCAAAAAAACCACATAAAAGGCATCAGCTTTCAAAAGGATACAATTGAACCTCAGTCCACAAGAAAAGGATACTTTAATATTACATAAAAGTGTTGTATGGAGTCCCATCCATTTCTGTTACTTCATGTAGATTCCACAGATATTTCTGTGGAAATTACTCTGTACCGATCTTTTTCCAATATCCTGTTATCTCTGTCCCAATTTCTCTATATCCTATATTCACTCAATCCCATAACACTGAAGAGATTTTAGAAGTGGTGTGAGTGACGAATGATGTATAGATACATACATCACAAAAAAGGTAATATATCTACCTAACTAGTGCTTATTCTATTACACAAAAAATTACCCCAAAAATGGAGAATGGAAAAAAGCACTTCAATTTATGTCATAATAAACACCATACATCAATAATTTTTTTTATTATATGTTAACAAATGTTTTATTTCAATTATTCATTTTATAAAAACATATTATATTATATTATTATATATTGTGATTGACATTGGATATGAAAATGTTTGTGATTGTGATTGACATTGGATATGAAAATGTTTTTATAAAATTTATAATTGAAATAACATTTTTTTGAACATATAATCAAAAAATTCTTGATTTATGGTGTTTATTATGTCATAAATTGAAGTGCTTTTTTCCATTCTCCATTTTTGGGGTAGTTTTTGGTGTGTAACACCAATAATGTGTAACAGTGTGTAACACCAATAATGTTATAAATGATTTGAAAGATGCTTAATATTGCAAGCTTTATTACACAATGACAAAGATTCAAAAGATAAAATTGGCACAATAACACACACACGGTGTGATATGCCCGATGAACATTGGAATAGAAAAATAAATAAATAAATAAATAAATAAATGTATTGATCAATTGTCTTAGTCAGTCATTCCTTATTCACACCACTTCTAAACTCTCTTTAGTGTTATGCATTTATAGCATGTATTACTCCTGGGGGAATTCTGTGCACAAAAACTTAAAATTCTGCAAACTTTATATTGGTCAAAATAACACAATTTACATGACAGTCTTTAAGTAATTACATTTTAAATTAATAAAGAAAAAGTTATTACTTAAAGATGCAGAATTTCCCTAGAAATTCACTGTAAGAGTGTCCCTTCCTTCCACTCGCTCTCCCTACTCCCCTGGCCACTTTGCCCTCTCAGGCCCCAACTCCTCCACCTGCCAGTATCTCTCCCCTCCACCTCTAGGCTCAACCCCTTCCACTCTATTGCCAGTCCCAGAGTTTGATCCTGTTCACAGTACTGCCCCTCACTCAGGCTCCCTCTATTCCTCCCTCTCTCACACACATGCTCCCTTTCTCTAGTACACATACACACACCCTCATACAGGCTCCCTCACTCTCTCTCACACAAACACACATATCCTCTCATACAGGGCCCTTTCTCTTGCATACACACCCACACAAACTCCCTTTCTCTCTCACACATACATCCTCACAAAGGCTACCTATGTCTCTCTCTCTCTCTCTCTCTCTCTCTCTCTCACACACGCACCCCTTCACACAGGCTGTCTCACACATACACAATCCCTTCACACAGGCTAATACCACATACACATGATCCCTTTTTCATGCACACAAGCTCCCAATCTCTCACACACATACACACTCCTTCACAATCTCCTCATATGGGCTCCCTCTCTCTGAAACCCACACTCAAGCATCCCCCCCCCCGCTCTCTTACCTCTCATGCTCTCTCTCACCCTCCCCTCTCTTACACCCCTCTCCCTGCTCTCACACCCCTCTCCCTCTCCTCTCACACACACATTCTCTCTTACCGGGGCCTTCATCTTCGCCACGAGCAGAGCACACTCCATTCACGGCACATGGGGGCCTTCCATCTTCAACGCTAGTGAAGCACACTCCATTCGCGGCACACAGGGACCTTCCATTTTTACCACAAATGGTGCACCCAGGCCTTCATCTTTGCCGCGAGTGGAGCGTGTCCCACAGCACACGCAGGCCTTCATCTTCACGCTGTCCGTTCGCAGCATGCCGGGGTCTCCTCTGCTATTTTCTGTGCAGAATTTGGCAATTCTGCACAGGGGGGGGAATTCTGCGCAAATTTTGCACTCCGCAGTAGCGTGGAATTCCCCCAAGACTAATATATACATACCAATATAAAACATTGCCAAATAAATACAGAGTGCTTGTAATGAAACAATAAAACACTTGCAATAGAATTGAACTTCAAGAAAGATACTTTGTGAATTGCAAATGAGTCACATGAAAGACACCTTCATTAAAAAGGGGATACAGTTGAATCACAGTCCAGAAGAAAGGATACTTTGTAATTGTTTCACAGGAATGTTGTTTAGTCCCGTGTATATCTTTATCACTTCATATATGTTCCACTAATATTTCTGTATCCTGTGTAGTCTCTGTTGCACTTCTGCTATGTCCTGTATTCTCTCTGTCCCTACAAAGGCCTCTGTTTCGCCATACAGGCTTCTTCAGGGGAAATTATGGTTTATAACTATTCTTGTGTTGTTACCATGGACTGTATTTAGTGATGCGAACTCAATCTCTTATTGTTGATTCTACTTTGCATCGATTTGCCAATTCAGTGTCTCTTCAACTATTAATTAGCAGCTTGCTAAATACAGCATAATCATATGTGAAATTCCAATGTCTTCTCAGCATGTTGGAAACTTTCCCATGTCTATTTGCCAGAACTGTATCTATAGCAGACTTCAATGCCTCCTTGCAGTACAACATCACTGCATTTCCAACATGCTGAGAAGATACAAATAGAGAGCAATGGTAGTTATGTTACCTATACACCAACATACATATGGGCACACACAAACATGTTTAGCACTTCTAGGGGCAATTTTTAAATCCAGTTGCCCAGGTAAATGGATATTTTCATAGGTAAATTGATTATATAAAAATTGCCCTAAATTAACTCGTCTAAAAGTGCATACAGGCTAGAAGTACATTCTTTTGCCAGATTGAGAAGAGGTATTCCCGGGAATCTGGGGAAAAAGAGATAAACAAAAATAGCACACAATGAAGGTAACTTTCAAACAGGCTTGCAGACGCACATGTACACTGTGCATCAGTGTGCGCCCAGAGACGCAGCAGTTTTATAACATACATTCACATACACATGTACATTATAAGATAGCCCAGGCGCACATACGTGTGTTCCTAAATTTACAAGTGAGCATGCATAGCCACGCAAAGTCAGGATTGAGCCATGCAAGTGGAGGAATTTTAAAACAGGCGCTTGTTCACACCATGACCAGTTTCACCAGTTCATGCACCAGTTCACCCAGCCTACAGCTAGTCCTCCAAACCCTCCTGATTATTTAGCCTTCACTCTCCTCATTTACCCCAAACTCTTTACAATCTTCAGGGATAGCTGGTTGTTTTTTTTTAAGTTACACCTCCCCCATAGCAGAAGTAAACTTATGCAGCACTGGGCCTGGGCACACAGCCAGGCACTTAGGTACTTATGCCCACACACTAGATCATGCCCTGGACACCTTTGCCCCACCTAAACCACACTCACACCACACCCTTTTTTTTTCCAATGCGAGATATGCAGACATTGGCACATTTGTGCACATCCCCCCCCCCACACACACACACACTTTATTAAATCAAATGGAAACACGCAGGTGCTAGATGCATGCCTATCTCCCAATTTTGGCATGCGCAGCTCTTTTAAAATTGACCTCATAGGTTCCAAGGGCAGTATTCTGAGAGACTGAAAGCTGCAGAATAATATGGGTAAATTTACATACAGGGATGGTAACTTTCAATGGGGAGCGCAGGCACACATTGACCTGTGTATCGGCGTGCGCTCGGGAATGTGGCAATTTTATAATATACGCATGTTCTAAAATAGTCTGAGCATGCATATGGGTGCACCCTGTTTTGAAAACGGGCAAGCACAGCTGCACACATTCAAGTGTGAGCCATGCAAGTGGGGCAATTTTATAACCTTCATGCATCCACATCTTGACCAGTTTCACCAGTTCATCCACTAGTTTGCCCAGTGTAGAGAGAGATTCTCCATACCCCCCGGGTTTAATAGCCTGCATGCCACCCAGTTACCTCAGACCCTTTAAACCCTTCAGGAATGGCTTTTTTTTTTTTTTTTTTTAAGTTACACCTCCCTTTAGCAGAAGTAAAGTTATGTGGACATGATCCAGGCACGTAAGTATTTGCACACACATCTCTTGGCCCTACCCTGGAATTCCCACACCATGCTTCTTTTTGAATTGGAGCGAGCGCATGAGGTGGCTTTTAAATTCCACTGGGCATGCATGTCTTACATGCACACACATCCTTCGATTTTGGTATGCACCGAGCTTTTAAAATTTACCTCATAACTTTTCACTGTATTCAGTGGTACTTACCTAGATATGTCTGCCACTGAATATAAGCAGATATAGTTACACAGATAACATTATCTGGATAATGTTGGGACAGCTGTTTTTCTGACCAGACTTATGGGTGTCAATGAGTACTCAGTATGGCATGGAGGAATAGCCTAGTGCTTAGAACAGTGGGTTGCAAACAAAAGAAGATAGGGTTCAAATTCTGTGATTGCTCCTTGTGAACCTGTGTAAGTCACTTTACTCTCCATTCTCTTAGGTACAAATTTAGATGTAATCTGCTTCTCCTCTCAATACTCCTAAGACGGTATTGAGAGGAGAAGAAGTTTTGGCATATAGCTGAAGAGGATTGGTAAGTATTGTTTGCTGAGTAATACTGAGACTTAAAAGTTGAGGAAGAGATAAAATTGTGGGGTAAAATAACTTCTAGAGTGTGTGCCTTGATGGAAAGGTAGGTCATTTCTTTTAGGGTGCCTTGCTTTGAAAGGAAAAAACTAGGGGAAGCCGTTAATTTCTCTTAGTGTATGTCTGTGCTTTGCTTTGAAAGAAAAAACTAGGAGCAGCAGTTAATTGACGTGGAGGAGTAGCCTGGTGGTTAGCGCAGTGGACTATAAACCAGAAGACCAGGGTTTGAGTCCCACTGTTGCTCCTTGTGAACTAAAGGAGGCAATTCTTTTCTCTTAGTGTTTTGCCTTGAGCAAGTCACTTTACCTTCCATTGCCTCAGGTACAAACTTAGGCCTGGATTTATCAAAATGCGGTAAATATCGCATGTGATGGGAAAAGGGGCGTGTTTTATGGTAATAGGGAGTTTATCGCAATTTGTGCTAATACCTATGCGAAGAGCTAGGTTACTGCAAATTGCGATCACTTTGAGATAAGTGCCAGAATGTAGTATTTCCTACATACAACCACTGGGGGGGGGGGGGGGAGAACCATGTTTACTACCAAGAGAGAGAGAGCAAGCCTAGCCGTAATGCCCTGACCCTAGATAGGTATTTATATATCTATGGGAGGCCCATAACTCGAGGTGAAGTTTAGGTATTAGTGTAGGGGTAAGGGGCCACTTTGACATTCAATGTGAGACGTACAAACAGAACAGTGCTCTCTTGTGAACATTTGATGACCCTCAGAGTGAGGAAACTCACCCAAAGATGAGATTTGTGCAATGCTCTCTCAACCTAGCTTGATGGACTCTCTACCTAAATCTCACCTTGAGTTACTAGGTGGGCCTCCCATAGAGATATAAATACATATCTAGGGTCAGGGCATTATGGCTAGGAGTGCTTTCTCTCTCTCTCTCTCTCTCTCCCTCCCTCTCTCCCCCATAGCTAGGTGGACGCTCTGGGAGCTTCAGACTACCAAAACCAGCAGCTATGGTAAACCCACCCCTAGCTCCTCCTCTTTTTCAGATTTGCATCGCACCATACGATATGGTGCTATCGCATGTGTTAACGGCGCTTTTCGCATGCGATAAGCCCTTAACGCATGCGAAAACGCCTTAGCGCATTTTGATAAATGAGGGGGTCAGATTGTAAGCCCTCTAGAGAATAGGGAATTACCTACAGTGCCTGTCTATGTGTGTGCCTTGCTTTGAAAGAAAGAACTAAAGGAGGCAATTCTTCTCTCTTTGTGTTTGCCTTGCTTTGAAAGAAAAGACTAGGGGAGGTAGTTAATTTCTCTTGGTGTCTTTATTTCCCTCCCAGAACTCCTAAGCTCATTTTTTGATTTATAAATTCTTATCCCATATAAGAGAAGAAGAGACATTTTCCCTTAAAAAAAAATCAATCAGGGATTTATCTAGAACAAGGGGGTAACCTAGCCCTTTTCAATTAGTTTAATTGATCCTTTTTAGGTCATTGCCAAATTAATATTAACAGCATTACATAGATTTAAAAGGACTTTGATTTACATATCCCACTCCCATACAGGGCAGGCCGATTCAGTACGGGGCGCTCAAAGCGTGGATGAGACAATGGTGCAGGAAAGAGGGCTTTAGTTTTGTTAGGAACTGGGCAACATTTTAGGGAATGGAGATCTTCTTTCTGAAAGGATAGATTCCACTTTAACCAGGGTGGAACCAGGCTGCAGGCACTAACCTTCAAAAAGGAGATAAGAGTAATTTTTAAACTAGAATATGGGGGAAAGCCGACAGTCATAAGAACATAAGAAAATGCCATGCTGGGTCAGACCAAGGGTCCATCAAGCCCAGCATCCTGTTTCCAACAAAGAACAATCCAGGCCATAATAACCTGGCAAGTACCAAAAAACTAAGTCTATGCCATGTTACTGTTGCTAGTAATAGCAGTGGCTATTTTCTAAGTCAAATTGATTAATAGCAGTTAATAGACTTCTCCTCCAGGAACTTATCCAAACCTTTTTTGAACCCAGCTACACTAACTGCACTAACCACATCCTCTGGCAACAAATTCCAGAGCTTAATTGTGCATTGAGTGAAAAAGAATTTTCTCCAATTAGTCTTAAATGTACTACTTGCAAACTTCATGGAGTGCCCCCTAGTCCTTCTATTATCCGAAAGTGTAAATATCCGATTCACATCTACTCGTTCAAGACCTCTCATGATTTTAAATACCTCCGTCATATCCCCCCTCAGCTGTCTCTTCTCCAAGCTGAACAGCCCTATCCTCTTCAGCTTTTCCTCATAGGGGAGCTGTTCCATCCCCTTTATCATTTTGGTTGCCCTTTTCTGCATCTTCTCCATCACAACTAGAGCACATGATTTGGAGAGAGGTATCTTCAAAAGATACTAAAATAACAGAGAAGTTGGGGCATGCCAATAGAGAGCAATAGTATCTCATGTGAACCTCCTGAGTTAACAGGTTCCAAAATACCCCTGTCAAGAGATGAGCAGATTGTTAATACCAACAAAAAACATAATTTGAAATGTCTTTATGCTAATGCCAGAAGTCTAAAACGTAAAATGAGAGAGTTAGAATATATAGCACTGAATGAAGAGGTAGACATAATTGCCATCTCAGAGACCTGGTGGAAAGAGGATAACCAGGGGGACAGTGCTATACAAAGGTACAAATTATATCGTAATGATAGGGTGGAGCACCTTGGTGAGGGAATGGTGCTTTATGTTAGGGATGGCATAAAGCCGAACAGGATAAAGATCCTGCAGGAGACTAGATGTGCATCAGAATCATTAAGACTGGAAATTCTATGTGTGATGGGGAGAGTGTCGAGATGGGGGTATACTATCATCCACCTGGCCAAAATGAAAATGCTGATGATGAAATGCTAACAGAGATTAGGTAAGCTAACAGATTTGGCAGCATAGTACTAATGGGAGATTTCAGTTACCGTCAATATCAAGGTGGAACCAAATCAAATTTTATGATAATAGCTATAGAAGGTGTCAGCAAGCCTGACGTTATGTGACTTTAACCAAGACACTAACCGGTCTTCTCGATCATTCACCTTCTTAAAGTTTTAATATATTCAAAAATATTTTTTGTTAGAATTTTTTCTTTTTCTTAAAAATAGTCCTCCATCTGTCAAAAGGTAGACTCTTAATAAATTTTGTTTTAACATTATAACATTATGGAGGACTATTTTTAAGAAAAAGAAAAAATTCTAACAAAATATTTTTGAATAAATTAAAACTTTAAGAAGGTGAATGATCGAGAAGACCGGTTAGTGTCTTGGTTAAAGTCACATAACGTCAGGCTTGCTGACACCTTCTATAGCTATTATCATAAAATTTGATTTGGTTCCACCTTGATATTGACAGAATTTGGTTACGGTGGATAATTGTTGACTCCTTTTGTTAATAGATTTCAGTTACCCCAATATTGACTGAGTAAATGTCACATCAGGACATCCTAGGGTGGTAAAATTTCTAGATGAAATAAATGACTGCTACATGGAGCAGTTGGTCCAGGAACCAACAAAAGAGGGAACCATTTGAGACCTATTTCTTAGTAGAATGCAAGATTTGGTGTGAGAGGTGACAATGATAGCTCCGCTCGGCCACAGTGATTACAGTGTGATCAAATTTGACTTAATGACTGGGAGAACATTAAGTAAATCTATAGCTCTAGCATTAAGTTTCAAAAGGGATACTCTGATAAAATGTGCAAAATAGAAAAAAAACTGAATGTGCAGCTATGAAGATTAAGAGTTTATATCAGGCATGGTCATTGTTTAAAAATATTATCTTGGAAGTCCACTCTAGATTTATTCCACGCATTAAAAAAATTGAAAGAAAGGCCTGATGACTGTCAGTATAGTTAAAAGGTGAGGCAAAAGAGGCTATTTTAGCCAAAAAAAAAACCTTATTTCAAAAATTGGAAAAAGGATCCATCGGAGGAAAATAGGAAAATGCATAAGCATTTGGCAACTTAGATGGAAAACATTAAGAACATACAAACATGCCATACTGGATCAGACCACGGGTCCATCAAGCCCAGCATCCTGTCTCCAACAGTGGCTAATCCAGGCCATAAGAACCTGGCAAGTACCCAAAAACTAAGTCTATTCCATGCTACTGTTGCTAGTAATAGCAGTGGCTATTTTCTAAGTCAACTTAATTAATAGCAGGTAATGGACTTCTCCTCCAAGAACTTATCCAATCCTTTTTTAAACCCAGCTACACTAACTGCACTAACCACATCCCCTGGCAACAAATTCCAGAGTTTAATTGTGTGTTGAGTGAAAAAGAACTTTCTCAGATTCGTTTTAAATGTGCCACATGCTAACTTCATGGAGTGCCCCCTAGTCCTTATATTATCTGAAAGAGTAAATAACCAATTCACATTTACCCATTCTAGACCTCTCATGATTTTAAACACCTCTATCATATCCCCCCTCAACCTTCTGTTCTCCAAGCTGAACATTGATAAAGCAGGCTAAAAGAGAATTTGAAAAAAATACTGGCCACAGAGGCAAAACTCATAATAAAACCTTTAAAAAAATATATTTGAAGCAGGAAGCCTGTGAGGCAGTCAGTTGGACTCTTAGATAATAGGGATGTGCATTTGGGAGAACCAAAATAGGAAATGAGATGACATTTCCCTATTCGTTTTGGGGTGTCTACAAAACACCCCAAAAACTAGACACATGCCTAGATGTCACGGATCACTCCGCCAACAGCAGGGGCTGTTTTTAAAATCGGAGTTGGGGTGGGGGGGGGGAGAGGTTACTCATTGAACCTAGGTCTAGGCCCAAAGTCGGGGCCTCACCTAAGGAATAGGTTGAGACCCAAAGCAGGAGCCTCACTCTGTCTGAGCATGACTCCGGTACCTCGGCTTAGGCCTAGGCCTGAATCCAGGGCCTTGCCTATGAATAGGCCAAGTCCCAACACCAATGGCACCAGTAGTCCCTGTCACATGATAGAAGCAAAGGGTAGCCAGTGCCATTTTGAAAAATGGTGGCTTTTGAGTCTGGGAGCAGAGGGCTCTCTCCCAGGCCCCCACTAGACCACCAGGAAGAATTTAGTGAGTTTGGGGAGGGGTCAGGAGGGTGGGCTGTGGGGGTCTGGCTCTCAGGAGAAGTACTTTTTTACAAAGGGGAAGGCCTGGAGGGACCTGTGACCAGGGGTTTATTTTATAAAATATTACTTTTTGGTGGGAAACAGCCATCTCCAGAGAGGCAGGAAGTCTCCAGAGACCCCCCAGGTTGCGCTGTACCTGTGCATAATATTTGCAAATTCTGAGAAAAAAAAATAACAGAAAAAAATTACAAAATTTCATTTTCTTTTCTATCATTTCATCTCAAAAATGAAATGAAACAACATAGCCAATGTCATTGAAATTGTCTATGTCATTTCAAACGAATGCATATCCTAGAAATTACCAGTTTGCCAATATTTCCACCAGTTTATCCAATCCATTTCCAGGTCATTGAGACCCTCCTAGTACTTCACCCTGAACATCCCCCCTATTCACTCAGATCTCCTACTCAATAACAGCCGACAACAGACAAGTCTTATATAAATTGTGCTAGATAATTAGCAGATGTAGAACTGCACAGATAAGATGCTTAATATATTTGCATAAATATTTTATAAAATAGCAACTTATGCGTATATTTCTTGGCTCTGCCTAGGAATGCCCCTAGACTGCCCCTATTTTGTGCTTAAAATTTTACATGCGTAATTCCTTTGAAAATGACCTCAATAGCTTTTGGGAAGAGGAGGGTGAGACAGACCTGATCATCGCTCAGTGGTGACATGTAGGGCTCTATTTTTAAATTACCAGCAGGACTGCAAGCATATTTTCAAAGGAAAATCCTCCCTTTGAACATTTGGCCAATGGTGGGACAGCAGGTCCAACGTACCCACGTGCATTTATTCCTGCTTCCAAGCAGATGCAAATGAACCCATGGAAAATCCCCGAGGGGCTTTCATAATGAAAGGCCTGTGTGGACCTTTCCTCCCCAACCTCCCTCTGCAGCCAGCTCCATCCCTCTTTTAGACGTTGGTAAAAATACTTGCACTGTGAACAGCATGGATACTGTTATCCACAAAGGGGAGAGAGAGCTTTCAGTGGTGCTTCTCCTTGTGGGTAACAGATGTTTACCTGTGGGGAAAACTTTGACAATTGGCCTTTTCAGGGAGAAATTTTCAAAGGAACTTCTCTGCGTAAAACATTGTGTTTTTTACATGCAGAAGTGGCCTTTTACAAAATTGCCCCTCAGTATGTGGGTAAACTTACATATGCATGTAATGTTCAAAAGCAAACTTGTGCATGTCAATCCACTTTGAAAACTGGTATAACTTAGGGCCATATTTGCTAACTTCTTTAAAGTGGTCTGGTTGAAAATGACCTTCTTAGTGAGTGGATTCAAAGCCCACAATTGCATAGCTATGGAGGGAGCACAGGTACAACTGAGGACTGTCACTGCAATGAGAAGGGGAAATCCCCTGGGTAGCTGCAGATGAAGGCTCGTGGCTCTTTTACCCCATGGAGATTGCTTTCCAATTTAGCTGTAAGGAGGAGACTGCCAAGCAAACACTAAAATCAGCTGTGAGTAGCATTTCTTCCAGCTGAAGTATAAATGTAAATATTTTATTTTTTTTAACTAATTATGCTCAAAGCCTCTAGTCTCCCATGTTTCCACCTTTGCAGAATACACTAAAGGTTCCAATAAGGAATTTAGTCCCTCAGAGCAATCATCCTAAATAGAGAAATGTCTCAGTCTGGAGCTATTGCCAGTATTGCTGCTTTGTCTAGCAGCGAGAAAATGCAACTGCCTTCTCTCACATTGATTCTCTTGGAACTGCTAACCCTTACTGCAGAGTCTATTCATAGATTGTTGCAGGAAAGCAAGGGTTGTGAGTATAGCTTATGACATGAGCATAGCCAGGACCTCTTTTGTGTTTGGGCCCTAGTGTCAGAGGCAGCAGGAATCAAACCTACAGCTGTTCAAGGCCGGGAAATCCTGCAGCAAAGCCACTGGTTCATCAAGCAAAGCAGAGTTAGTGAGATCCACATCTGGCGGCTTCCTTTTGGGCCTGTATTAGGTATGTTCCAACTTGAGGACTGAATATAAGGAGCTCTAGCCTGACACAACTGTCCAACTGTCTTCATGGAGTTTGCCCTGAGAAACCAATGTTCATTCCTGGTTCCTGCTTCCTGTCTGGTAAGCCCTGGCAGCCGGCTGCACACAAAGGGCCTAACCTGCGGGGAATGGTGGCTGCTTCAGGCAGAAGATCATCTGTCCCAGAGAGCTTGGCCTCTCTGAGGTAAGCCCTTGCTGTTGGCGGAGTGATCCGTGACATCTAGGCATGTGTCTAGTTTCTGCATTAATCTTCCCATGGCCACTGAAGCTAAAAAAGCAGGCAGGATCTAGAAAGAAGATCCAAGACTAAAAATAGCTGCAAACCCCAAATCAGTGGGGCAGAGTGGTGGAGGACCCAGCACTGAAGAATAGTATTGCCACCATGAAAGGTAGCTAGAAGTAGATTTTCATCTTGAGATGATCCATGAAGCTGAGGCCCATTGTGAATATGGAAAACCCCCAACATGCCTGAAAATGAAGGTAAGATAATTTATTTCTTATAAATGTAGTAACTAAATGATACATGAGCTTATTTTGAATAAAACGTTTATGTTCCTATCTTTTATAAAGGTGTAGAAAATAACCTACACTGCTGTTTCTAAGTGGAAAGGAAGCTGTAGAACTAGGGGTCATGATATGAAACTCCAAGGGGATTGACTCAGGGCCAACATCAGGAAATATTTCTTCAAGGAAAGAGTAGTAGATACATGGAATGCCCACCCAGAAGAGGTGGTGAAGACAAGAACGATAATGGAATTAAAAAAAGTGTGTGGTACACACTGCAGATCCCTTGAAGCTGGAGGATGGAAATGAAGAAATAAGGCAACCTGTCTTAACATTAGGTGTAACATTTCTGCATGGGGTAGCCTGCACAGAGGGGCAGTTACTACCCTTAACAGAAGGCATGGGGTAGCCTGCACAGAGCGGCAGTTACTACCCTTAACAGAAGGCATGGGGTAGCCTGCACAGAGCAGCAGTTACTACCCTTAACAGAAGGCATGGGGTAGCCTGCACAGAGCGGCAGTTACTACCCTTAACAGAAGGCATGGGGTAGCCTGCACAGAGGGGCAGTTACTACCCTTAACAGAAGGCATGGGGTAGCCTGCACAGAGGGGCAGTTACTACCCTTAACAGAAGGCATGGGGTAGCCTGCACAGAGCGGCAGTTACTACCCTTAACAGAAGGCATGGGGTAGCCTGCATGATGCGGCAGTTACCTCCCTAAGCAACTTACTGGGCAGACTGGATGGATCATTTTGAAGTTTATCTGCCATCATTTACTATGTTTTTATGTAAATTATTTAATGATAAGTCTGCGAAGAGCAAAACAAACAAGTTTTACAACATGACAAAACCTTGCTTTCAGGTGAAAAAAAAAACCAGGTCCAATGCAGGAAAGACATGGACCTTAAGATGATCTCCCACGCCCCTGGGAGTCTGAACCTCTAAGTGGTGATGCGTGGCACCAAACCTTAAGGGATTTCAGACTCAATAGAAGAAGCACAGCAGGACAGAGGCAGCAGATGGAGGAGCAGCAGTATAGACGCGACTCTATAAACTCCAGCAGAAAACTCTGAGAGACCCAGCAACGACAGACTGTTTTTATGACTAAGGAATCTGTATGCTTACGTGAATATATAGTTGCCAATTCATAGAGATCACCACCTCTTCCTTCTGTGAGTGAACAACAGGGACTGGATCTCTCCATTTGGATCTGCCGGGTACTTCCGAGTGACTCAGATTGACCATTAACAGAGACAGGATGCAAGGCTCAATGGACCACTGGTCTGACACAGCGTGACACCCCATATGTTCTTAAAAAATCATAAGCAGACTTGCATGAATTTTGCTATTTAGATGGCACCTGTAGAATCAACAAGCTGTTCCACAGAACTCTGACCAAGATTCATCATTTTGCTATAAAGTTTGCATGGATAGCACCCGCGATAAATGTATTGCACACACAATATTTTGCCATCACAAGCTAAAAAGTGCCCAGACAGGCTTTTCCACATTTTGGGCTGCTCCTGGTGAGAGAGAGAGAGAGAGACTCTTTATAAGGATCTTATATAAGTAAACTATTTATACCACTGAAGGAGGGGCAACTACTAACTAGAGATGAGGTTTTGGTGGTGGTCTAGCAGAGTGCATCAAACTAGGTCGAGAGTACAATGTACAAATCGCATCTTTGTGTAACTTATCTCACTCCAAATCAAATCAAATCTTCACTGATGTGTACTGTGCTGTTCGTATCTCTGACTGTGCATGTAAAACTGCCCCCCAAAACCTCACCTCGAGTTACTAGTTGCCCCTCCTACAGCGGTATAAATAATTGACCAATATGTGTATTTCACTAAAGGCTCTCTCTCCCCTCTCCTCTTCTCTCTCTGTCCCTCTCCTGCCCAAAACAGAATTTGCAATTTTTAGCACAAATCCCATTCAGGCATATTGCACAGTATAACGCCATGAAAAAAAGTGTAGTTAAAACCCATGATAACGTTTGTTATGCTATAGCATGCAACACTAAGCACACCCATTTCAATTTATGCCACCCAAACTGCTCCCATTCGGGAAAAGTTTTAAAATTTGCATACACATTTCACGATGCGTTATTTATTGCAGGCATTATGGCATTATCATCGGCATTAGGACCCTAACACCTGCGATAAGGCCCTAACACAATTTGATGAATGACCCCCTAAGTCTGTAATTGCTGAAATTGTTTGTGCTAATCCTGGCATTAATGATAACCTTCTGAAGTGTTGGAGAGCCCTGGGCCTCAGCATTGGTGAATTGCCACTCTTAGGAAGGATCTTGGTGTTTAAGCATTTCCCTTATGAGGCAGAAGAACATCGGTGTCTAAGAGATCCCAGTTGCCAAACCTATAAACCAAAGCCCCTCTAGAAAACAGGCATTTTTCCCTTTTTAAAATGTTTTTGGCTAAATTATTTAATTATTCTGTAAACCTCCCAATGCAAAGAAATAATTTGGAATATTTCTACAACATCCAGTGGGTACGTGTCCCTCACAGTCCTCTTATGTTAACAATCAACCTAATAAATGAAGGTTGACCGACGTGCCGCAAATGCGCAGTAGAGAGCAGCTCTACTGCGCATGTGCGGGCGAGCACATCGGTCTTAGGCAGCGTCAGGAAAAAAAAAGCATGGCGGTGGCAGCAGCGGGCAGCAGCGGCGGCGGCGGTAGTGGCAGTGGGCAGCGGGCAGCGGCGGTAGCGGCGGCAGCAGGCGGCAGCCAGTAGCGAGGGAGGAGAGAGAGAGAGGGAGGGAGTGACTGAGTGAGAGGGAGGGACTGAGTGGGAGGGACTGAGTGGGAGGGAGGGAGAGATTGAGTGAGGGGGAGGGACTGAGTTAGAGGGAGGGAGGGGGAGGGAGGGACTGAGTGAGAGGGAGGGAGGAGTGGGTGAGTGTGTGGGAGGGAGGTAGGGGGTGGGGAAGAGTGAGGGGAGAGGGAGAATGAGGGAGAGGTGAGAGACAGGGATGTGAGTAAGTGGAAGGGGGAGAGGGAGAATGAGGGAGAGGTGAGAGACAGGGATGTGAGTAAGTGGAAGGGTAAGAAGTTGTGGAGCAGAGAAAAAGGGAGTGGAGGAGGGCTGAGGGGGAGGGGATGGGATTGAGAGAGGGTGGGGAGTGACTGAGGGAAGGGGAGAGAGGTGGGAGTGACTGAGGGAAGGGGAGGGAGGTGAGAGTGAGGGGAAGAAGGCAGTGGGAGACAGAGGGTGAGTAAGACTGAGTGGAGGAAAGGAGAGGAGTGAACGAGGGGAAGGGGGAGAGAGGGGGAAAAAGTGTAGAAGGGTGCTGTGTTAGAAAATGGACTGAAAACAAAATGTAATGTAGCCCGTTTTAACGGGCTTTATGGCTTGTTAATAGGATAATCAAAGGATGGAACTTTGTTTTTCTAATCTGAGAGGTCCATATTCAGTAAGCTGGTGAGTGATAAAGTTACCTGGATAAACTTACCCAGCTTAAAGCTATCTGGTAACTTTACTAGGACAACTTTAGGACAGCTATTTGTACAAACTGACTTGTCCACACAAATGTAGCCGGCTAGCACTCAATAAGGCACTATCTATCAAATAAGTGTAACTCCTGGCTGGATGGATCCCTCAGATGGCACCTAGGGGCATATAGAAAGAGAGATGGACCCTATCTGCTCTCAGTCTCCATGGACAACATCACAAAATCTGAGATCCAGGGCTCCCTGTTGGAGAGAGCGTAGTTTCAAGGCCCTTTTGCATTAATTCCATTACAAACCCGTTTTCCTCACTGTAAACAGCACTGATAATAGTCACAGTCTCTGGCATTCAAAAATCACTCTGAGAACCTGGTTTCCAACTTATTTACTGATACTTGATTAGATGACTGAAGACTATTTACAGCACTCAAATCAGATTTGAGTGCTGGTAGAAGAAAGCTTAATAAATTTGTGATCTCACTCCTCTAGTAAAGTCTGTGGTTCTCTCCGAAAGCCAATTCCTTAACACATGCTCTCCTTTTCTTCCCAGTTATTCAGGTTGAAGGATGTTCAATCCTCCTTCCAGTCTCAAATGTTATCACACATCTTCTCCCCATTGTAGAATGGTTAGAATAATCCCAATAATTTATTAGAACATAAGTCCCAATTCTCATATCTTTCCTGAAGTCGGCTTATATATTTTAGATCTCCTTATGAAGTATCAGATGGGCAGTCTCCTCTCAAATGCAACGCACTTGAGTCAGCAGCAAGTACAGTTTTTAAATATTTTCAACTATTTTCCTTCAGCAAGGGACAGGGCTCCACCTCTCAGATGTAACCATCAATCCTCAGGGTCTTCTTAGGTGAAAGACGCCTCTTCCCAATAGAATAGAAACTGATTCCCTGGTACCAAGGGAACTCAGTTTCAGGTGAAACTAAATATTCTTTTACAAACAGGATAAACACAAAAAAGAGACAGGAAGCGTGAAAATATTTCCTTGCCTCAAAACTGAGGAGATAGTACAAAAGACAGATACTTTTAATGTTGAAATTCCTCTGCTTCGGGTCACTAACAGGTCTGTCCCCTGATGGAGTGATATAACTCTGCCAGAATCTTCCCTACCCTTGAATTAACCACACACAGGGCCACCTAAATCCTCTGTGAAAAGTTTGCACAGGGATCTGACAATGAAAATCTAAAAAAATGGATTAAAAGAGCAAAAAGCAATTAGAAGTAGGTCAGATTTACAAGCTGACCCACAAAAGAGAAAAATAGACAACTCTTCTGGAATAAACCAGCAAAACAAAGGACAGGAGATCCAACTAAAATTACCACAACCTATCTAACCAAAATCCCAACTAAAATCCACGCTCCTAAGATTGTGCTTGGTGGTGATAAACAGCTGGATCATACCATGTGCAGCTCCTACATGGGGTAGTAAAACACAAAACTCTCTTCACTAGCACTCTCTTTAAACCTCCTCAGCCAGTTAGTACATTTCTTCTGGTAAGGAACCAGGGTTCCTTACAACTCTCACCACACCTTTAACTTTCCTTTTTGTCCAAGAAATTATCTGGTGAACACAAAAGGAATAGATGCCGTTATCTTTTCCAAATACTTTATTGATGCAGAGACGTTCCAGATAAATTGCCCGACTCTGGCCGAGTTTCGCGGCCTTCTAGCCGCTGCCTCAGGGGCTACAAATAAACAATCAGTATTGAGCAAATAAATATCTCACAATAGATATTGAGCAAATAAATATCTCACAATAGATATATTATTAAGATCTTATAAATATTAAAAAGAAATTTATATAAATCAATAAACATCTTTTTTAAACATTATAAAGATCTAAATTTAAAATCAGACTAATGAATTTCAATAAAAAAGTTAAAATACATAAATACACATAGAAATAAATACATAAATAAATAACAGTGACGTTAGACAATAACCTTTAGACAATACTTTACCTCCAAAATTCAAATCATTAATAATGTTTGATCCACTCAAATCAGATAATGTGCCAACGATGATAAAACAACTAGAAGAGAAATAACCACCATTGCAATATGTGTCAGTTTCACAAAAAACTTAATATATTTCAAACAACAAATTACCACATATGCATATCTCAAAATATGATATTAAAATAAACCAGCACACCAAATAGTAAAACTATTGTAAAAAATTAATTAATTATATAAAAATCTGTCATACAAAAATCTATTATATAAAAATTATTATATAAAAATACAATAAAAATTCAGCTAGAGAGTGTTTCTAACATCAGAGGATGTTCTGACTAAAAACAGAATATATAACAGCGAACTGCTAATAATGTATAAGATACTCACTTAATGATAAGCTACCGCTAAAAATAAAAAACGTAATAAGCTATTAATTATAATAGAGGCTAACTATCAATGATACAAAAAACTTAGAAATATTGATGTTTAAATATGTATCTAAGCTCAATTTTGCATATGAACCACAATCTTCGCTATTTAACTAGTATAAACCACGCTTTGGTAGCCATTTTCAAATGCTAATTTTGGCGCCAAAAATTCTTAACAATCTTGACAAACCAAAGCTAAGTAAGTTCTCAATTATATGGAAAAAACTCTATAGATAGTATGAATTTGAATTTAAAATAGCAAAGGAATAGTTAATATATCGATTTTTACACTTCACTAAAATTATGCACTGCGGTCTAAGGAATTAGTGTTATCGGAATCCTCTCTAGTGCGAACTAGTGATGGCTGTGTTTGTCGGCGTTGCGGTTGCAGAAACCATGTTCATGTTATCTTTAGATCCAGAATTATATTCCAAAGTATGATCTCTGCTGTGCAACAATTGCAAGCCTTGTCTCAATAAATAATTTAAAGCACCAAATTCGAAGAATCAGATAGTGTCTAAACAACAAAATATATAATTAAAAACTACTGCTAGAGTCAATAGCAGAGATCATACTTTGGAATATAATTCTGGATCTAAAGATAACATGAACATGGTTTCTGCAACCGCAACGCCGACAAACACAGCCATCACTAGTTCGCACTAGAGAGGATTCCGATAACACTAATTCCTTAGACCGCAGTGCATAATTTTAGTGAAGTGTAAAAATCGATATATTAACTATTCCTTTGCTATTTTAAATTCAAATTCATACTATCTATAGAGTTTTTTCCATATAATTGAGAACTTACTTAGCTTTGGTTTGTCAAGATTGTTAAGAATTTTTGGCGCCAAAATTAGCATTTGAAAATGGCTACCAAAGCGTGGTTTATACTAGTTAAATAGCGAAGATTGTGGTTCATATGCAAAATTGAGCTTAGATACATATTTAAACATCAATATTTCTAAGTTTTTTGTATCATTGATAGTTAGCCTCTATTATAATTAATAGCTTATTACGTTTTTTATTTTTAGCGGTAGCTTATCATTAAGTGAGTATCTTATACATTATTAGCAGTTCGCTGTTATATATTCTGTTTTTAGTCAGAACATCCTCTGATGTTAGAAACACTCTCTAGCTGAATTTTTATTGTATTTTTATATAATAATTTTTATATAATAGATTTTTGTATGACAGATTTTTATATAATTAAGTAATTTTTTACAATAGTTTTACTATTTGGTGTGCTGGTTTATTTTAATATCATATTTTGAGATATGCATATGTGGTAATTTGTTGTTTGAAATATATTAAGTTTTTTGTGAAACTGACACATATTGCAATGGTGGTTATTTCTCTTCTAGTTGTTTTATCATCGTTGGCACATTATCTGATTTGAGTGGATCAAACATTATTAATGATTTGAATTTTGGAGGTAAAGTATTGTCTAAAGGTTATTGTCTAACGTCACTGTTATTTATTTATGTATTTATTTCTATGTGTATTTATGTATTTTAACTTTTTTATTGAAATTCATTAGTCTGATTTTAAATTTAGATCTTTATAATGTTTAAAAAAGATGTTTATTGATTTATATAAATTTCTTTTTAATATTTATAAGATCTTAATAATATATCTATTGTGAGATATTTATTTGCTCAATATCTATTGTGAGATATTTATTTGCTCAATACTGATTGTTTATTTGTAGCCCCTGAGGCAGCGGCTAGAAGGCCGCGAAACTCGGCCAGAGTCGGGCAATTTATCTGGAACGTCTCTGCATCAATAAAGCATTTGGAAAAGATAACGGCATCTATTCCTTTTGTGTTCACCTGACGGTATCATAGATCGCCTACCTCTTTGTTTCCAAGAAATTATCTGTACAAAAATTTTATGTACACAAATTTACTTGGACAAAAGGGGAAAATATTTTAAGGAAAATACTTATGTGGGTAAAAGCCAGTTTTGCCAGATACATTTTGAATATGAATCTCTGAGTGACTGTGATAAGAAAAATTCTATAGCACTTTTCTTACCAATAAATTTAGTTTTGTTTTAACAATAGTTTCTTGTCTAGTAATTCTTCATGGTTCTACACTCTCTGAAAATGACAACTGGAACTTTTATTTAGTTAATTTAAGCTAAAGTATTTCCAATCTGGTATAGTGCAGGTTCAGTGCTGCTCATGGCAATGTGGGAGACCTGGATTTGGTTCCTGAATCTGGTTTGTGCTCCCAAGTCAGCAAAGACTCAAGGATGAGCAAAGACAGTGCTCACAGCTTTTGACTGGAAGGGAATTGCAGCCATTGTATGAAAGTCACACCTATAGAGGAGGTATATACACACACACATCGAGTACTGAAGATGGCCCTCTACTGAATACATTTGCTGCAATGGCTGGTTATATAGAGGGAAAAGTGGTGGGGCTCTAATTAGTATTTATATATATATATATATATATATATATATATATATATATATATATACATACACATATGGCCCATGGGGCCTCAACTTCAGGCATCCCTTTTCAGCAGTGACAGTGAAAAGATGTGGGACAGCTTTACCAACTGGGCTAAGAGCTTGGGTGTGGAGCAAAGTGAACCTGACCAAATCAAGAAAGAAGATGCAAACCTTGAGATTAATTTTTTTTTTTAAACAAATTGAATCTGGGACGCAAATATCAAAATATCCTCTAATGCTTTCATTGTATTATATTTAGCTCAGGTTGCCAAATAAGTTTATTTTATTTTTTCAAATGAAACACTATTTATTGCAGTGTTTTATTTAATCTATTTATTTAAAACATGTATATACTGCATAATCAGACATGTAGACTAGTAATTCTTGAAACAGAAAATGACGTTTTAGTCTCACATTTTTTTACAGCACTTACTATATGTATTACCCCTGATTGCATGCATTTTTGAAAGATGCTGTTTTCCAGGGACAATCAGCGCTTGCAGAGATGAGTCTCAGTTTTGTAAACCATCTGGAATATTACGCATCTTGTTAAAAAGTCTCATTCACCCCCTTTTTGCAAATGTGCCGCAAAATAATTCTGTTCCCTCTAATCCTGCTTATATATTAGAAATGATACAGAGAAGGCAAAAAGGGGATGGAATGACTCCCTTATGGAGAAAAGCTAAGCAGATTAGGGCTCTTCAGCTAGGAGAAGAGGTGATCAAGAGGGGTTTATGATAGAGGTTTATAAACAGGTAAATAGGGATCAGTTATGTACTGTTTCAAATAGTTCAAGGACTAGGGGACACTCCATGAAACTGTTAGCAGATTTAAAACAAATTAGAGAAAGTATTTTTTCAGTCAACACACAGTCAAACTGTGGAATTTGTTGCCAGAGAATGTGGTCAAGGCATCTAGCCGAGCTGGGCTTAAAAGATGTTGAACAAATTTCTAGAGGACAGGACCATTAATAATTATTAACCAGGTAGACCTGAGAATTGCCACCTCTTACTTCTGGGAATGAGCCCTGGGGAATGGATCTCTCCTTTGGGATTCACTGGGTTCTTCCCAGTCGCCTGGACTGGCCACTGTCAGAGACAGGATGTTGGACTGGATGGATCATTGCTCTGACCCAGGATGGTCTAACCTAAATACACCAATCTCAAGATGTTTTGCTTTGATAAATTCAGCCCCAAAATGTGACATAAAGTAAGTGACAGCATGTAATAATCATTCATATATAAAATAAATGAACCTGGGAATACAAGTGAGAATTGTAGCATTGAACTGAAAAATCGATATCCAACATTATCTATAATCCAAGGATTTACAATCAGATGGGGTTTAGTGGCAACAATTTTACACTCTATCAGGGACTTGATTATTTATTTACCACATTTTTATTGTTGATCATGATCCATTGAGCCTTGCAAAACGGAGAGTGCCTTGTGGATAGGCAACATTTTGGGTCTTAATACTGGGGCACAAATTTTCATCCTTACTGTGGTCATACTGGGAGTGTCCTTAAAAGCAGTAATAGGTGCTGCTGATTCGGTTGTAGGGATCAAAATTCATTTCACTGTTGTCCAGGTTCCTCTTCCTGCAAGGCTCAATAAAGGAACCAGGATTTCCTCTTCACAATTTTCTGGCTGTACAAGTTCAAGCTCCATATATTTTACTTTAGTGGACTGTGTAAGATAAACAGAAGTTGAAATCCGAAAGGGTCAATCAGGACCTCCTCTAACCCATTAGAACAGGGATGGCCAACTCCGGTCCTCGAGAGCCAGAAAAAGTCCAGGTTTTCAGGATATCCACAATGAGTATGCATGAGACAGATTTGCATACAATGGAGGCAGTGCATGAAAATCTATCTTATGCATATTCATTGTGGATATCCTGAAAAACAGACCCGTTTGTGGCTCTCGAGGACAGGAGTTGACCACCCCTACATTACAAGTTCCTTTCTGCCTTAATTGATGGGAGTGTAGGAGGACATCTATTTTCTTTTTATCTTGTTTTAAATATTGACTCATTTGCATCAAACACTAACCTCTCTCGCATGATGTCAGCGAAAGAGGCTTGTTCCACCAATGTCAGCATGCATTAAATAAGAAAGAATTCACCTTTCAACCATGTGATAGTTCTATACATGTCACATGATTTGGCATGGACCTTGTAGCATGTTAAGGGTAAACGTCAGTGGCGTAACCATGATTCTGCACACCGTGAGGAACAGTCTGCAGAAACAGAAAGCATGCTGCACATCTCTTCTCTTTTGGGTACCATACTTCTTACCTGTCCACCGTGTCACCAAAGAAAATTCTTACATTCCGCCTACTGTGCTCATAACACCATTCAAATCTTAAGTGCATGAGAGAATCTTAGATTTTTTTTTTGTTGTTTTTCTGCAGTGAAACATGGAGTGAACTAGGATGAGAAATCTCATAGTGTTCAGCAGAGAACCTTCTGAAACCTTTTGGATTGTAGGATTTATACCCTCTAGAACTTGCGGGATTCTAAACTTAAAAAAAACAAACTGCTGCCTCATGGGTTTTAGAATTTAAAACTATACAGAATTTCCTGCTTTCTAAAATGCAGATCCTGAAATTTTGATATTTCCTGGAACCAGGAGGTTTTAAGAATACTTTGCCTTCTGACGTTCTAGAATGCCATACCATTTGGAAAAAATGTCTTGGGTCAATCTTACAGATATAAGAGAGAATGGAAAGTCAATGTTTTGTTTTAAGTAAAAGTCCTGAAGGTTTCATGAAGAAGCTGGATTTCTATAGCTTCTCCTGACCCTGAGGGGTGATGCGAGGAGGAGAGTAATGGAATTGAATTGCATATTTCATAGTCATTAATGCTTACCATGATTGCTATGAGGGACTGAATTACTTTAGTGTTTGTTCATTTTTCCTGTGTAGAGGAAGCAAAGGCAAAGACATCAACACGATCAAGTCTCTCCGGGTTCTCAGAGTCTTGCGGCCACTGAAGACGATCAAACGTTTGCCAAAATTGAAGGTTGGGAAATGACAAAGTTCTCCCGGGCTCAGTGTTATTCTGTGGGGTTGTAATCTCTCTTATAGGTTCATGATGATTTCTCAGTTGTTCAGTACAGACTCAGGCATCTTGAGCTACCAAAACCTATACATCCCTTGAGATTTTGCTATGTTATGCATTAGGTTTCTTCAGATGTCTGGTGTGATATATTATGCTGCTTGACAATATATCATTTGGTTGCATACTTTAAAAATTATTGCAGTATCTACACAGGCAAATATTACTCTTTCCCCTTCTGACCCAGTATGACAATTCTTATGTTCTTATGTGCAAATGATATTTTTTTTAAACCAGTGTATATTAAGGCTTCTTTCCCCATTCTAAGAGCAATTTTCAATCTGCCTGCTTCGGCGCAAAATCCATATTTGTTACCTGCAATTTTTGCCCCAAAAATCCAAGCGACAGTACATGCATGGTTTCAATTTGAAAATTTAGTTTTTCACCTGCTTTGAGCATGCAATTTTCAAAGAGCCCCTGCAGTGGCAGCCTATACAGGCATTTTTTTTTAATGACGTGCTTTGTCCACCTTTTTGATGGGGAAGCTAATTAGGTTGTTCCCCTTTGAAAACTAGGAGCTGCAAAGTCCATGTGCTGAAAGATTCTGCATACTTTGCACCTGCTATTTGTGTTGGTGGCCAAACAAAATAGCCCGTATAAAGTTGAAAATGAACTGTACATGTGCTAGTTTCCTCCTTTGACATAAACAGGAATAAGCACTGTCAAACCTTTTAGCTGCTTTTGAGGAAGGCAATTTTTTACCCTGTGAAAATTATCCTCCTTACCTAGGTAAACTGGCCCTCCCCTAATCAAGCTAAAAGTATGCGTGATCTTCCACAGTGTGCGTACTTTTAGTTCTGCTGCGAGACAGTGTTGCCAGAGGTGTGAGTAGCTATGGGAGGAAAACCACATGCATAGATTGGATTTTCAAATCTAAGCATGTTTTTTTACACTGAAATTCCACTGTGCAAAAAGTAGATGCGAAGATCGTGAGTCTTTTCTAAGAGAGCATGTGTGGGTACTTTCCTGGATTTTGCAAGGTGCTTGAAACTTGACCCCTGAAAGTGGCAAAAAATTTTGCTGCAAAAAAAAATCACATGTAAATTTGAAATTTCAGTCTACATGAGTTGGTTTTGGAACCTACCAAAAACACGGCCCCGGGAATGACTCCTCCTCCCCCTCCCCAGCCAGCTAAAAGTGCATGCACTGTGGAACCCTGCATTTACTTTAAATCAGATTGAAGAGAGGGCTTTGAAAATTTCCCTGGGAGAAAAGCTTAATAAATCAGTCCTTTGGTTTGGAAGTTATTTGCTAATGGTAGGGATTAAATTTCCTTAGAAGTCATTACAGAAGATATTCCGCATAAAATGGGGTGTGTAAATTGGAAGGCCTTAAATTCGTTTGTCCCAACAACTGAAAATGCAGACAGTATAGGGGTAATTTTCCATAGGATTTACATGCATAAACCCCAATCTTATGTATCTAACTGGCCTTTTGAGACTTGCCTGGGGAGGGGGGAGGGCGGGGCAGATGTGCATGTAAAAGTATGCAGAAAAGTAATCTTGTGCATACTTTTACCTATGCTTCAAAAAGGTATTCCAGAGGGCAGAGTTGGGGCAGGACAGAATGTATGCATATTCTTTCGATTTTCAAAAGTATGTATGTAAGTATACAATGTAGAATGTTACACTAGCTTGGGAGTAGATGTAACTTTGTGCATGTTTGCCCGCGCCAAGATTCTCAAAGCAGAAATCCACCATGGAAATTCTGGCTAAAATCTGCAGGTAAAAACTACCTGCAGACTTTAGCCTATGCGGGCTGAATGAGAATAACCCTTCCTGTACTGAAGGGTATCTGTAACTCGGCAACATCTTCTAAATATATATATGTATATATACACAAACATTTACATTGAATTATCCTTTCATACATTTTTATAATATTTCTGTGCACATTTACTAATTCTTAAACATATTTGTATTTAAATGCAAGTTTTTCCCCTTCCAAACCATCTCCTAATTAATCCTGCAGAAGTTATAATGGTGTTATAAATAGAACATTATAATTTTACAACAGAATTAGAGAGAAGGAGCTCCTATTGCAATAAAAACAAGTCTTAATGAATCAGCATCTGATCAAAGGCCCCAGTGTTCTCTCAGAAGCTCGTGTTCAGAGCTGCCCCTAAGGTTCAGGCCATGGTGCTGTGAGGTAGCAGGCTCAGGATCAAGTCTCCAATTCAACAGGGCAGACAGGCTGGGTGTGCCATACAGGCGTTATGTTGATTTCTGAGGAGGCAGGGAACTACACTGTTACCAGGGGCGGATTGAGGGAAAATAGTGGCCCGGGGGATTTTTCTCCATACTGGCCCATGGGTACCCAATTACATATACAATATAATTTACATATATAATTTACATATATATGTACACACCCCTATATTTCGGCATGGTCCTCCCGTATCAACACAGTACTATTTGCCAAAACTCAAAGAATAACAACCCCACCTATGAAAAAGAATACCACAAATATTACACCAGAATCTAAAATATCAATACACCTCCTATCAGGAAAACAGAATAGGCCAAGCTACTATAGATCCCTACAGAGAAACCACATGCTAAAAGAATGCTTCATCTCAGTCTTTGCATGCAGAACACAAACTCTCACCAAATACAGAATAAAGCCACATAAAGTATAAATAGAAATGTACAGACAAAATCTAAACTGTAAAATGTATCATGCCAGACTCTATACAGTGCAACAATGGAAAAACAAAAATGTCACTAATCCTCATGAAACAATCAATAAAATCAAGATATATAAATCATGAATCATAGTTATAAAATCATACTAATAAAATAATTTCAAAACAGCTGATGAATAGAATATCCAATAATTAAAGACTCAAGCAAATTTTGAAACCTTTACCAAACACCAATAAAATATTTCAAACAGCAGACACATCACATACTACCCAATAATTAAAATGGTAGTCAATCAAGAAAAATGAACTTAAAAAGCCACCTTTACTTACCCTCTCCAGCAGTTCTCCTACTCCTTTCCCTTGCAGGCCACACCAGAAGCAGCAGTAGCTGCTGAAGCTTTCCTCACGGTCCTCTTCCTTAGGGACCACAACCAATCTCTTCTCTATCTCACATACACACACACACACACACATACACACACACACACACACCAGTCATACCCTCAAGACCAATTTCTGTCTCTCACACACCAATCATCTCCCCAACCAGTCTCTCTCTCTCTCTCTCTCTCTCACACACACACACACACACATACATACCAGTCATCTCCCTGATCAGTCTCACACATATACACGTCACCTCTTTGGCCAGTCTCTCTCAATCACACAATGCTCTCGCTCTCTCTTACTTACACAAAGGCTTTCAATCACACACATGCTCTTTCTATTTCACTTACACACAAACTCTCAATCAAACACATGTTCTATCTCACAGCCACAAGCCAGCCAAAAAATTGCTCCATCTCTCTTGCACACACACGACACACAGAAGCACCCTCCCTGTCTAACATACACATTACACTCTCACAGAAGCACCTTGCTTTCAGACTTGCAGCATTTTTTACTTTTACTAAAAGTGAAAGTGATGATCCCAACCATTAAATAAGAAAACCACATTCCTATCAGAAGGCGAAATGACATCCTTCCTTCAGGTTCTGTCCTCCCAAGGGACAGCCACCCACACCATACAGCTTCTCTTGTTTTGTGCTTTCAGGCAATAAAGCAAGTGTCTTTCTTCAAACTATCAGTCATATGATTATTCATGTGGGAGATATGGCACCGAAAGGCATCCTTAGTCAACTTCCCTTTTAAATGGGAAGATTCCAGTCTTAGTCATTTAAAAATATACATTTTCTAAAGGCTTAAAAAAAATGGCAAAACCATTTCAGATTGGAACTATTCTAGTCTTCATGCTTAAATTATGCTTAAAAAAAACCAAACAAACTCCACCTGGCATCAGTATCTTAAATTTGTGATTTTGCTGAGATGAACATTTTAAATAGTTTGATTTTTTTTTGCTTTAGTATTTGTCTCTACCCACTTTGCTAAATTTTATTTTCCAGAAGAGGGATGCTTAACATTCAGTAATTTAATCTTTCATCCAACTTTTCAAAAGTTGCATATGTACTATCACATTTCATTTTTTTTTTTTAAATGGCAGATTTCTTTCTCACATACACATCATATTCACACACACACAGAAGCACCATTCCTTTCTCACATTCACATACACACACACACAAGCACCATTCCTTTCTCACATACACACCACATACACACACACACACAGAAGCACCGTTCCTTTTTCACATTCACACACACACACAGAAGCTCCATTCCTTTCTCACATTCACACACACACAAGCACCGTTCCTTTCTCACACACAGAAGCACCCTTCCGATCCAAGGCCCCCGCTGAACAGCTGGTCTCTGGCGGTGGTTAGCAGCTGAACAGCTGGTCTCCGGCTGCGGTTAGCAGCACCGGTGTTCACTTCTTCGGCCCCTGCGGGCCTCGATTTTAAATTTCTTCGGCCCCCGCCGGCCTCGGTTTTAATTTCTTCGGCCTTCTTAGTCTCTGGTGGGGGCCGAAGAAATTAAAATCGAGGCCGGCGGGGGCCGAAGAAGTGAACACCGGTGCTGCTAACCGCCGCCGGAGACCAGCTGTTCAGTGGGGGCCTCGATTTTAATTTCTTCGGTCCCCGCCAGCCTCGATTTTAATTTCTTCGGCCCCCCCGGCTTGGTCTCAGGCGGGGGCCGAAGAAATTAAAATCGAGGCCGGAGGCGGGGCCGAAGTAAAGAAGATAGGCGCTGCCCAGCCAGCCCCGCTTGAGGCTGGCTGGGAGGCGCCCATCTTCTTTTCTTCGGCCGCCGCCGTCGGCCTCGATTTTAATTTAGTCGGCCCCCCTGCTGGCTTCCTCTATGGCGGGGGCTAGCTGGGAGGCTCCCATCTTCATTTCTTCGGCCCCTGCTGGCTTGGTCTTCCGCGGGGGCTGGCTGATCTTCTTTTCTTCGGCCCACGCTGGCTTGGTCTAATGGCGGGGGCTGGCTGGGAGGTGCTGAGGCTGTGCTGAGGAAGAGCCACACGGTCGAGACCACGTGACCAGCTAGACCGGCCCACAGGGGGATGCCCTATCCCCCGATAGGTCAATCCGCCCCTGACTGTTACACTTTTATACCTCCTTACTTCACAAATATGAACCCAGATAGAAAAATATAATAATCATGGGTGTCAGTACCACAGCAATCCCTGCTGGATGAAGGAGCATCACTGACAAAAAGTCTCAAAGGAGACTTCCCACAAGTCGTCTTGGTTGGTGAGGTTTCTTGTGTCATATGAGCATGCAGCCTAGCATGGGAATGAGGGGAGGTTAAAAGTGGAAGATATTGGGGAGGGCAAATTCACACATGGCAGCATTTTTAAATTATTTCTCTGCTGGTTCCATGAAAGTTATCATAATCTACAATGAAGTCAATACCTAGGAATAAGATTAACAGAATTACAAGGAACATTAACCTAGTATCTGAATGTCATTTTTTTTGGCATGTTCTGCAATATGGAAGTCCTCTAACTCATCAGGCAAAAGGTGCAGCTCAGTAAAGAACTGGAGCAGAGCATTGTATAAGCATGCCCCTCCATTCCTATTATGACCAGCACGAGTGTGTAGGTATGTAAACACAAACCACCATATACTGGTGATTGGAATGCCAGCTCCATTCCCACACTGGTTATGTCATATTAGCTAGGTTTATCAATTGCGCTGTGCTTTAACTAGCCTCAGCTACTGAGGCAAGTTAGCAGAAGAAAGTTAAGTAGTGCTTCTGGCTGGCCTGGTGGCTCAGAGCCATGCAGAAGATCTGGGTTCTATATCTGGGTCAGGTCTTGTGTTTCCAAGGGTGACTGGGTCTGGGAATTCTGCAGAGGTAGTGTTCAGAACCCTGAGGCGTGGGGAAGAGGGATGTAAGGTGATGCCTACTGGCTGGGCTCCGGGCATATGCACACTAGATTCCAGAGGGAGTCAGAAGGTATGGTCCCGAGCCAAGGACCATCCCTGAGGTTATAAAAATAGGGAAAACCTCCCCAGATAGTTGTGAATGAAGCCCCATGGTACCAGATCCCAGTCCTGGATCTGATTGAGCTGGAAGCCCAAAAAAGCATGTGGAAACTTGTGAAGTAAAAATAATATTTTTAAAAAGTTGTGCTCAACTTTGGGGTTTTGTCCAAAATGTGCAGGGATCACACTCGGTTCCAGGGCTAGTAAGGGTTCATACAGTCCCTCAGTCTTTACAAGACTGTGGGGAAAATCCTTCTCTCTGTGTCTACTCAAAGTTTCTATGACAGCTGCTCTGTCTCTGAGCTAATAACCAATCTGGATACTTGGGTGGTATTCCAAAAACAACTTTATTATAGTAAATCTTCAATGGTTATAACATGACACCACACATCTCTTTTTACATTTATAGTCGCTCCCAGCCTCAAACCTGTTTTCTTTGAGTAAGTGCCCCTCAGAGTGGCTGGCACTAGGATGACCTCTCCTCCCAAGATTTGGAAAAAGACTCCTAGCAGGGCAGGGATTTCCTTTCTCCAATTATTATCCCCTCCTTGAGTGGGAAAAATACCTGGGATCTCAGATAAACTCACAAACTCAGATCCACATAATCCTCTCAGCTCTTTGGGTAGAGACTTCGATGGGAGCCTCCAGACAAATGCCTTGATATCCACAGCTCTCTCACTGATGTTGCACGGGATCTTTTGTTGGCAATTCTCCAAAAATCAGCACAACAGGGAAACTGCTCACTCCCCTCTTCTGGCCAGGAAAGGTGGACAAAATTCTTCCAAAGCAAAAAGGACAGAAAAATCTTTTCCAAAACCAGAACAACTTCTCTTATGATGAATCACTGCTGTCCCTCCATGTGTTGTAAGATGGGAATAACAGGTCTTCTTTTCCCTATCCTCCTCCAAGCAGGGGGAAAAAAAACCTTCTAGGACCAATTACTTTCTAAAATTGCTCACACAAAATTGAGACAAACCCTTCCAGACCAGTTGGGTGTCTGGAAGGGCTACAGACATAACTGTTGGCTGGTGGAGCACCAAAATGTCACGGAGGGAAAAAATATTTATGTAACACTCCAGTCAGATTGTTAGTGTTGCATATTGCATTATATAGATACTTTGAAAGAGAATGCATGCAAGTGGGCACCATTTATGGCATATATTAATGAAAACCCACAAAAGACACTAATTCAAATACTGGATGTATTAGTGTATAACATGTATTGAAGGCATGGCTGAGCAGAAGTTGTGGAATTATGTTAGAACCCTTCTAGACCAAAGAGTATTGGCAGCCTGAAGACTGGGACATGTCGAATTAGGCATGTTTTGTGGAGTGGAGTGCTTCCTTCACATTACCTACATTGTATCTGTGAGCTGACACAGAGCAGGATCTTAGAACAATGGATGCAGTCTGAGGTTAAGTTGAGATATTCTGACCCACTCTTTCTCTCTCCTTTCCCCCCCAGGCTGTCTTTGACTGTGTGGTGAATTCCTTGAAGAACGTCCTAAATATCCTGATTGTTTACATGCTTTTCATGTTCATTTTTGCTGTCATTGCTGTGCAGCTCTTTAAGGGCAAGTTCTTCTACTGTACTGATAAGTCAAAGGAGCTAGAGCGGGACTGCAGGTATGCGTGGCCGGGCTTTTTGGGTGGTTTTTATTTATTTATTTATTTATTTATTTATTTTTGCCCTTGTGGAAACCTCCAACACTTTCAGGCTTCCCTGTGTGCGAATGGTGCTGAGTTGTGGTTTTTCCTCAAATGTATTATTATAAAACCTAGAAACAGGACCTCAGATTTTATACAAATCTAAATAACCGAGTAATTGGCCATACAAAGTCCTCTTGTCTAATGAACTGGTTTTCTCAGAGCACCTTCTGTATCCAGCATAGGTGTGAATGCCTAAGTGACTATTTGCATTTGTTTAACCCTGTTGAGGGAAGCAGAGTCCGTTATCATCCTGTTAGAAGACACAGCATCACCTTGCAACAAACCACATTGCAGACCTTGATTTCTCTATTTTCAGGGGACAGTACCTGGATTATGAAAAGGACGAGGTGGAGGCACAACCCAGGCAGTGGAAGAAGTATGAATTCCACTATGACAACGTCCTCTGGGCTTTGCTCACGCTGTTCACCGTTTCCACAGGAGAAGGATGGCCCAAGTAAGTACCAGAGAGCTCCAGCGAAGTGAAAGACAAGGTCTGTGAGAGGTTGGAAATAAACCCAGCACACAGTACTGTCACTGAACAGCTTGGGCCAGCATTTGTGCTTTTATTATTTTATGCTGCACCATCTCTTTGTGTTTCTTTTTTTGTGCATGAAACCTGTGAGAAAAATCACTGCAGAATACTGTAGGGAGAGGGACCAGACCAGATCTTTGGGTGGTCTATAAACAACTTGCCAGTGGAACTGGGGCTAGCTAAGTCTCCTAAAGAATTGTGCAGTTTTTGCCTTTCTTTCTGGGCAATTCTTGGCCCTTCTACTATTTTCTTTATTTTTACAAGTAAGAAGCGAGGAGCATTTGTGAGGCAGAAGATGCTGTAAGATGCATGTGTACTGAAATGCGGGTCAAATTCTGGCTCCTTGCAGATGATTTCCCAGTTAATTTTGTGAAATGTTTTCTGTTGTTGGGCTTCATTGGACTTATTGCTTTGCCTTGTGTTTGGTTACAGTGTATTAAAGCACTCGGTGGATGCCACTTATGAAGACCAGGGTCCCAGTCCCGGTTTCCGAATGGAAATGTCCATCTTTTATGTGGTATATTTCGTGGTTTTCCCTTTCTTCTTTGTCAATATCTTTGTGGCGTTGATCATTATCACCTTCCAAGAGCAGGGTGACAAGGTTATGTCCGAATGCAGCCTGGAGAAGAATGAGGTATGTACACTGTGGCTTCCTTTGCCCTTCCCTCCCCCATCATTCTCCTACCCACACCCACTTCACCCTTTAACCTCTTTACATCTGCCATCACAGCTGATGACAAAGATGTGTCATGTTGCTCATTGCTAATAATTATTTTAATGAGCTGCCCTACATCCTTCAAACATGGAATCAACTGGGATTTTTTGTTTTAACTATGTCTAGACCAATTTTCACTTAAAAGGATTGGAAGCAAATATGATGTCTAGTTGATATTTGGCTTTGACTTTTCAAGTTGTATAATATTAATTTTTATTATTTATAGGACAGCCCTGTTGTACCAGTACTTTGCAACCTAATGCATGCTGATCTTCCTTCCTATCTAGCTGTTATAGTTGAGCAGACAGAGGCACAAGCAAATACTGCCTTAAAATTGTACAAGATTAGTAGTAGCATCAGCGCTACAACCCATGGATTATTAGTGGAGTCCTAAATCCCATTCCCAAACTCTAAGCCATGGAGCACATCTTCCTTGTCACCATTTCTGCAATGTGTGCATCACTAATTGTAATCATTTTCATTTGTGGAAATGGATAAAATCACTGCCTCTGAGAAGTTATGAGAATTCTGGATGGGACAAAGGTGAGAAGATGTATGTGTTCTACACTGCCCACTGCCTGGAAGTGTGAGGACGTAACACAGTGGAGTCACCTGATAGTATTGTAGTGGATACTGCTGGTTAACATCTGGTCTGAATCATAGATAGCATGATATCACTAATTTGTACAGCATAAGTAGAAGTCCTACTAAACTTTCCCATGGTAATATAACAGTAAATATATTAGAGATGGTAATATATTAGAGTCATTCTAGGAGTCAGTATTCCTCTGATATTATAGAATTATTTTACTATAGTATGACAGGATTAGGTTCAGACTGGGTGGATCAAGCAGTCCTTTTCTTATAACATCTATGGTTTTGTGTTTTAACTTTTATGCAGTACTGCTCCACTATTCCTTTGGAAGGGCTCTGGACTGGAATACTTGAGAGTGATATTACTGAGGATTTTGAACACCATGTACTAGTGCCTATTATGGTACTTATAAAGAAATATTTGAGATAGAGCATAAATGACATTCTCTTCCAGCGGACATTTGTTATTTACAGCACTTGTAAAACATATATATAGAGTAGCAGGTATTGTGTTTTAAAAACTAAAAACTGCTGGAAGAAAATTGCAATTTAACACAGCAATGTTTAAACCCATTTGTAACACAGGAATGGAGGCACATAATCTCCTGTTTTGGAGGAAACTCTTGGGAAAGAGAGTGGCCTTGTAGTTAGCATAATGGGCTGGGCTCTAAGGTAAACAAAGTCCAAGTCCTTTCTGTGACCACACGCAGTAGGCTCTGGCAAGCTGCTTTGTCTCCTTTTGTCTCAGATTGTAATCCCTTGATGGAAGGGATGCATTTACCTGTGTGTAATTTGCTACAAGGCATCCTGATTTACCATATAAATGCTAAATAAGGGAAAAATTTGAGATTTCTATGGCATAACAGTTTTTGAGCCATTCCAATAAGTGTCATCATATCTGAATGGATTAGAGATTCCCTGAGCAATAGCTTAGCAAATCTTAAAAAAAAACCAAAAACACTTAGGTCTGCTAAACTATACTCAAAGAAAAATATGGAGTGGCTCAAATTGCTACTCCCATGGGAATCTTAAAATATTCCTTTCTAAAATAAATTAATTAATACATTTAACTGTTTCATGGAAAGAATGATGATTCTTATTTCATGCCCTGCTAATTTTAATCTCCCCCTTCTTCTCCCTTTTAGAGAGCGTGCATAGACTTTGCCATAAGTGCCAAACCCTTGACACGTTACATGCCTCGGAACAAGCAATCTTTTCAGTATAAGATGTGGAAGTTTGTGGTATCACCCCCCTTTGAGTATTTTATCATGGTCATGATTGCACTCAATACTATTGTACTGATGATGAAGGTTGGTGATATTATTAAGTCAACTTGCAAAATCTCAGGTCGATTTTAAAAGCTTTTCACTCACAAAAATGCTCCCATTTGCGCATATGTGGACCGCGCGCAAGCAACACGGATTGTAAAAAACCACAAAATATGTGTGTATGTACCTATGTGTCCCTGAGGAATAAGGGTGTGGAAAGGGGGCGGGGCATGGGCATTCCAGGGTGGGGCCAAGACTTACACACGTATATCTGAATTTTAAAAACGAAACCCACAGCACGCATATGCTAGATATCTGAGTAACTTTAGTGCTGCTCCTGATGAGGAGCATGTCTGTAAATCTCAAATGTTAGGACTTACAGGTCAGGGTGAAGTGTTCGTGTCAACTGGGCAGCATGCAGGATGAAGAACCAGCGGGTCTGGAAGACCTCAATATTGACTGGACAGGCTGGTGGATTAATTAGAAAAATGGGAATGTGCCTCGCACGAACATGTTTTAAAATTCGCTGATATATGCACGTTAAAGCCGACATGTGCGCTAGCTGTACTTGAGTAACCTCTTAAAATTAGGAGCATACATACGCACAGTTGGTGCATTTTAAAACATACACAGATTAAAAATCCTAGTATATCCTCCCTTACACGCCGATATGCGTGTGTATGGACACATGTGCACTTGTTTTAATATCGACCTCAAAGTTTTTATTGCATGTATAAAATGGCTTTCTGCATTTACCATTAATGGAATAATGCAGTCATGCCAAAAACTATAGGCCTTACTCAATAAAGATTTTTCTGGAGGCCCAGAAAGAGGAAAACTCCTTTTGTGAATAAGGCCCTAGGAGTCTTTCCATGTAATTAAGAGGTCAGCGAAAAACATCCTTGCTCATGTTCACCCACAAATTCCAGGTTAAATAAAATTATTTAAGATAAGACAAAAATGAATTTTCTCTGTGTTCTCAAAGCACTTTTGGAAATTGATTTAAGAAAGAACATAAAATAAATGAATTGCTTTTCATGTTCAAAATCTGCTGCTCAGATTTTCCCATGCCTGGGTCTGCAGACAATGAAGTAAACCCATGATCAATGGAGCTTTGTTAGGTCTGAGGTGGTGCAACTCTTGAATTTAGGCTCATGAGAGATTGTATCTTCATAAGCTCAGAGTTTAGATAAATGAAGCTTGAATCATAAAGAAACTGGGGTTCTGTCTTTTAACTTTTATTCACTAATTTCCTTTCTTCATGTAGCAGGGTCTTATAGCTGAGTACTTATGTAGTATATATATAGATATGTGTTTAGTACGCGTAGTACAGTATTCAGGCATTCAGTTAACACATCCTGCTCTCTCTCTCCTTGGTTTAGTTCTATGGGTCTAAGGATTCATATGACAATATGCTGAAGTTTCTGAATATCTTGTTCACGTCCATGTTTTCAATGGAATGTGTGTTGAAGATCATTGCCTTTGGTGTACTGGTACGTTGCTTTTCCCTTGCCTTCTTACAGCATATGGGGGGGGGGGTTAGGTTTGGGGGTGTTTTCTTTTTACTATTGGTTGAATATTCATATTCTGAACTGGAAAGCATTTTTAGAAACCTTGAAGTACATCTACTACAACAGCCATAATCTGTTTGTTTTGTTTTGCAGAATTATTTCAGAGATGCTTGGAATGTGTTTGATTTTGTCACAGTATTGGGAAGTATTACTGATATTTTAGTAACAGAAATTGCGGTAAGTAGAATTTACTCCATTCTCTGTGGTCACAGCAAGAGGTGGAACCATTGTCCCTTTGAGCCTCCTTTTGTCATCTATGTGCCTCTCCTTTGAAGTTTATTCCCATTGCTTGGATAATAGGCTATACAACAAATTTATCTTGTAAGAGAGGCAACTGTTTTTCCTGTCCAATTCTGAGTGATCTTTCCTTGGCACAATACTGTAGAGGTTTGCCTGTTGAAGCCCAGAGCACTTTGTCCTCCTTGGTGGGTGGGGACCTCCCATCCAGGTACTAGTCAGGCCTGATCTCACCTCAGAGATCTAATGAGTGCAAGCTCTCCCCGGCCAGCGTTGCTTGGTAGTGGAGATAGTGGATTTCCTTTCTACACTGTGGTAAACAATTCTTGTGCTACAATGTGGATAAATTTGTGTTTTTCAAGTACTTCTGATGGAATTAATGATCTCTTTTGAAAGGTGTTCAAATCTTCTTTACTTTTGACTAGTATAGGATTACTTTTCTCTCTGAAGAATCAATGATTGTACAATATGATTATTATTAAAAATGTAAGTCTTTTCAACTTTAATGGAGCTTCCTGTCTTGGGGAGGGGAGGGGGGATTTGTTTCTTTGCAACTGCTGCTGTAAACGTGAAGTTACCATTGGTACATATGAACGTACAACTCACTTCATATTTTGTTGCACATCCTGTCTCAGAATCATATTTCTTTGGCTCTTCTAATGATAGTGATGGCTCATTGTGCCTATTTCTCAATAATATTTTTCTTTTTAACAGATGATTACTGTTCTGCAGGCATTTTTAATTATTATAAATTGTACATTAAAAATCCCTCTTCAGGACCAACCCAGTGATTCTGTAAAAGTAGTGTGCACGGCCATTAGTTTTATTCCTGAACTCACCTCAAGTCAGCCGGGGATGTTGCAGAGACCAAAGTTGCAGCCCCTAGTTTAAAAAAAAAAAAAGCCCCAACTATCTCTCATCAGCTACATCTGCTGGCCAGATTCAAGTTCCGCAGGAAGCCCTGTCCTGTGGCCCCTAGATGAGGATTTTCACTGCGACAGATGGGCTCTATCGGCGGGAGGTTAAAAAGAGAGAGGAAAACAAGTACTGTTCAGGAAAGACTCATAATGCCAGAGGCCTAGTAGAGGAGTCCAGTTCCAATTTTGCTGGGAACCCAGTGGAACAGAAGAAAATGCTTGGCCCAGAAAGCTAATTCCAGTCCCTTTTAGTGGAGAATTTTGTTTAAGATGAGGAGGAGGTTGTGAGAGGATAATACCAATACTTTCCCATTAGTATCGGGCTACTAATTTACAAGGATCTTTAAAAGAACTGTCAAGGCCGTGGCTTGGCTATGTGATTGTGCATAAAAGGAGAAAGGCCTTCTCTTCTGTCCGTAATTTAGCACACGTATGCAGCTGAAGGCTATAACTCTGCAACTATATAATCCAATGAAAGTCATTTTTCATTTTCAGAATTTTGTTAGTGCCTTTCATTGACACAGACTTTGCTGACAAGCCATGTCTTTGATAAAATATATTACTGTGAAATAATCTAAGTTCAGTGTAAATTCACTGTATCCTAGTTACTTTTTGTACCTTGGTCACATTATATACCACCGCACATTTACATTTAAAAAGGGAATAATGTGATCTTGATTTTCACACCAGTAAAATCTTTTAGTTTTATTGCATTAGTCATGTTTTTGAAGCAAAAGTAGAGTCGAGAAACAAAAAAACTTTAGAATTTGAGGGTCTCATGCTACAGATCAACTTTTGAGCAATAACACGTGGGCTGGAATGAAAAACATGCCCCAGTGGCTGCCTAAAATTCAGCCCTGGTTTTCAGATGTGTTAAATAAAAATGGTGTGGACCATGTGACCCTTTGCTTTGCTAATCCTTCCCAAGTCAAAATTGTCATCAGACGCAGTCACAAATAAACTCTCTAGCATCTCTTCAACCACTACTGAAGAATAAAGATAAAAGAAAAATGGGTCTGTTAGTGGTTTTGTTATTTGTATCCATGTTGTATGTGATTTACATGGTGAACATGGTGTTTCCTTGGCAAAGAGAACATATGTCAGTTCGCTCTCACTTCCGGAGGATCAGTTCAGCAGCATTTAATGTGCATTTCTGTGTAGAAGCTAAAAGACTTGCACAGGCTGCAGAATACTACCCTTAAGAGACATTGGGCTGTATCCGCCATGATGTGGTCTGAATGTTCATAATAGATTCTACTGCATTTGTACAAAAGCCTTAGACAAATTCTCATGAAAAATAAAATAAAAACTGAAAACGAAGGTTCCTAAACATGGTATAGGTATCCATGTATGTCTTAACATATAGGTTCCCAAATGTTGTTCTAATAAGCCTGAGCTTATGTAAACCACCTAATTTCTGATTTTGCTTTCACCCACCTTTGTTTGTGTGTATGTGTCTATATATCAAGAATGATAAATGTGAGTATGTGTAGCAAGAAAAGACATAGTTTAAGGTTCAGGGTTTCCACTCAAGCAAGCTGAAGCCTTTAGGAAGCATATATCAATTTCAATACTACTGCCCTAAATGGATTCCTGGCAGCAGCCATTTTGTAAGATCTTGAGCCATTTTGACAACAAGAAAAAATAATTTGTTGTTTTTCCTTTCCAATATTTTATATAAATGATTGTAATCTTGAAAGGGTGGATATGATAGTGGCTGTTCACTATCTGAAAGGTATTTATTTGCTTTGTATACTTCTAGCCCACTAGTCCTAAATTCTTTCTCCTGGGAGATAACAGATTATAATGCACAGGAGGTAAGCATTTTTCATTAGAAGGAAAGTTCTAGAATAAGCAGCATGGCATGAGAATGAAAGAGAGCAGAACTCAGCAGTTACATAAGGAAATATTTATTCACAGATAGGGCGGTATATGTATGGAACAGCCTCTCAGTGAAGATGATGAAGACAAAAACAGTACTGGAATTCAAGACAGCAAGGGACAAGCACAAAGGAGTCATAGCTGCAGGAAAACAATGATAAAGTAGGACCCTACATAGTGCGTAATGCAACAGCAAGGGAAAATGGACAAACTTAGATGGACCTTGCGTTTTTAATCTGTCATCATATTGTAAGCTAGTCAAGGAATGTATTAAGTTAGTCCCATAAAAAGGTATCAACTGATATATATATATATATTTTTTTTCTTTTAAATTTTATTTTACTAACCTTTATTTATGTGCATCATATTGTTTGTTTCTTTGACTTAAACCTGGCTCTCTCAGTATGCCAATTGTCATATAAAAAAGCAATCGATAGCCTTTCAGACACGGATGAGCACAGTTCAATACTGCCCCATCATTTTTATTCCTTAAATTGTCATGTCACTATTTGAAAATCTCACAAGAGCCTTGAGGTTGAAGCAAACCTCTCAAACTCTTGGCCAGCACTATACACTAATATTTATGGCCATAGATACAAATAGAAGATGCTCTTAGTGGCAAGCTGTAGCCCATTCAGCATCTTTAGATCCCTGAAGAAGTCCGAAACTAGAATCTGTTTCTTTGCCTTGGAAAACAAATTGTGATACATCCCTTAATTTGCATTACACACTGAAATGCAAATCATAACTGTTCTGTTTCTGTGATTTCAGGATCTTCGACTGTCTCTTTTTGATTTGAAGTAGTGCTTTGTTTATTTGGTTTGAAGAATTATTGCGATCTTGTCCTAGTGAAATTTTCAAAGATTTTTTTACCCTCTGACCTTAATTACTCATTTTCTCTTGTTTTTTTTTTTGTTTGTTATTTTTATTTGTTCTTTATTTTTCTTACCTACCTGCTGAATCACGCCATCCAATCAACATGCAATGCGAAAACCATGTATCCGTCTCTGTGTGTTGTGCACCTGCTGCTCAAAACGTTCTAAATAATGTTGCAAACATTCATCCATGAAAACATCACATATAGTACACGGTTGGTTTCATGAATTTAAACAATTATTAAAATGATTTGCTTTTTTAAAAAAAAAATTGCTTCTTAAAAAAATAAAAATTTAAATTTAAGTTCTACATATCCTGGTGAAAAACCTCAGTGGATGAGCTGATCTATCGGGCATTTCATTAACACAGTCAACTGCTTATCACATCTGTACTCTTTCTTCATTAACTGCCTTTAGAAGACTTGTAGTTTAGTAGATAAGCAAATCACCCACTCCTGGTCCACTGTCAGTTTTTCACCAGAGGGAAACACACACTTGCATTATTTTGATATAGAATGACCAATCTAGTGTGGAAGCCCCCTTGAAATAGACATGAGGTTGAGGACAAAATATCTATTTTCCTCAACAATAATAATAATATGTATCATTGAATCTTTGTTATTTGTGGTTTCATCATTTCCTATTCCATTCCTATTCCTATTCCTATTCCAACAAGCTGTATACATCTACCTTCACAGTAAAATTCAGAATAGCCAGAACAGAGATATACAGTGGAATTACTGAGGCTGGTACTAGAAAGGATAGATGCAATCTTATAGCCAACACAAATCTTTCCATTAAAGAAGAGAAACATTATCTAAGATCATAAGGGTCAGACCTAGTTAATCTGTTCATCCAGAATGTGGGAGGTATATGTATAATTTTTATGTAATACGTCTTAAAATATTTTTTAATGTAATAGCATGAAGGTAGAAGAGATATACAGTATATCTACCCTTCTCACTGCTTGTTAGAAACATTTTTCAAATGTAGATTGTCTGCTAAATAAGATCAGTCTAAAATCACCAGGTTTACATGTGTGAAACATCACCATAAACTGATAAATTACACAGTGCATATACCACAGGGTTTACCAAATAGCAGTTGAAGCCCCAAGGGGAGGAAAGCATGGAATGTCAAACCGCCTAGCATTTTAGATAAACAGGCTACAAATTCATCAATAAATAATAAATGCTCTGGGATTCCGGTTACAAATTTACATATGTTCACATAGGTTGTATAGTCTGGGTTCAGATTGTAATCTAATTAAAAATTTGTTTTGCAAGTGCACATGCAGATTAACTAGGTCTGACTGTGGCATAATCAAAGTTGTGAGCACAGAATAGGGTACCCTACCCACACATCCAGGGTGATTGGAGGTTTACATGTACAATGCAACCACACTGAAAACCTAGCTATGTACATAAAGCAGTTTCTTGGGTTACTGCTTACTAATGCAGCAGTATATGTCAGGAGGTATTTTTCTGCAAAATCAAATTTGAGAAATAATCCAAGGTGGTGTTTCCCTTTCTACTGCATGCAGTTTTATTGACTGCATGAGCAATTTTGACACTGAAGGGCTAGATTTGCAGCATGGTACACTAGGGGGTGCAACAGATGTACAACTCCCATTTACACGGATTGGTGGCAATGCCAATTTGCCCCCAAGTACCCTGCTGGAGAGTCTTCCCATCGCTTTCTAAATAATCCTAAGCAAAGTTCTCCTGGGCTACTAGTGAAGAACAAGATTCATAGTTGGGAGGGATGGGGGAATGACATTAATTTGAGTCCGTTGGTCTGGGATCCTGTAGGAGACTCATTTTGGGGTTTAATCTAATACGGGGTAGGCAACTCCAGTCCTTGAGTGCCACAAGCCTGTTAGGTTTTCATAGACTGACCTAGTTTACCTTTCAGTACTCCCATCCAAAATTTTCAGCATTTTAGGAGCAGATTTAATGTTAAAACAAAAGAAAGTGCAAAAAGCCTGCATGTTAGTTTGCTGGCAGACTCTTGAAATAGCACTACATCTTTTGCCCAATGATTTTACTTCCTGAAACTTAGGGAAGGGAAAAAAATCAGGGACAGTAACTTTCAAATTGGTGTGTATGTGTGCATATTTGCTCACATATATCATCCCCTGCCCAGATACAAGGCCATTTTATAACATATGTGCGCATATGCATGGGTGTTAATGTGCGCCAAGTTTTATGTGAGTGTGCAAATCCTGCTTCTACTGCATAAATCAGGGGATTTTAAAAGGGGCGCACGCCAACACCATTCCCAGTTTTACCATTCATCCCCATTTTACCCAGTTAAGAGAGAGGTCCTCCAGCCCCCCCGGGTTTGATAGCCTTCATTTCCCCCAGTTAGCCCCGACCCTTAAAACCCCACAGATTTGCCGAGTTAACATTTACTTACTTGGCATCCATAGCAAAAGTAAAGTTATTGGCAGGGGGCTTCAGTGCACACCAGGTTGTATCAGTATTTATGCGCATATCTTATATCCATGCCCTGAAATGCCCATGCCCCACCCTGATCACGCCCATACTACCAACTTCTTTTGAAAACTTACAAGATGTGGGCACTGTGGGAGATGCACGCTTATCTCAGCGGGTTTTTAAAATCCGCTGGGTGTGTGCAAGCCTGACTTCTTTGCACATCACCTAATTAATGTGCGTCAGGCTTTCAAAATTCACCTCTTACTGTGCAGGCAGACACTTCTGCAAATCCTGTTGGCAAATTTGACCAAAGGTGCTAAATTAGATAATCGGGTAAAAATCTGATAGGGCTTTTTGCACAAGTTTTCTATTTGCACAATTTTCAGGAAATTGAACCTTAAGGCAAGAGTTGTGGTATTTGAAAATGTTTCAAGAAAAGTTTTACACTCTTTGCTTTACTATGTCCAAAATTTAAATTTGTCCCATAGCTTTTTTTCCTTTGCCGAAATACATGACTACAAATCTAGACGTGCATTGCAATGGTATTCCAAGACAATTACTATTTTATCCCTCATACACGGAAGTCATATGAGCATCTCGCATCCTTTTAAAGCAATATTTGGATTTTTTTGGGGCATCTATATCCTTTTTAGAAGCTGAAAGCTGGATAAAGGAAACCTTTCATCATATAAGCCGTTCATGTTTTCAGTAGGAACAGCCCAGGAGAATGGTGCTTTTGATCTGTCTGCCATGCAGTTACCCTCCTCTTGTTTTAGAACTTCTTGGTGGTTGTTTGCTGTTCTTATGAAATACGCATTGCCTTGTTCTTTTCTCTTTATTTGAGGACTAAGTCTGATCCCTTTTTCTCTCAAATTTGCTTCTTATAGTTTTAAAGATAAAATATTAAGAAATGCAAAGTGCATGCCCTAGAAATGAATTTTGGTGAAATTTGTGCCCTCTTAGTGGAATGCCATATGTGGATATGTGGTGCTCCCCCTTCTTACTGTTACAGTGTTGAGAGCAAGTAACAAAAAGCACATATGCATGAATGCATCCCAGCTTGGCACTTGCACAGGTGCTTTGGGGTTAAAGGTGATGGGACTGGAGGTGGGGGGAAGGGAATAATTGTTTTATATGAACCACATTTCTCTGTCCGTCTTCTAAGCTTTTATAATTCAAGGGTCCAATTCACAAACAAATTTTAACCATGCAGGGTGCCACATGAGCATATTCAACTCCAAACTCATCAGATTGTCCAGTATTGTCAGACTCGACAAAGAAGTCTTGTACTTACTAAGCATGCAGACTGAGTTGCCCTTTCATCTTCCAAAACAGACAAGGCATATTGGTGGGGCAATATGGGAAAGCATGCACTGATGTTGCAAACACTGTATCTATTCTATGAATAAATGGAGGTCATCTGTTTCAGCTGCTGTCAATTTAGTACTTTTTAATAAGCATTACATTCACAAAAAAAGAGTCTGTAAAATGAATAATGGTCAGTTTAGATTGTCATGCATATATGTGTTCATTGCACCATGTGATTTCTATATTTCTGCCTGCCTTGGCCCCAAATTTTCAGAAACCAGTTAAACACACTGATAATTGTCTCCAATAACTGCAAATTTAGAACACTTAGATTTGAATTTATTTTTATTTCATTTCTGTGAAGAGATGATTGGAGTTCCAATAAAGTATAGTTAACATTCTTAGATTTTAGGAAGGCTTCCAGTGCTGGATGTGTACATTTTAAAATCAACTTGATTCACCTCCCTGATAAAAAAAAATCCTTTCACACTATACTGCAGGCCAACCGCATCATTCCATAATGATTGGCTCCTTTTAAAACTGCCCTCTTTTGCAGCTCCCATCCCATGTTCATTCTAGGATTTAATGCCTTGATTTCCTGTTTGTGCACTAGTGATGGATACTTTAGAATATATTTTTTTTCCCCATGGGAAAAATAGCCTCCTGTTCTTGGAGTCATCTAGGTAATACTGTAGAACAAATATTTTCTGTAACAGTACTTTCATGCTACTCACTCGATTAGGTTTTTTTTTTCTAAAATATTTGTTTTGTTATTGTTTTGTTATTGTTCAACATATTGCACAACATTATGTGTCTGAAGGCTGATATACTATATTTATAAAGTAGGACACCTGTGTTAAATATATGTTACAGTAATATTTCAGATTCTACAATATGTTGAAATCATTCTTGTAAGATATCCAAGGCATCTGATAGACTGATGTCCTTCTCACATTCTACTAGTAGAGCAGATTTAGTACCTGTATTGGTCCTCCAGAAAACTGGAATCATAACAGATTCTACATCTGAAAACAAGGGCCTGTAAAAGACATCTGATCCCAATCTACTAAGACTCCTGTATACTTGTAGTCAATATCATCTATCATGCATTAGGTCTTCCTATGGATAGAAGAGCCAAAGTAACAATTTCCTTATATTCTTTCAAACAAAATTTCCAAAAAATGTTTTGGAGTTCGATGTCAAGATTTTCTGTCCATTCTTGTACTTTTTCTGATGGTTGTTACCGCATGAAAGTAAGAGGGAGAAAAAAAACCCTGATTGCAAAAAAATATTGTTCCTTGCAACCAGCCATTAATAGGCAGTTCTGTGGTGGGGCATTTTTCCCTTTTGCTGCATGTGAGGAAAATTGACTTGAATGTTCCTCTTTCAGAAGAGCTGTGTCTTGGCCGATTGGCAATGAAATAATTGCTTGAGAAAGGGGGGGGGGGGGGTGTCCTACGCTTTTTATTATGGCATGAACCTTTAAGGGAAACAGAATCTTACCTTCTGCAGAAAAACTTCATCAACCTCAGCTTCCTGCGTCTGTTCCGGGCAGCAAGGCTTATCAAGCTCCTTCGGCAAGGTTACACCATCCGCATCCTCCTCTGGACCTTCGTTCAGTCTTTCAAGGTAAGAAGCAGTAGTGAGCCTTAGAAGGAAGTCCTTTGGGTTAAGAAGTCCCTTTTTTTAACCTAGGTAAAGTGACTATGAATAACATAAATATTTTATTATAGATTTACATCTATAAGTCAGAATCCAGTAGCTGTATATATGCTAGAGAGAAATGGGTTCTGTACAGGTTGAGACAGTTTTTATTGCACTTGTATAAAACTTATCCAAAACCCTGTTGCTCAGGCCATTAACTTTGTAGTGCTACAGACTCTAATTCCAGTCTGCTATCTGTTGAAATCAGTTGGGGATCAGACAGGCCATATAGGCGACGCCCTCAATCCCCGGGGAAAGAATTAAGGCATCTGTTTCTACTGTGGTGGCCCAATGCTGGCCATAAAGTGCAATAAAGAGTGGACATTCGAGAGGAGGCCTTCAGCTTGGCAGGCATTTCTGATAGCACTGGCCATGCTGTCTGAGGTGGGGTATTTAAAATGGAAAAGGAGGTTAGGGAAAAAATTATCCATAGTTGTTCTTGTAGATGAACTTTTGAAACATCATAAAACCAAAAGGATCCTAATTTGTACCTCTGGATCTGTCATCTCTTAGATAATATGATAAACCCTAAGGCATTAAGAGGGTATGACAGAGGGTCATGATTGAGGTGATGAGATAAAGGATGTATTTTCAAAGGGATGTGATAGCTGCCTAGGTTCTTGGGTTTGAAATTTGCCCTGGACTATATTTATTTGCTATTAATGTAAGCATTCTCAGTAGCATGGTTGAATGGGGAAGAAAAGTAAGTACCCTGAACTGAATTTTAATGTCTATGCCTGTCATTTCTTCCTTCCCTGATATCCATCCCCACATTTAGCAAAGGCATAGTTTATAGGTTCTTCTCTACCTGTGTAGTTTTAGCCAGTTTTTAAAGGGAAGCTATTTGGGTGGTTTCTCTTTGAAAATTTGCTACATTATATAGATGCAAAAATACTTTGCTATTAAGTGGCTCATTGAAATTTGACCCTATAGTGACCCAATTTCCTTTTCACTTGGATCTTATTGTCCTGTTCTTGGTTCAACACCTCTTTCAGTGTATTCTGAGCTTTGTAATACTGATTTTTAAGAAGAAATGCAATAATACAAATCCACTAATGCTTCAGAATGAAAGTTTAAAAGAAAATATACTGAACAAGAGTTTCCCAGTGAACATTGAATTATCTGGGTAATTTGCTATATACCAGGGATGTGCAGAGGCAAAGTTTTATTTCCGTTTAATTGGTTTCGTAGGCCTCTTCCATTGAATTGGCTCATTTTAAACAAAACAAAAATAGTGTTTTATTTGTTCATTCATTTACCATTTAAGACAATAGAGAAAGCACTGCAGCCTATTTTTGGACCAAAATTTGGGTTTTCTTATCAATTCTAATAAAACTTGAAAAATATCAGCAAAAGGGGGAAAGAACTCCAAGGCACAGACTGTAGAAAAGTGGCACCAATAGTGGCATGAATAGGCTGAGGAATCAGTGGCAAATGGGTTCCAGCAGTGGTAGGACTTCTCCTAGGCACCATGAGAGGAGCAAAGAAACAGTAAGATTGAGACGAACTCACTAAGGCTTCAGTAGTATAAACTCTCAAAAGCAATATGAGAGGCAAAGTGACACCAAGAGTGGCATCAATATCCTGTCACCAAAAAGAGGGAATGAAGCAGAAAAGATGGCAGGAAAAACCCCATGGTACTGATAAAGGGATAAAGCAGCACAAAGAGTGGCATCAACACACCAGAGCATCATAAGGGGTGCAAAGCAGTCCCCCACAATGGCAAGAACACCACAAAGTACAGAGTCTGGAGTTTGACAGCAAGGCAGAATGACAGCAAGACTATAAAGGTGAAAAATATAAATATGGCAACAATGCCTTGCTGCTATACCCCTTGTCTTACACCTTAAGAGCGGCATAGGAGATATCAGTCTTCCTGTTGAAGCACTTGACATTTGTCAAATTTAGTTCAAGAGAATGATCTGTCATCAGTATCATATTTGGACATAAAGTTTTATTACATTCCCTACCTGAAATTGATCTTGCTGCTGGATGGAATTTTAGGTTTCTTGTGAAATGTGCTTTCCAGTTGAAACTTTTGTCACAATCAGAACATGACAAAGGTATCTCATCAGTGTGACTTTCCTGGTAATTTGTGAGGTTTACTTTATTAAGAAAAATTTTTCCATATTCTGTAGATGAGCAGTCTCTTCTCTTTGTTGATTTTCTGGTGTTGCATTAGTTTTCTCTTCCTACTGAAACCTTTCCCACATTTAGAACATGTAAAAGGTCTCTTTTTTGAATAGTTTCTGTTGTGCTTGCATTTCTTCCTTCTAACAGGGTTTTGCTATAGTCTGCATATGTATATGGTCTGATTTCAGTATCAGATCTCTGCTGTCATTTTCATCTGTGTGTACGATATTACTGTCACTTTGCTCATACATAGAATTCTCAGCTGAATTTCCTGCTGAATTTATTTGCTTCTATTCTGATATGCAATTATGCCTGCATTGTATTCACCAGTTAGAACAGCAGGAAGCATCCTCTTTGTGTCTTTCTGGTAAACATCATGTTCCCTTCCAGATTCTCAGTGAGCTCCCAGTGATATGTCCCTGTATTATTGTTTCTGAGATCATCTTTTTATGGCATGTGATAAACACAAGGAATCCCTAAAGGCTAAAGGATAGAGATGAAGGACTAAGGTAGCTCATGTTAATTGGGGTAACCTGCACAGAGCAGACGTTACTAATCTAAGGAATAAAAAAAACTATATAAAATAAAATAAAAATAAATTTGCTGGGCAGATTGCATGGAACACGTGGGTCTTTTGCAGTTATCATTTACTATGTGACTGTGTGTTAATTCAAAAAAGAGATGGAGTGGGAGGAGAAATTTGTTACTTTTTCTTTTTTTAACATTTCTTTTGGGGGACAAAGCACCCCAGTATAAACAAGAGAAAAGAAGGGAGAGAGAACTAGGCTGTGATCTTATACATATACAACAAAAGAATAAGGGGGAGAACAGAAAAGAAATGGAGTGGGAGGAGAAATGGTATTTTTTTCTTTTGTGGGGTTTTTTGTTTTTTGGGGTTTTTTTTTATATTTTATTGTGGGGATAAAACACCCTAGAAATAGAGTGGAATAAATACCATGGTATCCAAGCAGCAAACAGTAAGAAGGCATCAAAACCTTCAAGGCATCTGAGGCATGGTAGCTAGACATAGTAGCATCAAGACCCCTGGAGTGGTGAATATGAGGCATGGCATGTAGGCATAGTGGCAGCAAGACTCTTAAAATGGTATATTTAGGGCATGGGAGGTAGGCATAGGAGCAGAAAGACCTCTAAGGAGGTACATCTGGGGCATGGAAGCTAGTCATAGTGGCAGCAAACCCCTAAGATGGTATATCTGGGATAAAGCAGATAGACAGAACAACAGTGAGTCCTCCACACTGTTTTCAGTCATCTTCTTACTCGCATGGAATTTCTGTGAAGCCTAGCAAAAGCAGATTGATTTTTAAAAGCAACAACTTTTCCATCAAGTCTGGCATCATCTTTGAACAATGAGGGCTTGCGATGACATACTGGGCATGCTAGTTGGTGGATAGGAAAGATATTGCTGAGCCAACTCGGCTAGGTCTGGCCAGACTGCAGACTTGTGTGCCCAATATGCTAATGCATCTGGTTCCATCTCCTGAATGGGATTTGCATGTCACAGAAATTTCTGCTGCAATCTCTTTTGCTGCGGTGTGCTGAGGGTTTCTCTTGTCAGCTGCTTTAGCTATGGCCTGTGTCAGGAAAGATGGTTCTTTTTGGACAACATGGCTTTAGCATATTGAGATAGGTGAAGAAATGGTAGCTGAAAGGATGCTGCTTGCACTTCCACTACTCTCTTGGGTGGCCACTCTTTCCTGTGCTACATCCCAACTGTGCCTCTGCCTCTGATGCGCCTGTTCAGTTACCTTAGCTACCAGCAGTTCCTTCATGTATGTGATATGCTAGGACTGGAGGGCAAGACTCCCTTTCACCCATGGATCACAAAGGGGCGGATTTTAAAAAGGTTACGCACGTAGGTTATGCGCGAAACCCTTAAAAAAAACCCCTGCGCTCACCGGGCCTATTTTGCATAGGCTCGGCGGCGCATGCAAGCCCCGGGACACGAGTATGTCCCGGGGCTTGCAAAAAAGGGGTGGGGCATGGGTGGTCCGGGAGCGGGGCGGGGCGTGGCTTGAGCCTCCAGGCACAGCGGCCATTTGCCACTGTGCCTGGAATCGCGGGCCGGCCACCAGCCGGCGCATGTAACTTCTTTAACAAAGGTAAGGGGGGGTTCTAGGTAGGGCTGGGGGGCGGGTTAGGTAGGGGAAGGTGCGGGGGGACAGACGGAAAGTTCCTTCCAAGGCCGCTCCAATTTCAGAGCGGCCTCGGAGGGAACGGAGGCAGGCTGCATGGCCCGGCGCGTGCAAGTTGCACAATTGTGCACCCCCTTGCGCGCGCCGACCCTGGATTTTATAACATGTACATGGCTGCACATGCATGTTATAAAATCGGGCATAGATTTGTTCGTGCTGGGTTGCGCGAAGAAATCTGCACCCGTGCGCAGGTTTTAAAATCTGCCCCTCAGTGTGCAAGCATGTATGCGTTGTTTTCTGTCAGAGGTTTCAGACCTACTTGCACTAGCTGATGCAAGGAGTACACAAACTGCAACACATCTGCTTACATTCCCTTTTGCTCACAGAAACCCTCTAATGATTGCTCTAAAATATTTACTATAGGGATGACCCCACCAAGGGTGGTGCTTCTGGAACTCAAATCCTCCCTTGCATGCTTGAAGGGCTTCAAGATTTCTATCAGCTGCCTCATTACTACCCAATCACGATGCCCTGAGGGCAATCCACACCTATCTCTGTTTTCAGAGACAGATCATGAAATGGTGCCTGTTGCTCCACTAATCTCTGCAGATTCATAAAGGTGGCCTTCCAGTGGTGAAATGCTCCAATATTTTCCTGCACATCTCTATCAGGTTCTTCAGCCCCAGCCCCAGGGCATTCCTCACTACCAGGTGCTGCAAGTGCTCAAAGCAATGAATACCCTGAAAGCCCATTGCCCTATCATATTTTTCCTCCTGTTGACACACAGAGACATGCCTGAAGACTCTTCCTACTCCAGTCTAGCTGCCAACCCTCCAGCATGTTTCTTATGGTTGATAGAATATTGCTTGAGGTATGGCTGCTATCCATCATCTGGGTGTGCAGCACAGCCCACCTGCACCCTGATACTCAGTCCCTGCTACTTCTTCTGCCTGCTCTTGCCTTGGCCATGTATCACCAGTGTGCCAGCATGAAGCGCTAAGTATGCCTAGCATTCATGCTGATCCAGATACAGCTGGTGGAATGCATGCCACTTCCCTCTACTTTAACCAGCTGAGCCTATATGTAACTATGGCACTGGTTGTACAAGATGGAGATAACCTTCCTACTGAATGAAGTCCTGGAGGGCAATTTGTAACTGGGGGCTAACACATGCAGCAGACACTTAAAGCTCACATTCTTCATTATCTGCAGGGGCTAGTCAACCATAGCAATCATTTCCCTGATGCTCCTCATTACTATTGTTGATGCTGCCTGCCTCTTGTTCCGGGACAAAGATACAGAACACTATCCCATTTTCTCTATGGTGGGTTACCACTGGAGACGTATGGCAGGGGGCTGCTGGCCTGCCACCTGACTGGTGAAAGGGGCTGTTGAAGCAGTTTGGAGAAAAGTCTTCCCTATTCAAAACATTTCCTCTGGCTTTTACTTTGAGTAGCAGAAGGGAGTCTCCAGACCACCACTGCCACCCTTTCCTGATGCCAGTGCTAGCAGATGCTGCCTCTATAGGTAGTGCTGCATACCAACATTTGTCAGATACCCTATGAACTTCGTTTAACTGATATCCTTATTGCCGTGAATACACTGAACAAGATGTCTCCTCCCTCACTTTAAAGTGCCTCCAGATTGGGAATATCTTTCACGATCTCTTCTCTACATCCTTGGGGGCTAGTGTTGACACTGAAGTTGTTGAGGGTAGAGCCTCAGGAAAAATGCCAGGGGTATCACTCATGCTCTCTACCTGCACTGCCTGCTATTCATGGAGCTTGCCCTCAGCACTTCACTTGGAGGCTGTTACTGATTACACCTTGAACATTTTCTTCATCCATTAGTTCTTCAATTTCTGATTTAGGGAATCCCAGACAAGGTTCTTCCTCAGAATCAGTTGCTGAAAATACTGTGAGCATTGCCTCAGAAGCAGTAACCAATGTAGAGGAGCGTACTGCTGGTTTTGGCTTTTGTACTTTTGTTGCCCCAGTCCATGCCCTCTGCCCTGCTAGTCTTAGATGGCAGTTGTACCTTTTCCCTCTGCTCCAAAACAAGAGGAACAGATGGTGGGGGCATATGCTCTGCAAATTTCAATTGCTTCTGCCTTGAGCTGCTTTCCACTCCTTCCATTTTTTGACTAAGAAAATCATTTTTCAGTGGAGCGGCTATTCTGCTACTAGGCTGGTCTGTCTTTGCAGCAAATCCTCTACCCCTACCAAGGCTACATTCCTTCCTCTGCCTTTTCTTCTCATTTGGAAGATGGAATATGAAGTGCCTACTTGGGGGTTTGGATATCACAAATGAATTTATTTATTGATACTGCACCTCCACTCATAGTACCATTCTTCTGTATATAGAAATCTCTGTCACACATAAGCTATGTATATGCTGTGCAGTGCACTACACTGCTGAATGTCTCCTTTTTCACACATATAAAAAAATATTAGAAAGTTGAATAAGATCCAAAAGGCAGCAGCCTAGCAAAACTCTTCTTAATCTTCACTTGTCAGTGTGCTAACCTCTCTGCACTGCACTAGGTACTCAGACAGAGACAAAAGCACAGTTTCAATCTCCACACTCCTACCCTCTCCCAGTGAAAAGAGAAAACACAGTGTCACTGCCTCTGTCTTGCTGATAGAACTGTGAGTGAAACCACTGCAGCAGAGAAAATAAAAAATAACCATTTTCTAGTGCCAAAGCCAACTTTTTTAAAGCTTCTTTTTCTTTTAACTCTCAGGGAGTTTCTTAAAATCAGATCTAATACTGGGGGAATTCTGAGCAAAAAAACATAGTTAAAAATTATGTACACAAAAATGAAAAATTTTGCAAAGTTCTGCATACTTTATATTAAAGACTGAGATGTGTATTGTGTTATTTTAAATAATTAATTTAAAATGCAATACAGAAAAGTTATTTCTGAAAGATATATATTTTGAGCACAATCCCCCTAGAAGTACACTATAAGAGTGTCCCACCTCTCTCCCTATTCCCCTGGTCATTCACATTGCCCTTTTAGGCCCAAACTCCTCCACTCTCTATCATCTTTCCCCTCCCCCTCCATCTCAAGTCCTTGCATTCTATTTCCACCCCCCAGCCCTCCAACAGTTTGACTCCTTTCTCATTCAGGCCCTCACATAGGCTTCCTCTGTCCCTCTCATAAAAACACACCCCTCACACAGGCTCCCACTGTCTGTCTCACACACCCTCACACAGGCTCCTTCTCTCTGTCTCTTCTCTCTCTTGCATATGCACACACACCCTCACAGAGGTTCTCTCTGTCCCACTCTCACACACACAAACACACACAGCCTCACACAGGCTCCCTCTGTCCTTCTCACACACAAACACTATTTCAAGCTCCCTCTCTCTCTCACACAAGCTCCCTCACTTTCTTTCACACATACAAACTCCCCATCACCCAGGATTCTTCTCTTTCCTGCATATACACCCCCCCTCACACAGGCAACCTCTCTCTGTTGCACACACTCACACCCTCACACAAGCTCCCCTTCTCTCTCTCTCTCTCATACACACTCAATCTCTCATGCTCACACAAAGACAAATGTACACACACAGGCACCCTCACAAGCACATTGCTTCTCTCACACAGGCTCATGAGCTTTCTTACCTCTTATGCTTGGCCTTCTCTGCTGCTAGGCCTGCTGATTTTCGCTACTTGTGGCCAGCTGATCCTTGGGTTTGATCTTCACAGTTCCACTCACAATCAGCTGATTATGGGGTCCGATCTTCGCCGTGAGCAGGATGGACTCCACTAGTGCCCAGCTGCTACCCCAGGCCGGAATCCGCTTGCTCATGGCCCACAGGACCTTTCTCTGAAATTCTGCATAAAAACAAAATTCTGTATGGAAGGAGAATTCTTTGTAAATTCTGGAGGCCAGCAGGACTTAGCAAATGGATGTAGCAGGAAGAGTTGTCCAAGGCCAGGTGGAGTTGTCAGTATTCTGATGAAAGTTAAGGCCGGTGGCAAGCAGGCAGTCCAGACAGGGGGTTGAGGCAGGCAGCATGTAGGCAAAATTCAGACCAGGCAAGGGTTGAGGCAAGCAGTGAACAGTCAGTGTCTGGGTCCAAGTAGAGGGTTGAGGCAGGCAGCATGCAGAGAGAATCCAGGTTCAGACAAAGATCGAGGCAGACAGCGGAAACAAGGCAACACACAATGCTAGGCAGAAGGACCTGTTGCTGAAGCGCCAACCAGCTATTCAAGTGGGGTTTAAATGGCAGGCACTGATGATGTCATCCATCAGTATCGCAGGATTGTTTCCCACCATGGAGACTATATCTGTACACCTAAGGGTAGCCAGGGCATCAGTGAAGATGGAGGCAGCATGGCAGCCGGAGTTGTTGGTGGCAGACAGGGTGAATGAGAGCCGGCCAAGATGTGGCTGCCGCAGTCAGCCAAATGTTACAGTAACCCTTTCCCAAACCCTTAGGTCAGGGCTTGTGGGGGAGGAGTCTGTGGAACTCTCTGGTGAGCTGGGGAGCTTGGATATTCTTTGCAGGTTCCCACATATTCTCATCCAGATATCTTTTCAAGAAATTAGGTATTGAAGTTGGCCCTCTATCTTTTTGATGTCTGGGATTTCTTGAACCTCATATTCTATAACTGGGTTGTTGGATACAATGATCAGAGGAGGTATCCATTCCAATTTCCATGAAAGGACCAGAGATTTTTGTAGAGATATCTGAAAGGCGTTGTGAATCCATAGTGTAGATGTTAGCTGAAGCTGGTATGTGATAGGACCCAGCTGTCAGAGTATTGGGAAAGGTCTGATGAATCAGGGGGCGAACGTCATCAAGGGGGTTTTTAAGTGAAGATTCCAGATACTAAGCCAGACTTTGTCTCCTGATTTAAACTGGGGTATGGGATGGCGCTTTTTCTCTGCCTCCTCCTTATATCTCTCTTTTGCCTTGAGGAGAAGGTGGTGAATACTTTCCCAAAGTTCCCCAAGCATATGAGCGGTGTTGTCCACCACTGGACAAGGGATCATCAGAGGGAGTGGAACAGGGATCCATGGGTACTGTCCATACACAATGGTGAAGGGTAAAGTTTCTGCTGATTCTCCCACATGATTGCTAAGGGGGAACTCTGCCCATGTTAGTAGGGAGGCCCAGTCATCCTGCCTCTCATAGATGTAGGCTCTCAGAAAAGCCTTCAAGATCTGATTGGTAGGGATGTGAATCGTTTTTCAACGATTAAAATTATCGTCCGATAATGTTTATATCGTCTTAAATCGTTATAGAACACGATACAATAGAAATTCTAACGATTTATCGTTAAAAATCGTTAAATCGTGTTAGTGCGCACTAACTCGATTTAGTGCGCACTAACTGAAAATGATACAAATAAACACTTTCCAGGTCACTGAAGGTCAGTTAGGAATGAATATGTGTTCCTATTGGCTGGCTGCCCTCTTATCTATTGATGTTACCAAGGTTACCACTGAGGTGATGGTTGGGGGGATGGGAAATGGAACTGGAAACTAACGAACACCAACAGAAAATGAAACAAAGTGTTCACACTTCCCAGGTCAGTAAAGGTCACTTAGGAATGAATATGTATGTATGTATTCCTATTGGCTGGCTGTGCTCTTATCTATTGATGTTACCAATATGGTTGGGGGGATGTGAAATGGAAACAGTTGGAAGCTTGACAAAAAAAGTAATGTAATGATCAGCACTCACGTGACTAGAACTTGTTTGTTTATTATTTTTGTTAGCAGGCACCTGAAATGCTAGTGCATGTTGAATTTGCCAATCACTGTGCATTTTAGAAAGGTGGTCCTGGCTGGAACTGTACACAGTTCAAATATATGTAATTGATTGTTGGTAAGTGTATTTTTTAAGTAGCCACACTGGCACCAGTATGTTTACTTTTCCTCCTACTTAACTCACTAGCTCAGCTTTGTAAGAAGGGCTTCTCTGCTTGTGTGTTGTTTTTGTTTGGTGTGAGGAGAGCAGAAACATCAGATCTTTATTCAATCTACTACAGTCATCTCTTACAGTGCCCTATCCCTATTAATACCAGGAGTGTTGTGATCTTCCTGCACACAGTGCCCTAACCCTGATACCAGTCTGAGACAGCTCCCTCCCTGCATTACTAGTGAGAGGCTGGCTTCACAGACAGGGGGGAGCTGCCTGACCCTCACTCCTGACTTCCCCCATGTCCCAGCTAGTGAATGGTGTGTGGGTGAGGGGGGGGGGGGAGGATGGTGAAGTCTGAGACAGCTCCCTCCCTGCATTACTAGTGAGAGGCTGGCTTCACAGACAGGGGGGAGCTGCCTGACCCTCACTCCTGACTTCCCCCATGTCCCAGCTAGTGAATGGTGTGTGGGTGAGGGGGGGGGGAGGATGGTGAAGTCTGAGACAGCTCCCTCCCTGCATTACTAGTGAGAGGCTGGCTTCACAGACAGGGGGGAGCTGCCTGACCCTCACTCCTGACTTCCCCCATGTCCCAGCTAGTGAATGGTGTGTGGGGGGGGGGGGGGGAGGATGGTGAAGTCTGAGACAGCTCCCTCCCTGCATTACTAGTGAGAGGCTGGCTTCACAGACAGGGGGGAGCTGCCTGACCCTCACTCCTGACTTCCCCCATGTCCCAGCTAGTGAATGGTGTGTGGGTGAGGGGGGGGGAGGATGGTGAAGTCTGAGACAGCTCCCTCCCTGCATTACTAGTGAGAGGCTGGCTTCGCAGACAGGGGGGAGCTGCCTGACCCTCACTCCTGACTTCCCCCATGTCCCAGCTAGTGAATGGTGTGTGGGTGAGGGGGGGGGGGGAGGATGGTGAAGTCTGAGACAGCTCCCTCCCTGCATTACTAGTGAGAGGCTGGCTTCACAGACAGGGGGGAGCTGCCTGACCCTCACTCCTGACTTCCCCCATGTCCCAGCTAGTGAATGGTGTGTGGGTGAGGGGGGGGGGGGAGGATGGTGAAGTCTGAGACAGCTCCCTCCCTGCATTACTAGTGAGAGGCTGGCTTCACAGACAGGGGGGAGCTGCCTGTCCCTCACTCCTGACTTCCCCCATGTCCCAGCTAGTGAATGGTGTGTGGGTGAGGGGGGGGGGGGTGGATGGTGAAGTCTGAGACAGCTCCCTCCCTGCATTACTAATGAGAGGCTGGCTTCACAGACAGGGGGGAGCTGCCTGACCCTCACTCCTGACTTCCCCCATGTCCCAGCTAGTGAATGGTGTGTGGGTAAGGGGGGGGGGAGGATGGTGAAGTCTGAGACAGCTCCCTCCCTGCATTACTAGTGAGAGGCTGGCTTCACAGACAGGGGGGAGCTGCCTGACCCTCACTCCTCCGGGGTATTGTGATCTTCCTGCACACAGTGCCCTATCCCTGATACCAGGGGTGTTGTGATCTTCCTGCATGCAGTGCCCTATCCCTATTAATACCAGGAGTGTTGTGATCTTCCTGCATGCAGTGCCCTATCCCTATTAATACCAGGAGTGTTGTGATCTTCCTGCATGCAGTGCCCTATCCCTGATATCGGGATGTGTGCAAGAAGATAACAACACCCCCGGTATCAGGAATAGGGCACTGTGTGCAGGAAGATCACAACACCCCCAGTATCAGGAATAGGGCACTGTGTGCAGGAAGATCACAACACCCCTGGTATTAGGGATAGGGCACTGTGTGCAGGAAGATCACAACACTCCTGGTATTAATAGGGATAGGGCACTGTGTGCAGGAAGATCACAATACCCCTGGTATCAGGGTTAGGGCACAAGTTCTAGTCACATTGACTGATCACATTACTTGTTTTGTCAAGCTACCAACTGTTTCCATTTCCCATCCCCCATATACTGTCAGTAGGAAACTTGGTAACATGAATAAATAAGAGGGCAGCCAATAGGAATACATATTCATTCCTAAACTGACCTGAAAAGTGTCAAATTGTATCATTTTCAGTTAGTGCGCACTAACTCCCAGTTAGTGCGCACTAACTCGAGTTAGTGCGCACTAATCGGAAAAAAACGATTTTTAACGATTTTTTAACTAAAAAATCGTGCCTAAGACGATTTTCTTGCCCTGCCACACGATTTCTATCGTTAAGACGATATGGAAAACGATTCACATCCCTACTGATTGGTTCATTCAGTTTAGCCACTGGACTGAGTATGATAGACCCACAAGAAGTGAAGGGTAACTGAATTTTAGGCACAGTTTCTTCCAAATTTTAGCTATGAACTGAACTCCCGTGTCACTGACTTTGTGGTCCAGCAATATAACTTGTGCGCGCAGGCGCGTGCAAGTTATAAAATCCAGGGTCAGCGCGCGCAAGGGGGTGCACAATTGTGCACCTTGCGCACGCCGAGCCACACAGTCTTCCCCGTTCCCTCCCCCCTAACCTGACCTTCCCACCCCTTCCCCTAACCTTCCCCCCCCAGCCCTACTCTAACCCCCCAAAACTTTTTTATTGTACCTTTTGCGCCTGCCTCCATGCAGGCGCAAGTTGCGTGCGCCGGCCAATTGCCGGCACACCATTTCTGACACAGCGGCAAATGGCCCCTGTGCCAGGAGCCACTGACCCCGCCCCAGACCGCCCCCGCACCCACCCTGCCCCTTTTTGCAAGCCCCGGGACTTACGTGCATCCCGGGGCTTTGTGCACGCCACCAGGCCTTTTGAAAATAGGTCCAGCGCGCATAAGGCCGATTACGCGTGTAAATCCCAAATACAAATACAAATGCAATGAAAAAGGGCAAAGTGGATAACAAACGTCAGCTAAATAAGTCACAAAGAGAGTCCAAGAAAAGCATTAACCTGTACCAGAATAGCTGGAAAGCTATGAGCACAAATGCTTGTAGTTTGGGCAATAACATCCCAGACCTGCAAGCCCTAATGGTGGAGGCGGACCTGGACATCTGTGGTTCACAGAGTCACATGATTGGGATACTATCATACCGGGATATAACTTATTAAGGAAGGACAAAGAGGAAAGAAAAGGGGGAGGAATGGCTCTTTATGTCAAAAACAATATCCAAGCATCCGAGCTGCAAGGAAGATGGGGCAAAGAAGAAGCTTTATGGGTCGTCCTAAAAAAAGATGATGGGGCATCCATTTTTATTGGCGTGGTTTAGAGGCCTCCAAATCAAATGGAAGTACTAGACAGAGATCTGGTTAAAGATATCCAAAAGATGGGTAAGAAGGGAGAAGTAGTGATTGTCGAAGATTTTAATCTGCAAACTGGAGAATCCCTTCTATGGAATCTTAACAGCAGTAGAGAGATAGTGGATTCCCTGCAAGGAGCTCTATTCAAACAAATGGTAATGGAGCCTATGAGGGAGGGAGCTATACTAGATTTAGTGCTCACTAATGGAGATAATGTCTCTAATGTCCGGGTGGGTGCCCACCTCAGCACCAGTGATCATCAAACGGTATGGTTTTATATCACTAATACGATACAGAGAAGTCACACAAGACCCGGGTTTTGAGTTTCAAAAACACGGACTTTGTTGAAATGGGGAAGTACCTGGAGGAAGAACTAGAAGGCTGGGAGAAAACGAGAGATGTGGAACAACAGTGGGCCAAACTAAAAGGAGCAATTACTGAAGTGACTAATATATATGTTAGAAAAGTAAAGAAAAGCAAGAAAAGAATGAAACCTATCTGGTTCACAAAGGAGGTGGCTGATAAAATAAAAGATAAAAGAATAGCATTTAAGAAATATAAAAGATCCCAAAGGGAAGATCACAAGGAAGAATATCTGGTAAAACTGAGGGAGACAAAGAAAGAAATCAAGAAAGCCAAAAGTCTAGCGGAAGAAAGGATTGCCAAAGAGGTAAAGCGAGGTGACAAAACTTTTCAGATACATCAATGAAAGGAGAAAAGCCCAAAGTGGTTTAGTGAAATTAAAAGGTGAAAAGGATCAATGGCTGGAAACCGATGAAGAAATGGCAGAAATATTAAATGAATACTTCAGTTCGGTGTTCACTAAAGAAGACCCCGGAGAAGGACCATCGCTAGTTAACAAGAAAATGGAGGGGAGTGTATTGATGCTATTGTTATGTAAACTATTCATAAATAAAAATGTAATTGTTTTTAATGTACAATTCTGGCATATTTTATATTATTTTGTTCAAAAAGACAGAGCCATTTCCACTTTTCCAGCATAACAGGAGGGAATTTTGTCTTCAGATTGCTCCCCATAAAGTGGGCTAATTATGTTTGGTTTATAATTGAATGTAAAAGTGAAATGTATTTGCCTGAGTTAAGTTGTATAAACTATTCTTTTCTTTTTTTCATGTACATTTGTTAAAATGACAAGAAATTTAATAAAATATAAATTAAAAAAAAAAATAACACTTAGGAGGGGACAAATTGTTTTAGTTTTGCTTCATTGGTGAAGCAGGATTTTCCGTAGTCAGGCCCGGCATTTGGGGGATGGCATTTCCCCTCTTCATCCCTACCCTCACCTCCAGTTGTGACCCTGTGCTTCCCCCATGCAATGCTCCCCTTCCTTCCCTTTCACCAACAGCAGTAAAGCAGCACCTCATGCACATCTGCCTCGTGTGCCAGCTGGGTTCATTCTGCAGTCTGACTGGCTTCAAGGATCTGCTGACACTGGGCATTCAAATCACGAGAGTGTGAACCTGGTCAGTGGAGGAATCGGATGCAACATAAAGTGACTCAATCCTCCTGGCTGGAGAGGGGGAGAGGCCCAAATATATTGTGGCAGGGGTAGGCACTAGGCAGGGCCGGATCTAGCTTTTTTGCAGTCCTGTGCAAACAATTACTGTGCTTGCCCCACTGCCTTGTTCATTCAGTCTCTGTCCCAGGCTGGCCAAAAAAGCCCAGTTCCCTCCAGCAATACAAACTTTAAAAAACTGACACTCCCCTCACCCCAGGGTCTTCACTTCCTCCCCCAGAACCATGTCCAATGCAAGGGTGTGAGGTGCCCTAGGTGAATCTTATAGCTTTACACACACCCACACCTGGCTATCTCCATATACACAATTAAGAGTTATGCATTTATAATAGATTTTACATGAAAAAAATCAAATTACAGTATTCTGAGGTAAAAATATCACTTATAGTATATTTCATTTACATGCACTGCTGTGATGCCAACCAGAAATCAATGCAAAAAAGACACTTGGAACCCATATGGTAGGTCTATTGTAATGCAGGCTGGGTATGACTTTTAATCTCCAAAATTACTAAAACACTAATACACTTCCTATTAGGAGAATACCTCATCTGAGTCACACATGCAGAACATAAAAAGATCCTCACCAAATATAGAATAGAGCAACCATAAAATAGAAATACAAATACAAACCATAAAATAAAATAGAAACTAAATTGGAAACCGCAAGAAGCCAGAATCTCCATGCAGTGCAACAACAGAAAAACAGAACCATCACCATTCCTTAAACAAACAATAAAATCAAGAAATATAATAAATACATAATCTTAATAGTAAAAAATAATAATATTTCAAAAACAGCTGATGAATAGAGCAAATAATTAAAAACTCATATTTTTTTTAAATCTCCCAAACACCAATAAAAACATTTTCAAAACAGCAAACACATCAAATAACACCAGAAAAATAAAACTAAGGATAAGAAATCTTCATGCTCTCCATACCAGGGAACTTTTTATTTGCAATCACCCTGAGATTGTTGTGGATTAATGAGAGTGGGGTGCACAAGCTTTCGCCTCTCTTTCTTATATATATGTACACACAAGTTCACACACACAAATGCTCACAAACATATATGCTCCTTCTCTCACATACACACCTAGGTGTCTCCAGCTCTTTATTGCTTGGAATTGGCTAGCAGCCCCGGCCACTCCACTTCAGTTGCTGTCAGGTCCCAACCAAAAAAGAGCTGGAGACGCCCAGGTGTGTGTGTGTGAGGGAGGAAGCATGCATTTGTGTGAGCGTTTGCATACACACATAAAAAACAGGCATGTCCCCATTCTTTCTCACACACACACACAAACACACACATTCAACCCAGATAGACTCCCATTGTCTCTTACACACACACACCACACACACAAACAACAGAGACAACTCCTCTATCTCTCTCACACACACACACAAAACTCATGCAGTTCCCATTCTCCTTCTCTCACACACACACACACACACACACACACAAAATCCATGCAGCTCCCATTGTCCCTCTCTCTCTCACACACACACACAAAACCCAGAGAGGCTCCCATTCTCTCTCTCACAACACACACCCAGGCAGACTCCCAGTCTCTCACACACACAACCCAGGCAGGCTCTCAGTCTCTCATATACACCACCCTGCAGGCTCCCATTCTCTCTCTCACACATACAACATAGGCAGGCTCCCATTCTTTCACACACACACACACACACCCCTTCCCCCAGCAGACTTCCATTCACACACCTCTACTCAGCCAAATCCTAGGCAGGCTCCAATTTGCACCCACCCAAAATCACAAGCAGGTTCCCATTCACACTCATCCAAATCCCAGGAAGGCTCCCATTCACACAAACATGCAACCCAGGCAGGTTCCCATTCACACACACCCACCTACCCAAATCCCAGGCAAGCTCCCATTCACACATACATGCAACCAGGCAGCTAGAGTCCAAGCGGCCTCTTACTCCTCTGCTGCTGCTGCCACCCGATGCTACTTTGGTTGGAGGAGGAGAGCTGTAACCTGTAGGAGCCCATTCTGTGGCCCCGTGGTATTCAACACTCGCTGGACTAGCACTTCCTCTATATTCATCTCATACATTGCGAGATGAGCACAGAGGAAGTACTAGCACCATGAGTGTTGAATACTGATTCGCAGATTGCAGGCCTATCATTTTATCTGCTGGCCAGTGGGATGTAATCCACCAGTGGCCATAAGTGCCAATTTCTGCTCCCAGTATTGGGTCCTTTCTTCACTTCCACCATTGACGCCTCCCCCCTGGGTGTGCAATGTGGCGCTGAGCCTGAAGGTAGGGGTAAGAGAGAGAGAGAGAGAGCATCATGCAGTGGTGAGGAAAGAGCCTCATAATAACTGTATACTGACCCCCACCCCCACCCCTCTACTCTCACAGCCTTCATGCTGCAGCCAGCACTGCTGTTAATACAGTATTTTGTTCTCTTGGTCAGTGATACTCTCCCTGTTGAATTTTTGCAGGCGCTACCCTACGTTTGCCTCCTGATTGCTATGCTGTTCTTCATTTACGCCATCATCGGCATGCAGGTAAACACTGAGCCAAATCTGTTAAGTGTGAATTTAAAATGACACTTGGTTTTCAGTTCTGTTCCAGGCCAGCATTCAGTGAAGCAGTGACAAAGGCCAGTACAGTTATCCATGCAATTACTTCTTCAGTTTCTTTTTTTTTTCTGTGCAGGTATTTGGAAACATTGCACTAGACGATGAAACCTCTATCAACCGACACAATAACTTTCAGACTTTCTTGCAAGCCCTTATGCTATTATTCAGGTAAAAGAAATCTGAGCACTCACTAGTACACTCTTTATTCTTATGGTTCAGTAGATTTTGGGCTACGTTGTGAGAAGCCTTGAATCTGTCATGCATGTCCTCCTGAATCAGTAGGCTTACATACTAAGGAGGTTTGAACATCTATTGATTATGAAGAGAGCAATTTTCAGAACTATTTATCCAGGTAAAAAACTGACCTCCTCCATCCCACTAAAAGTATGCAAGCACATTTATGCTGTTTAAAAAGAGGCATTCCCAGGGGAAGGAAACGGCGCACTTCAGAAATGCATGTACTACTTCACCCACTTCAGCCAGTGGCACAAATGGGAGATGCACAGTACACAGGTGCTTTCCGTACATGTACACTAGTTAATTTTCAAACTGAAAAATGAGCTTCCAAGGCCATGCGGTAAAAATACCCCCATACTTTGCAACTGTGCAGGCTATTCAAAATTTTCCCCCTAAATACCATTACAAGTAATAGCAAAAGAATAATATTGGGAGGGTATGATCCAGAGCCAGAGACAATAAAACTGAGGCTTTATATATAATTGGATTACCACAACAGGATAACACAGAATTTAAAAGAATTCTAACATGAAAATCCCAATTATCAGGGTTGCCTGGGCTACTCTTACTTCAGTCATCACTTTATAAGAAAATACATAGATAAATTAATTTCCCGTGATGCATACGGCCTTCTGTACCTCTTGAGAACCCGAACATTAGTCTTTACCAATGATGTGCTGCCAGTTACCTGCTGTGCCTCACACTCTGTGAGTGGATAACATAATTCAGCAAGGGGCTTCCAGGGATATGACTTACTGGTTTTTACAAAGTTTTTTCACCAGAAGTCAAACAACTATTTCATATACCCAGCCAGATAGCTACTTCCTGACTCTCAGCTCATGTCTGCCAAGCATCAGGTAGCAGCCAATGCCTCTAGTGCTGCCAACCGTCTTGATCTTCAGAGCAGTAGCAAAGTCAGGGAAAGTCACTTTTGGTTCAGGTCATCACCCCTAGCAACAGGGTCACATCCCAAGCTGCAGGAGTTAGAAGCTCTGGAAGCATTTTGGTATCACTGCACCTTTGAGAGCTAAACTGAACTGGAAACACCACTGCCCTTGGACTAGTTTGAGACCATCAAAGCCTTAGTGTACTTTTGACAGGTAATTATTTATCCCCTCTCCTCTCAGCCTCCTAAAAGTTCAGGAATGCCTGGGCTGGGTGGAAACCTATTTATATAATTGCTCTTCAGCAGCCTGAGAGATTAATCTTTGTATAAAGTAGCTGCCTTAGAGTGAAAAACAGCAGAGTTAAAGAAGAGGAGAAAGTGAAGAAACAGGAGATAAAGACTGTTGCCAGTAATTAAAAGGGTTTTGTAGCTGCTGCCATGAAGGCCCACATGGATGGGTGGCCACAGTGCCCATCCATTTTAACCTTGAATCCCCCATTAATTCAGTTTTGGCTATGCCCCTGTTTCAGAGAGAGTTCCATGGCTTTTCAGGCCTGCAGCTTCCAATTTGGTGGGAGAGTTGACTTCTTCCTGGGCTGCTCCCACTCAGGAAATGCTCTGTCTGCCTTCAGCCTTTTTCTGAAAACATCTCTGGAGCATCAGTGTCACCAGGTTGTCTCTCTGCCTTCCACAGGAGTGCTACTGGGGAAGGCTGGCACGAGATCATGCTGGCGTGTCTTAGTAACCAGCCTTGTGACCCACGCTCTGGCCTGACCAAAGATGAATGTGGAAATGACTTTGCCTACTTTTATTTTGTCTCTTTCATCTTCCTCTGTTCCTTTCTGGTAAGTTAGCTGTATACAGCTACTCACATTGTGCACAGTACGTAGCCAACACATTACTTCAAGAAAAGACATGGGTATGCATTTTTAGTGCTTTTATTTATTTTTTTAATTGCCTATGTATTCATTTTATCTGTCTGTCTATGTATACATTATCTCCTCTACCATTCAGTCTACAGTAACCAAATTTTCAGAATAGATAACATCTATATAAAAGCTAGATACTGACTTATTTTCTGTGAAAACTTATAAATCTAGTGCAGAATTGAAAAAAAGAAAGAAAACAGAGCATCACCAACCTTGGCATCCATCAGAGTTTCTTAACTCACCCATCTTTGAACTTCTTCTCATAAATTAGTGCGTAAAATTGGAGATCCTGTATATTGAGATCAAGAATGTCTTATTCACAAAAGCTTTTACATAATCTGTGTCAGACATAATCCATGTCCCAGAGGCAGAGTTGACCCAAGAGTGGTGTGGGGCAGTTAGGTCCCAGATGGCGCCCCCTTTCCAAGAAATTGAAGAGTAGGGTGAAGGGGCCCCCTCATTTTGAAGAGTACGGGGTGGCTAGCACTTTAACTTCTGGCATGGTGCAGATTTCTTGAACAGACTGCTGCAAGTCCTGCCCCACCAGCACTCTCGAAGAACAGAAAATGATGTTAGATTTTGAGGGGTGAAAAGGGCAAGGTTATTGCAGCAGTGCATGGCTCTCCCTCAAGAATGGCCCTACCTTGGGGTAGTTTGGGACTGGACATTAACTTATAACATGTTTTAACGATCATGGGCGGGAGAGGGAGGAGTTAGGAAAAGGCTCCCATGAATTTCTCTGCATTTGTTTTTTTGCTTATTAAATTTCAGAGGCAGTAAATTACTGTTGCTCACAAGACCAGAGTCAAGAATTAATGATTCGAGAACTGCTTGATTAAAATTATTTCCTATAGATACAACTTGAAAGTAAAACCTTTAGAAATTATGGTATCAGTTTTCTGCAGGATCTAGTAATCTTACTAGGGACCTAGTTGACTAGAGCCCATGAGCATGGGGGGAGATTAATTTCCCCTCTCACAGCAGCTAAATTTAGTTTCTGAAAACATGGACAGCCCCAGAGGTGCTTTTGGGATCAGGCAAGAGGTGATCCTTAGCTGCCTAGTGCTGATTTTCAGAAGAAGGTGTCAAAATGTAGCCACTGATACACATAACCTACTGACAACCCTAAATCTTGTGAAGGCTATCAGGGCTCAGCTACTGGGGTCTGCCCCCAATGGAAGGTGCATACCTGGAGGGGCTAGGCCCAAGGAGTCATGGTGGAACCCAGGGACTGGACAGGAGCTAGAAGAGAGAAGTGAAGCTGAAGCACTTGTACCAGATTACAAAGCAGGGAACACTAGAATAAGGTTAGGCTAGCAGGCAAAAAAGAGCTTCCAGGGATGACTGCTCAGAAAGTTGTTGGACCAGCAAATACGTGCCTTCTGGGAGTTCCTTATATGTTAGTCTCAATTTGGGGCAAACCTAGTGCTGATCCAATCGGACTGCAGCAGAGGCTTGCCTAGCTATTCCTAGTACAGATGGAAAAATACTAGAAATTTCTGGGGAGTCAGCAACCTCTGTAGCTCATCAGCAGGTTCACAGCCTGTTATTTCCAGGGCTATGAGATCAAACCCTGTTCACCTTGACAGAATGCCTGCATCTATGACTGGTAGATTCTGGACACCCAGAACACCTGGGTCCCAAACTAAACCCAGCGATGTGCCATCCAGAATAGGCATGGAGCCAATTTTTGCTAGGCTGGAATCAGGACCTGACCTGAGTCTGGATCTTTTGCAGAACCAGGGACAGTTGCAGTCTCAGAGCCGATTGGAGCAAGGTCAGGAGCAGTTGAGTCTTGGAGGCAACTAGACCTATATAGGATGCGGACACTGAATTCCCCAGTGCAAAAGCAGGCACTAGAGCTGTATTGGCATCTGAAGCTGACTTCACCAGCACAAGGACTGGAGCTGTAGAGACAGCTGGAGCTGGATTCTTTGATGCAGGAATTGGAGCTGAAGCTGTACAGACAACAAGTGCTAATGTCATCGGTGCAAAGACAGGCACTGGAGTTGTAAGGACAGCTAGCCCTGACCTCTCTGATGCAAGGACAAGAACTGGAATTGAGGCAGCTGATGAGGACTTCATTGGTATAAGAGCAGTCACTGGCAAGAGCAAGAACCTGAGCTGAAGAGTCAGCTGATGCTGGCGTCCCCAGTGCAAAGATAGGGACTGGAGTTGAAGAGGCAGCTGATATGGATTTCACCAGTGCAAGAGCTGTATTAGAACGGTAGAGACAGCTGGCACTGACTTTACCAGTGCAAGGACAGGAACCTGGCCTTTATCTGCGGCCAGATACAGGTGAGTGCCTCCTCTAGGCACAAGTTCTGGTACTAGAGGCAGATGAAATAGTTTTCTCCCTGGATGCAAATCCAGATGAAGCAAAGTCAAAAGCTGGTTCCATGGTTGGAAATTTCCCCAGATCAAGCCCCCCAAAGGCTTGAGCCATGGCCACCACAAATCAGGGATAATCTTCAAGGAGAAACTCTCTGGCAAGGGGCAAACCTAGCTTAAAGCCTGCCCAGATACTAGAAGCAGAGACGTGGCGAGGGGAGCAATCTGCCCCAGGTGGCAACAGGGGGAAGGGTGCCATTGCCACCAGCAGGAAAGTCCTGCGGCGAAGCAGAACAGTGACATGGCAGGGCATCCTCCACCAGCAAAAGCAAGGAGCTGCAGTGGCAGCATTTCCTGGAGCTGGCGTGGCAATAAAGAATAGGTCCAGCGTTGCCACTGGCGGCAGAAGAACAGATCCAGTGTTGCCGCCTGTGCTCCGGTAGACGGTGGCAGAAGAAGAGGCCCTGCGGTACCGCCGGCGGCCAAAGAAGGGAGAGACTGGCCCTGTGAGAGTAAATGCCAGTGTATGAGAGGGTGTCTGAGTATGAGAGTGTTTGGGTGTGTGTGTGTATGAGAGTGTTTGGGTGTGTGTGTGTATGAGGGTGTTTGGGTGTGTGAGGGGATGTGTGTGAGGGTGTTTGGGTGTGTGTGTGTGTATGAGGGTGTGTGTGTGTATGAAGTGTTTGGGGGTTTGTATGTGTATATGAAGGTGTTTGGTGTGTGTGTGTGTGTGTGTGTAAGAGAGTAAGGGTGTGTTTATGAGGGTGTTTTGGGTGATGCTGTTGTAGTGGGGGGATGTCTGCGGGTGTTTGATGTGTGTCTGTGTTGTAGCGGGTGTCCTGAGGGTGGGTTTGGGTGGTGTTTGTGTCTGAGGGTCGGGTGTGGCTGCGGGTCCGTTGTGGGTCTGGCGGGTGTTTGGCCCTGCTGTGTGGGGGTGGGTGTCTGCGGGGTTTTGCGTGTGGGGGTGTCTGCAGGGTCTAGTTGGGTGGGGGGTTGGGGTGTGTCTGTGCGGTGGGCGTGAGTGAGTCTGCGGGTGTATATGGGGTGTGCTGTGTTGCGGGGATACCTGTGGTGTATATGGATGGTGATTGTATGAAATGTGAGTGTTTGGGTGTGTGTTGCCTGTGGGTGTGTAGTGTAGAAATAGGGTGGCCTGTGGTGTGGGGGTGGGGGTGGGGTGGGAGAGAGGAAGGCATGTGTGTGTGTTTGCATGGGTGAGACAGGAATACTGTGTGAGAAAGAGGAAGTCGTGGATGTGGTGAAAGAGAGACTGAGGAAACGTGTGTCTATCTCTTTCACACATACACACACTGAAACTCCCTCTGTCTCTCACCAAGCGTGTATGTGTGTGAGAGACAGAGGGAGCATATTTTGTATGTATCTTTGTGTGTGTATATACTCCCAGTTCACAACAATCTCAGGGTGACAGGAATGGAGAGTGGGGGATTTTTTAAATCCTTATTAGTTTTAATTACTGGGTCTTATTTGATGTCTGCTGTTTTGAAATATTTTATTGATGTTTAAGAAATTTTAAAAAATTTGTACAAGAGCTTCTAATTATTGAATATTATTCTATTTATCAGCTGTTTTGAAATGTTTTTTAGTATGGTTTTACTATTCTGATTGATTTATATTTCTTGATTGTATTGTTTGAGGAATAGTGATTTTCTACTTTTCCATTGTTGCACTGCATACAGAATCTGTCTTGTGGTTTCCAGTTCAGTTTTTGTCTGCATGTGTGCGAGTGAGAGAGAGAGGGAGAGTTAGAGGCACCATGTGTGTGTCTGTTAGCCTGTGAGAGAGACACAGAGAAAGTGTGTGCGTGTGTGTGAGAGAGACACACAGGGGAAGTGTGTGTGTGTGAGAGATGGAGGAAGCATGTCTGTGTGGGAGAGAGGTACAGAGAAAGTGTGTGTGTGTGTGTCTGTATCTCACACACACATGCTCCCTCTGTCTCTCACCAAGCATGTATGTGTGTGTATGAGAGAGAGGGAGCATATTGTGTGTGTGTGTGTGTGCGTGCGTGCGTGCCCCCAGTCTACAACAATCTTAGGATGACAGATATGGAGAGTGAGAGATTTTTAAAATCCTTATTAGTTTTAATGATTGGGTGTTATTTGATGTGTCTGCTGTTTTGAAATATTTTATCAGTGTTTAGGAAATTTTAAAATTATATATTTTGGGGAGGGGGGTGCCAAAGAAGTATCAGCCCCAGGTGCCAAATACTTTAGGTACACCTCTGACCCTAGAAGAATCAGCAGCGCCCTCTTTGTCTTAATGCTAATTTCTGGAACGAGAGTCAGCATTTCTCCTTGAACGTAAGGAACGTTCCTTGAGTTCTATCAGAGTGATCTGGAAACTTCCTGCAAAGGTCCCAAAAGCCTGGTGGAAGAGTATTTTGGAAAGCTGGAGTCCTCACAAGAGTAGCTGATTTGGCCTGGAATGAAAAAATTGGAGTAGTTAGTTTCGCTTGTGCAAGAGCTGGAGCTGCTGGAATAGATGGAATCACAGTAGATACCCTGATGCTGCCTAGAGTGGAGTCTTTGGCACTGCAAGTGCAGCCTGGCATGGGCTCGCCAGAGGAGCTTGATGCTGTGGGCTAGGGTTGCCAGCTGAATCCTGATTTTCAGAAGAGGATTAACCAGTCCTGGTTTTACCCCATTGTCTGCATGGAGTTGTAGTCATGCTTTTCTAGGGAAATCAATAGGAAGACCAAAACTACAAGTCCATGCCAGCAGTGGGTGTAAAACCAGAACTGGATGAACATATCCTGAAAACCTGGAGCCAGTTGGCAACCCTATGAGGGGCAAGAGCCCAGTTTGTATGTAAAACTGAGTGTAAACATGGAGTCTTTCATACTGTCAGAAACTGTAGCCATGGGACTCACCTTTGACCTAACTTCAGGTTTTGGCTGGTCCAAACTGTCAAATGGAAGGCTTATACCTGGAGAGGCTAGGCCCAAGGCATGATGGTGGATCTCAGATGCTGGACAGGAGCTAGGAGAAAGGCATGGATCAGGAGCAGTGGAATGAGATTATAGAGATGTGCAGCCCCTAAAATATTCTCTTCAAATTGTTTTTTTCGTTTTGTTGTGGGTTATTTTATTTGTTTTGTTAAATGTTTTTTCCATTTCATTTGCCATACTGAAAAAAACATTAAACAAAAAACCCCCCTCAAAACAACAAAAAAGTTTAAAAACTGTAAAATCAGACCTCCAGCAGCCCAATTGGCCTTCATAAGCCAAAAATCAGCCCTGAGTTGGGCATAGCACTGAGGCCTAACCCCAGTACCAAGGTCTAGCCCCAGGGCCTGCACAGAGTGGACTGGTACTGGGTCCTGGACAAGTGCAGGAGCTGGGGAGCTCCCTCCTTGGCCCTCTTTTATCTGCTTCCCAGCTCCAGCACTGAGGACATGAATGATTCTCAGTCGCTCCTGCCCATATCCCAGTTCTTGATAATGGTACCATCTATCTGGAAACAATGCAAAGTGACATTACTTCAGCACCTTCCACCAGTGTGACCAGTACCATTTTTCATGTACTAGGATGTGGGCGGGAGTGACTAGGCATTATTTCTACCCCCAGTGCTGGATCCAGGAAGGGAGTATAGGGAGCTCCCTGTCCCCTACACTTGTAGGACCTGGTTAGCTCCTGGCAGATCCTGAGGATAGGCCTCAGCCGGGCCCAGCCTGAGCCTAGGCCTTGGAACTGTGGCTAGGCATGGCCTTGGCCCTGTGATAAACCTCATAACCAAGGTTGAACCATGGTGTCTCTTATAGCCAGACACCATGTCTGGCTATAAGAGACACCATTTTTTTAATGCAACTAATGCAAAAATCCTAAACATTTTCATCAGCCTTTTTCAGTTTGTTCTGTTCATTTATTTATTTGCTGCATTTATAAACTACATCATCCAATCAAATTGGTCTGTGCAGAGTACATGAAAACAAATGCACATCCTTACTAGATTACAAAGCCAGAATACTTGAACAATATTAGGATCAGAGGCCAGACAAATAGCACTTCCACAGGGTGAATGCCAAGAAGACTGGGTTGTAATATGGGGCACATCCAGTGCTCATCCACACTGCTGCAGAGACGTGTCTAGTTCTCCCTAGTATAGAGGGTGAACATGTTAGTAGACTTTCCAGTAAAGCAGCAAGTTCACAGCTCACAAGTTCAAACCCTGTCAAAACCAGGCCAACAAAGTTTGATTGCCTAGATTTAGGATCACTATTAGGTGCAACTATTAGGATCACTATTAGGTTAGCAACAGTAACATGGAATAGACTTAGTTTTTGGGTACTTGCCAGGTTCTTATGGCCTGGATTGGCCACTGTTGGAAACAGGATGCTGGGCTTGATGAACCTTTGGTCTGACCCAGTATGGCATGTTCTTAAGTTAGCCCAGCTGTAAATAAGTCTAAGAAAGCCATTTAAGGTTTAGCTGGTTATCCTAGCCACTCCAGGGCTGGCTCAAAATCTGCCCATAAGTCCTTAACCCCTTCCAGGTGAAATAAGGGAACATTTTTTCCACTGGTAGAAGTAATATTTCCTGTGCATTTAAAAAGGTGTCTGTATGGTACAGAGGATCCAATGGTAGTATGCTTACCATCTGGCTCCATTCCTGCGGATCAGGCTGATCCAGTTCTGGTTTTACTTCCATTGCATGCATGACATTGGAACCCTCCTTTTGTTAGAGGGATCAAAACTACAATACTATGCATGCATTGAAAGTAAAACCAGAACTGAATCATCCTGACCAGCAAAAATTAAATCAGCTTGCAAGCCAAGATTAAAAATAAACTTGCATGTCTTAATGTCAGAGATAGAATGAGTATGCACCCCTGAATATAATTCTAGGAACCTGAAGAAAATTGGAGCCTTCTATTGGTTTTGATACTTTATTTACCAAAACAACAAAACAAGTCCACAGAGACAGTATAGCACATAAATATATGTTAAAAATTACATGTGACAAAAAACCAAAGATATAAATCAAAACATAGATAAAAACTATTATGTGAATTCAAAGACATTTATGTGCTATACTGTCTTTTATATGTGTGTTTTAATTTTAATATTTAATTTTAGTAGCCCCTGAGGCAGATCTCCAGAGGGAGCGAAACTCGGCCAGAGTCAGGCTTGCAATTTGTCACAATAAAGCTCTTTTACATATACCGATCCAGTTCTCCTGTTTTTGGTCGCTACATATCCTAAAAATCAAACATGTTTGTAGCCCTCCAGGACTGGAGTTCCCTACTTCTGTATTACAACCTACAATAACTCCACTCGTGGAGTAGGTTTAAGAAAAGCAAAAAGAGGGGAAGGTGAAGGCAATGAATCTTGCTCCAGCAAATATTTGAATGGACAATCCCGTAAACAATTCCTTAAAACTTAATGAAGTAATTAAATAGTCACAGAATCCATACAGAAGGCAAGTGGCTTCACAAAAATTCAAAGAGAACAACATGACCCACGACATGAGCTGTGTTTCGCTAAAGCTGTTTCAAAGGGGTAGTAGATATAGTTGAACTTGTATATAAACTCACAGGAACATTAATGTAGGCCTAAATGCATACAGTTATGTATACACAGGAACAAACGTATGCTGCTGCTAATTTATCATGAAGCATAACTAAAGAGTCTTGAGTTTCAAAGAAAAGCTCAGAAGGAATTCGTCATCATTGCTGAGATTCAGCTTCTCTGTTCCCTGAAGAAAGAAGACAGCACTTAGTCCTTTGTCTAGTTTTCTCTCTCTCCTGCCCTCTAGGTCTCTTTTTCTTCTATCTTTTTACTTTTGAATAATTAGTCTTGCCACATTTCACTGTGCTGTTGTCTTTTTCAACTTACAAAGGGCATGAAGTGCATGGGATTACGATTCAGAAAGCCGAGAAGGAGAGTGAAGCATACATTTTATTAGAAAGGAAGTGAAGGCTGGCCCCAGAGCTTGTGCTGCAGCCAAATGACTCGCAGGCTTTTGTGCCATTTCTGCTGACCTGTAAATATGCCCTAAATATATGAACAATTTTTTATTTTTAAATAATATTGGAAACAGTCTCTTAAATCATCAGTCCTAGGTAGTAGTAAAGGTTGATTCAAAAGTACTAATTAAAGGTACAGTCTAAAGCAACAGTGCTCCTACAGCAGGCAAAATTAATAAAATTAAAGAGATATGTCCTAATTTATGCACACATATGTTCCGTATTGCTTTTCAATTATTGTGTTTTTGACGGCATTGTATTTATTTTTGTGTTTCTTACTCAGAAAGTTTATTATTATTATTCAACCCCTGCTTGGAAGACATGGGGGCCCCAGAGCCAGTTTCAGGTCTTTCTCCCACTCTCATACAGTTCAGTAGTGCCCCAGGACAGGGTTCTTTTCCAGCGGGGGGGAGGAATAGATCCACCAAGGCCAAAGTGGCAGGGGTGACTCTCTGAGTGCCAACAAAATACTCTGGAGGCAAAGTTTGAGTCTCCATAATAATTCTTTACTGCAAAACGTTCTTAGATGGCAAATGGCACAGTTCACATCAGCTCTTGGAAAAACAGATGGAAATAGGAGTCTAACCTTTTCTCTATCTGTGCAAGGGTCTCTCAGTATCTGGGCCAAGGAAACTCTTACCCTCCAGGACATGGAAAAGCAAGGCTTCCCAGGTGGACAGGGGTATCCTAAATGGGCTGGAAAAAACTCCCCTTCCAGAAATACTGGTATACAAAAATATAAGGTCTCAGTCTTTGCATGGTCTCCCAATTCTACCTCTCCCCAGGGTGAAGACTCCGGATGGGGGTCCTCAGATGTATCCAAAAGGCTTTACTCACAGTTCTCCTCTTCAGATGACAAAACTCTGCATTTCTTAGGAAAAGTCCAGACAGCAGGGAACACACTCAGATGTCTCTCAGATGGTCCCCTCTTCAGGGTAGGAAAGGCAGGCAAAATACCTTCCTCCCCTGTAACTCAAGGCAAAAATATTCACAAAACTTGGAAAATCTGGAATCCTCCTGCAGCGAGTCACCCCTGATCCAACCCACGGTTTATGGGCTGGAGAGCAGCAGAATCTTCCCTTCCTCCTGATCTAATCTAGCTATTGGGCTCTCTCCAGCCAGGTACCAGGGAAGAGTCTGACAGGAAGGGTCTGACAGGAAGGAAACCTCAAAAGGATAAGTCTAAAATCAGCAACCAAATTATGGAACTAGCACCCTTCCTGCCCCTCGAGGTATTTTAGGCTTGAGGCATGCACAGTCCCAAGAGCAGGGGACCAAACTCTAGCTGAAGAAAACATTCCTACTTCTTCCACTCTCTACAATGTTGCAGGCTGCTTTTATAAACAGCAGGGGGCTGCCATTCCTGAAACCTCAGCGGAGAAGCTGTTCCAAAATGATGCACCCCCCTCCCTCGGCTACTCTTCCTTATCCACCTCAAAAAGGGATTAGAACTCAGGCCAATTTTGTAATGAATCCCAAAGGGTCATTACAATTACTTTTCTAACTAAGGGACTGTTGTGATAAAGGCAGTGGCCACTTGGAAGAGTCTGCATGTTTTTATGCTGTGTATGTATTACTTTATAAATGCAGCTTATGTGCCCTGGTTTCTTATACCGCAGAAGAAGAATGTGCCATTTAGATTTTCTCCAGCTTGTGAAATTAATTTATTTACTTTTATGGTCTACAATATTATTGAAATGAAACTTAGTTTTCAAACTTTCAGTTTAAGGAGTGATGGTTATTAGAATCGAAATTTAATTTGATTTGGTAAACGTCCAGAAAACAAAAATAAAGCTGATCCAGTCCCCACTGTATAAATGCTTCCATGACAGTGTTCCTTTTTATATGATTCACTGCTCCCACATTACATACATGGACAGTAATTTAATGGAACCAGAAGACCTAAGTCAAACTTTTGTGCTCATTACCTGCATCCTGCTACAGACAGATAGATAGGTCTGTAATTTAGATCTGATATGGTTTTATATAGGTACATAGATACAGATAGAGATAAATAGATAGATAATGCATGTATGTATATATAATGTACATATTTATGAGGTCATGTGATGCCACGAGCTGGTAAGGACATCAATATCAGCGTTTTGGCTCACTGTGCCCGATTTCATCTTAAACAGTATTTTCATCATCCCTTACCAGAGATAAACTTGGTGGCCCTCTTGATTGGCTATGGTGATCAGGTCAGTCAAAAAAGATACAGAAAAAAGCTACGATGCTGATTGCAAGACAGCTGACGGGGGGGCGGGGGATGGGTTTCTTGGAATCTTGGCTGCCTTGTGAATTGGGTCTGATGGCTGATCTCAGTAAATAAGAACATAAGAAATGCCATACTGGGTCAGACCAAGGGCCCATCAAGCCCAGTATCCTGTTTCCAACAGTGGTCAACCCAAGTCACAAGTACCTGGCATGTACCCAAACATTAGACAGATCACAAGCTACTATTGCTTATTAATTACCGGAATAACAGTTTATGGATTTAACCTCTAGGAACTTATCCAAACCTTTTTTAAACTCAGTAACTCTAACTGCTGAAACCACATCCCCTGGCAATGAATTCCAGAGCTTAACTATGCGCTGAGTGAAAAATAATTTTCTTCAATTTGTTGTAAATGAGCTACTTCCTAACTTCAAGGAATGCCCCCTGGTCCTTCTATTATCTGAGAGAGTAAATAACCAATTTACATGAACTTCTTCAAGTCCTTTCATGATTTTGTAGACTTCTATCATATCCCTCCTCAGTCATCTCTTATTCTCTTCTCCAAACTGAACAGCCCTAACTTCTTTAGCCTTTCCTCATAGGGAAGCTGTTCCATGCCTCATATAATTTTGGTCGCCTTTCTCTGCGCTTTCTCCAGTGCAGCTATATCCTTTTTGAGATGCGGTGACCAGAATTGCACACAGTATTCAAGGTGACATCCTATATTTTATTTTTCTTTCCCTTCCTAATAATTCCTAACATTCTGTTTGCTTTTTTGATCGCCACAGCACACTGGGCCGACGAAATCAATGTATTATCCACTATGATGCCGAGATCTGTTTCCTGGGTGGTAACTCCTAAGATAGAGTTACCAATGGATAGAGCATGTGCACAGATTGGGTCACAAGGAGAGCACATGAAGTAGGCCCATATGGTGATAGCATGGGACTTTAACTTTTCACATTAAATGCTTATCTTGCAGTCTCTGCAGCATGGAAAGCAACTGCTTTATGAAAACAAAAAAGTGTTGATTTTTCAAGACTACTCAGCCAAAGTCTCTGCTAAATGCTGAGAGTTCATGACGGTATGTTCTAAGCTGTACGAATTAAAAGTGAAAAACATGCCGATCTATCCTGTGTGTTACACGTAGCATGCTGATCTATCCTGTGTGTTACACGTAAGGGGGAAACGTTATGAATTAATATTATTATGGCAGCATAAGAATTCCTTGCTACGCTGGAGCAGCTGAGCTGAAGTATGCAGCACAGTGTGCAGTTTTGCAACGGTTGTCTTTATTAGGTTCCAGGGTTTTTTTTTTCTCCTCTCCTTCTGGCAGTTCAGCGAGATGGTTACATGTGTGACCTGCTTTGACTGTTCTATGACGGAGCAATGGCCCTATGAGGAGATTTCTTCATTTGCTCCATTGGAACCAGGATGATTTCTGATGGGAAAACACCTCCCGAAATCTGATTTTCCTCTGGTTATGGACAGGCAAGACAAGATGACATAGACACTACAGCAAGGTTTTCTCTCTCTTTTCTCTCTTTCTTTTTCTAAATACTTCACCTGGGACAGGATCTTCTTTTTAGCAAGGGCCTTACACAAGGCTCCCTGTATCTTCATTACCGGACATTGGACCCGTGGCCTGCATATCTGACAGTTCATTTCCTTGGCATTTTGTTGTTCCACCTGCTTTCTGTTTTCTTGAGGCGCAGATGTTTGTTCAAGTTGTTCTATAGGAACTGAATTTTTTTGGGGGGGGGGATTTATCAGCATTTGCATGAACAATTACTTTTATTATGCTTACTGACAGATATTTTACAAGCTCAAACTTTTAAATGCTAGCCCAGTGCATATTTGACTTATTCTTGCTATTGGTACTTTTAGGATTGAGAGGTTAAGGGAGAGGGTGGAAGGGAGAGTGAGAATGAATTGGGGACAGCGTACTAGGCATTGGAAGTGACTGATGAGTGGATGGAGGATGGAGGATTGGAAGGGCAATTATTTTGGTGGAAGTGGTTTGGGGAGGGGTTGGGAGGAGGGGATAGGAATGGGAGTGGGGAGGGGATTCAGGGGAGTGGTTTGGGATGGGATAGGCAGTGGATGGTATTGATTTGGAGGGTATTCTGGATATGTTGGGTATGAAGAATGGTTCAGAGGGGAAGTTTAGGCTAGGGAGTCTCTCCTTGCTTGAAATGGTGTTATATGATTTTGAGACTTGCAACAAAGCTTTATTCCATCGTGAGTTGATGGGCTGAAAATGGTGACCTGGAATGTTGGAGGAGTGAATTCTGTAGTTAAATGCCAAAAAATGTTAGTGCTTTGACTAGGCAGCATGCAAAAATTATACTCTCACAAGAGACCAACCTAACTGACATAGAACATCCAAAGCTTAAAAGATGGTGGGTTGGGAATGTATTTTATGCATCAGGCGTTGGGAATAAAGCGGGGATAGCAATACTCTTTCATAAGTCTCTCTCCATGGAGTTCCAGAATATTTATTGGGATCCTGAGGGGTGGGTGTTGATCATGAAAATGGGAGTTCTCTGGTCCTATGCAATTTGTATGCACTCAACCTTTAATTATTGGGAGAAATTTTAATTTAGTTTATGACACCACTCTGGATAGGTCACATGGTGATGTTCACTCAACTGGGGGAAGAAGAGGTAAAGGTATTCCATATGTGTGTGACCAGTTAGGAGTCCTGGATGTATGGCGGATATTGCACCCTGCTGAGAGAGACCATATGCATGATTCTCGCACTCACTCATCTCTGTCAAGAATAGACTATCTTTTGGCTTGGCCTCACTGCTTCTCCAATATTATAACGGTTGGAATAGGCACCATTGGGATTGCAGACCATGCAAGAGACCGACATCCAATAGACCATGGTTATTCCCGGCTTATTTGGCCCGGGATCTCAAATTTCATGCATACTTGAAGGAAAAGTGGGATACTTATATGGCTCATTATTGTGAATATGTAGATACCCCCATCTTATTTTGGGAAGCCACTAAAACGGTGATGAGGGGGGAAATTATTGCACATGTGATTAAGTGGCAGAAAGATATGGACAAACGATTACTTCGATTAGAGAAGCAGCGTCGCCGTGTCAGACAGGAGAGGGCCAGACGAGGTATACTTGCATGTTGAAAGCAATACTTAACTACACATTATAACTTTAAACTGCCTCATACACCAGCGTACTCAGAGAAATTTGTGTTACTATAAACGTAAACTTTATTAATATGGTAATATGAGTGGAAGGGGGTTTTGGTAAACTCCAATAAAGAAATAGTTCAAGCATTTCAGGATTATTATTGACAATTGTATACCTCGGGACAGCCTGATCTTTCTGGCTTAGAGCAATTTCTGAAGGGTGTTCACCTCCCCCAGGTACCACCTGATTATCTGCAAAAGCTGAATGCCCCCACGATTAATTAGGAAGTCTTGTCTGCAATCCAGTTTATGGCTTTATGTAAATATCTAGGCATGGAGTATTACAAAATTCCGATTGACAGTTTAGTAGATCCTTTAAGGTCTTTCTACAGGGAATTGTGTCGTCAGGAATCCCTGCCACCACATTTGAACACTGCATTGTTTACTGTGCTACCAAAGAAGGGGAGAGACCCACATAGTCCTGAAGCATATCACCCGATTTCATTACTAAATCTAGATGTCAAATTGCTGGCTAAAATATTGGCTGATAAATTGGCAGTAATTTTCCTAGAACTGATAACTCTTTATCAAATGGGATTTGTCAGAAATCACTATACAGTAACAAACATGTGTAAGGTACTTATGGACATCAAGTTTTCTCATTGGAATCAGATCCCCTCGCTTTTAGTGAGTTTCAGTGCAGAAAAGGCCTTTGATAGAGTGGAGTGGACCTATTTGTTTCGCATAATGGAAAAGTTAGGTCTAGTGGGTTTCTTTAAGGTTGTGGTATCTTTCCTTTATGTGGGCTCCAAGGCTATGGTGCTTGTTAATGAGGAGCTTTTGGATTTTCTTTTATCTAACTTGGGGAACACGGTGGGGTGCCCGCTGTCCCCTTTATTATTTTTGTTGTTCCTGGAACCTTTTCTACGAAAGGTGATGCTGAATGATGAGATCAAGGGCATGTGTATTGGGGATCAATCTTTAAAGATAGCAGCTTTAGCGGATAACCTTTTCATCTGTATGATAGATCCAAAGCGCTCTCTTGATTGTCTTCTCAATTTGTTTGGTGACTATGGCTCTTTGTCTGGCTTTAAACTTAATTACGACAAATCCGAGGCAATGCATTCCAGGGTCTTTAAAGTACAGCTTGGGACCCAGATTGCCATTGAGGTTGGTGGAAGGGGCTTTCTTTTATTTGGAGGAAATAGTGAAAGAAGATCCTACAGCGCGGTGAATATCAATGCCTTTATAGAATTCAGTAAGTGGTATTTTAAATGTTGGCATAAGTTACTGGTGACTTTTGCGGGGAAGATAAATTTGTTTCAGATGACTCTGTTTCCCAAATGGCTTTATGTTTTACAAATTTTATTTTTCTGACTGTTGAAAAAAGATGAATAGGCAACTTCTTTGATTTTTGCGGGGGCTTGCTTAGGCAAGGATTCCACTTTTTGGCTTAAGTATGAGTGGAAAAAGGGTGGATATAGCTTGTTGAAGGCCTCTAACTGGGCTTGTTTACTTTGCCTAGTGAGAGATTGGCTGTACTCCTCCTCTGTTTATGTGGACTGGTCGTTTGAGAGAGTGTTTTTGCAACTGGTCCATCCAAGCTTTGCATTGCATGCAAAAGCATCTACCTTCCCTGGCATCTAGTGTGTCGTTGTCTCCACTACAGCGAGCCTGGAAGTTTATGGCAAAACCTCTCCGGTATGCTTATGGGATAACCCCATATTTACCCATGTGGGGAAATCTAGATTTTTCTCCAGGTGCATGTTCTTGAAGTTTTCAGAATTGGGAGACTCAGGGTTTGCAACAAGTAATGCATCTTTTTGGAGACAATGCTGGGTTCCTCACTTTCCAGGAACTGTAGGCCCAGTTTGACTTGCAGGCGGGAGCATTGTTCTCATATTTTCAGGTCCAACATTATGTGCAATTGCTTCTTAGGAAAGGGTTGGATATGGGCCTTCTGGATCAGATAGAGATCTTTTTTCGTGTGGATAGTACAATATGATCTACTGTTTCTAACTTGCAGAAAGCCATTAATTTGAAGGCTCCAGCTGTTTCTTATCAAGAACTGCAGCAAAAATGGGCAAAGGATATGGATATTGAGGTGTCGTCAGAACAACTGAATAAAGCTTTTTTAAGGAACCCTTTTCTTAAATGAAATATAGTGTTTCAAGAGATGCAATCCAAATTATTGCATATAACCCTTATTTCCCAATAGGTCTTTTAGAGCCAAGATAACAGACTGAGATAAGAACATAAGTCAAACCAAGGGTTCAAGCCCAATATCCTATTTCCAACAGTGGTCAATCCAGGTCACAAGTACCTGGCAAGATCCCAAGAGGTGGATAAATTCCAAACTACTTATCCCAAGAATAAGCAATGGATATTAGCAACTCCACCTTATTAATGGCTTATGGACTTGTCCTCCAGGAACTTGTCCAAACTGCTTTTAAACACAGCTACACTAATAGCTTTCATCTCATTATCTGGCAGTGAATTTTAGAGCTTAATTATGCATTGAGTAAAAAAAATATTGTTTCTTAGTTTTAAATGTATTACCCAGTAACTTCATTGTGTGTCCCCTGGTCTTTGTACTTTTTGAAACAGTAAACAGCTGATTAATGTTTACTTGGCCCATTCCACTCATTATTTTAGGGAAGCTAATAAAATCAGCAGCACAGTAATAATGGGTGATTTCAGTTACCCCAGTATTGACTGGGTGATTGTTACATCAGGACATTCTAGCGAAGTAAAATTCCTGGATGAAATGAATGACTGCTTCCTGGAGCAGCTGGTACCAGAACCAACAAGAGGGGAAACTATTTTAAACCTAGTCCTTAGTGGAACACAGGATTTGGTGTGAGAGGTAACAGTGTTAGATCCACTTGGCAATAGTGATCACAACATTATCAAATTTGACTTAATAGCTAGAGGGAGCACAAAAGAAATCTGCTACAACAGCATTTAACTTTCAAAAAGGTGACTGATAAAATGAGGAAAATGGTTAGGAAAAAAACCAAAAGGAGCAACTGCAAAGGTTAAGAATTTAGCTCAGGCATGGATGTTGTTTAAAAATACCATCTTGGCAGCCCAAAATAGATGTATTTTATGCATTAGGGAAGGTGGAAAGAAGGCTAAATGACTACTGGCATGGTTGAAAGGTGAGGTGAGAGAGGCTATAATATCTAAAAGAACATCTTTCAAGAAATGGAAAAGGGATCCGATTGAAGAAAACAGGAAACAGCATAAGTACTGGCAAGTCAGATGCAAAGCATTGATAAGGAAGGCAAAGAGAGAAATTGAAAAGAAGCTTGCTGTGGAAGCAAAAACTCATACTAAAAATGTTTCAGTTATTTTTAAGGTAAAAAGCCTATGAGGGAGTCATTTGGAATATTAGATGACCACTTATGGATGATAAAGCCATAGCAAAAAGACTAAATGAATTCTTTGCTTCAGTATTCACTGAGGAAGATGTATGAGATTTACCCATGCCAGAAATGACATTCAAAGGTGATGATTCAGAGGAAATGAAACAAATCTCATTGAACCTGGAAAATGTACTGTTACACCCACCGGCCGCAGCAACCCGCGGCCAGCACAACTCACCTCATGCCTCACTTTTCTCCCAGCTCCCGGTACTCTCGCAGCCACAGCTAGTTGCTTCCGCCACGCTCCACCACAGCCCCGGGACTCCACATAGCGGCTGGAATATCACCGACCTGCGCTCCGATTTGGGCCCTCCCTGGGTGCGCACGCTTGCCTCCAGGCCTCCTTTTAAAGGGCCAATGGCGGTAACTCTGGAGCTGTCCCCAGGTGATGACATCAGACCCCTGGGCTATTTAAAGAGGGCCTCTCTCCCCTACTAACCGACTTGGAAATGAGTTCCCTGGTTCCTAGTTCAGTGATTCCTGCTTCAGCATTCCTGATTTGCTGATCTTGCTCCACGGAATCCTGCTTCAGCGCTCCCGTTTCACGGGGTCCTGCTTCAGCGTTCCCGCTCCACGGGACCCTGCTTCAGCGCTCCCGTTCCACGGGACCCTGCTTCAGCGCTCCCACTCCACGGGGTCCTGCTTCAGCGTTCCCGCTCCACGGGGTCCTGCTTCAGCGCTCCCGCTCCACGGGACCCTGCTTCAGTGCTCCCGCTCCACGGGGTCCTGCTTCAGCGCTCCCGCTCCATGGGACCCTGCTTCAGCGCTCCCGCTCCAGGGGGTCCTAGTTCCACAGGACCCTGCTGGTGAATAGGCACATTTTTAATAAATTGCAGGAAGACCTTGTGAGACTGGAAAATTGGGCATCAAAATGGCAGATGAAATTTAATGTGGACAAGTGTAAGGTGATGCATATTGGGAAAAATAACCCATGCTATAATTACACAATGTTGGGTTCCATATTAGGTGCTACCACCCAAGAAAGAGATCTAAGCATCATAGTGGATAACACATTGAAATTGTCGGTTCAGTGTGCTGCGGCAGTCAAAAAAGCAAACAGAATGTGGAAGGGAATGGTGAATAAAACAGAAAATGTCATAAATCCTCTGTATCGCTCCATTCTGGTCGCCGCATCTCAAAAAAGATATAGTTGTGATGGAGAAGGTACAGAGAAGGGCGACCAAAATGATAAGGGGAATGGAACATCTCCTCTATGAGGAAAGACTAAAGAGGTTAGGACTTTTCAGCTTGGAGAAGAGACGGCTGAGGGGGAATATGATAGAGGCATCACCTTAGACTCCGAACTCAACCTGAAAACTTACATCAACACTATAATAAAAGAAGGCTATTTCAAATTACAAGTCCTCAGAAAAATCAAACCCCTACTACTCATTCAAGATTATCGATCTGTACTCCAAGCCCTCATTTTCTCCAAACTCGACTATTGTAACTCCATCCTCCGTGGGTTCCCAACTTCCACCCTTAAGCCCCTCCAACTACTCCAAAATGCGGCAGCCAGATCCCTCACAAACAGCAAGTGCTCCACACACATCACCCCCATACTAAAAGACCTCCACTGTCTCCCTATAACCCACAGAATTCAATACAAAGCCCTTACCCTAATGCACAAATCCCTCAACAACGAAAAGACAGACTCGCTAAAGGACACCCTTCATCCATACACCTCCCAAAGAAACCTACCATCCATTAACTCCGAATTACTTTTCATCCCCTCCAACAAACAGGCCCAGCGCTCTTCAACACGAGAACGAGCAATTTCAATAGCAGGACCTGCACTATGGAACAAACTACCAGCAAATCTCAGAACAGAATCCTCATCACAGATCTTCAAGAAATCACTAAAAACATCGCTATTCCAAAAAGCCTATCCAGCCAACAGTTAACTCCATGTGATCCCGAACAACCACTACCAAACAGATCTCTAACCCCGCACATAACCTACAAATGAGAACACTTAGGGGCGGATTTTCAGAGCCCTGCTCGCGTAAATCCGCCCAAAACCGAGCGGATTTACGCGAGCAGGGCCCTGCGCGCCGGTAAGCCTATTTTACATAGGCCTACCGGCGCGCGCAGAGCCCCGGGACTCGCGTAAGTCCCGGGGTTTTCGGAGGGGGCGGGCCCGAACCGCGCTGCGTTTTCGGGGCGTGTTGGGAGCGTTCTGGGGGCGGGTCCGGGGGCGTGGCTACGGCCCGGGGCGGCCCGGGGGTGTGGCCGCGCCCTCCGGACCCGCCCCCAGGTCGCGTCCCGGCGCGCAGGAGGCCCGCTGACGCGCGGGGATTTACGCCTCCCTCCAGGAGGCGTAAATCCCCGACAAAGGTAAGGGGGGGGTTTAGACAGGGCTGGGCGGGTGGGTTAGGTAGGGGAAGGGAGGGGAAGGTGAGGGGAGGGCAAAGGAAAGTTCCCTCCGAGGCCGCTCCGATTTCGGAGCGGCCTTGGAGGGAACGGGGGTAGGCTGCGCGGCTCGGCGCGCGCCGGCTATACAAAATCCATAGCCTTGCGCGCGCCGATCCAGGTTTTTAGCAGATACGCGCGGCTCCGCGCGTATCTACTAAAATCCAGCGTACTTTTGTTTGCGCCTGGAGCGCAAACAAAAGTAGGCTATTCGCGCTCCTTTTAAAATCCGCCCCTTAATAGTCAAATCAAACGTTAGCTGTAATATTGTCACGAAAATAAGCTGTTTTTGTTTTTACAATGTTATAATTCTATACTTTAGAAAACCATACTTCGCTGTAGTTCTACAATATCTCAATGTAAAGATAGTGTGACCTGTTATTACACTATCTCACTAGATATTATATAAACCAATGTGATACTCTTGGGTGAATGTCGGTATATAAAAACAAATAAATAAATAAAATCATGAGAGATCTAGAACGGGTAGATGTGAATCGGTTATTTACTCTTTCAGATAATAGAAAGACTAGGGGGCACACCATGAAGTTAGCATGTGGCACATTTAAAACTAATTGGAGAAAGTTCTTTTTCACTCATCGCACAATTAAACTCTGGAATTTGTTGCCAGAGGATGTGGTTGGTGCATTTAGTATAGCTGTGTTTAAAAAAGGATTGAATAAGTTCTTGGAGGAAAAGTCCATAACCTGCTATTAATTAAATTGACTTAAAAAATAGCCACTGCTATTACTAGCAACAGTAGCATGGAATAGACTTAGTTTTTGGGTACTTGCCAGGTTCTTATGGCCTGGATTGGCCACTGTTGGAAACAGGATGCTGGGCTTGATGGACCCTTTGTCCTTCCTAGTATGGCATGTTCTTATGCAGTGCCTTTAGCAATGGGTCTTGGTTTTTGCAGGCGACTTATTAGGGTAGCTTTGAGACTGTGCTTGGAGACCATATTGTTTGATGACATGGCTGGGACCCCCAGGCTTGGTAAATGTGCTCTTAAATTTTTCAGGAAGAGCCAGTTAATAGGGAAACGAGTCATTTTGATAGGTTGGTGGTCTGAAGAACCCCCTTCTTTTTGACATTAGCAGAATGCTCCACATACCATGCTGGTAATGGAAAGGATTGTTCCGTCAGCAGCAAGGCTTTCTTGCCACATAGAAGCCTTTTCTTCATAGACTCTGTCCTAGATTTTGAATGAAGTTCTCAACCACATGTAATTTTCAGGTCATTCTTTAATGTTTATATGTATATATATAAATTATATATATATATTAAGTATATGACAGTCTATACCTGAGATATCCTAATAGCTAAAGTCACTGGAATTGTTATGGGTGGATGGGGGGAATGAGATGGGGACTTGAATGTTCCCTGTTTTATTGGTTTGATTTGACCCCGGTGTATAAGAAACAAATATGTCTTGATCTTGTTCTAGCACTTAATTAGTTTCTGTTTTCTTTTATGTATTGATCTGGGGGAGGGAGAGGGAGGTTGTGTCAAGATTCCTTTTCTCGTATGTTATTTTCTTTTTTATTCATTAATAAAGAAGTTTTATCATAATATACATATTTGTAAGCTGCGAGCTAATATCCTGATTGATTTGAATTTTTTTTTATAGCGAACAGGGGGATTGCATAAATAGCAGGCACAAAATAGTTCTGTCCTGTTTTTGAAAGTAATTTTTTTTAATTTAACATCCATATCTAAAATGCAAAAATCCAGATGCAATATTTGTAGATTTGCCAGTGCCATTTTTCTAATAGATGATACTGCCACTTTGTGTCCACTACTGGTACTGCAGCATTTTGCATTTCCTGGAAGTAGCATGCACTAAATGCTAATAACATGCACTAATATGATTTAGCATGCACTAAAAACGAGCACACTGGAAAAGCCTGAACCTGCTGGTGGCTTCCAGTGAAGAGCAAAGTAGAGGGGATGAGAAAAGAGGACAGAAGGTGAGGATAGTGAAGGGCAAGAGGAACAGGGAGAAAGGAGGGAGAGAACGACAAGTAGAACAGGGAGAGGGTGATGGGAGCTAAGGACAAGGAGACAGAGGCAGAGGACAGGAGCAGAAGGGGAAAAAGAGGAGAGATAATGAAAGGATGGAGAGAAAAGATTGCTGCAGGGAAGAGATTGGTGGTAGAGGATGGGGAAGGGAAGAAGGGAAAGGGAGAGGGAAGGAAAGGTAGTGAGAGTGAGAGAAAATGAGAAAGAAAAAGCAGGAGGCAAAAATAGGTGAAGAAAGAATGGAAAAGAAATGAAACAGAGGAGTGACAGGAGGTAGAGTATGAGTATTAAAAAATAACAAAACTCAGTGCAGCCAGTGACATGATTCATTGATCTACAGTGGAGAAACAATGTTTCACTATAGAGGAAGTTCTAGAACAAGGGACCTTGATAGGTGTCTCAAAGAGGGTAGAAGCAAGAGTAGCTTAAGGAAATATTTCTTCATAGAATGGATGGTAGATATGTGGAACAGCCTCCTAGCAGAGGTGGTAGATGCTAAAATAGTAACAGAATTCTAGAAAACCTGAGGCAAGCACTGAGGATCCTTGGATGTGAGGGTAAATCCTGATTTGGGGTAGGAACTGCAGAAATGCATCGGGAATAGGCAGCTTTTATCTGGCCTCAATTTCTGTGATTCTTGGTTTCATTTTCTCTATAATATCTAATTTTTTGTTACTCCAGTGAAAGGTATCATATGCAAACCTCTGTGTGTCCATTTGGGCTTCAGGACCAAAAATGGCTTCAAGCTTTTCCTTGCTACTAAACCTTCCTATTTTCCCCATTCCCTGTTCTTGGATCAGAGCACACAGTTAAAAGTAAGTTTATTATTTTCTTTTTTTCTGTTGGTTTTTATTGTGTCTTTGTTGCCTGCAGATGTTAAACCTCTTTGTTGCTGTCATCATGGATAATTTTGAATACCTAACACGAGATTCCTCTATCCTGGGCCCCCACCACCTGGATGAGTTTATTCGGGTCTGGGGAGAATATGACCCAGCAGCTTGGTATGTATATGGTGTGTGTGTGTGTAGTAAAAGGTTCATTCGTAGCACCTGACTCTAAAGGAAAATATTTGTAGCTAAAGAGACTCCTGGAGAACACAGTTACCAGCTAAATGCATGGAGTGATTGAGTTGGACTAGCTTCATGCCTCTTAGGGAGTATTACCTTTCACTTGCAATTGAAGCCCTGTAAAACAAAAATGCAATTACAAAGTGTTATTCCAGTTTCTGGAACGCACTGCTTCTCTATTTTAAATCACAAAACATCCCGCCAATGGCAACAGCTAATCTATAAAGTTGAAACCCAGGGGCTGTAGATGTGAGTCTGCTCAGTGACTTAAAGGCCATGGCTGCTTTTCCGTTCCATAGTAACTTTATCACCTTCACAGTAACTGCGTACAGAAAACAAATGTACTATAGCAAGGTATACTGTGTGCTCACATAGAGATATTAGCCTTGGAGAACGATGGCAAGGTGTTCTTTCTGCTGTCGGCTGGACACTTTCACAAGAAAATCCTACTTGATAATAAAATGATAATGCAATGTGAGAAGCTGTGATAGAAAGAAGAGGTAGAAAAGAGATGAAAAAGCAGTGCTGAAAGAGATTAGGTCAAGATGACTTTGCTTAACCCTAACTGTTAAGAATATGATCAGTTGAGGCTTAGAGGACTTGAAATAGTGTTACAAATTAATAATGAAAATATAAATTTGGGCTAGTTTTTAGAAAAAAGGAGTTCAAAATACCAGTCTGTATCTTAGAAAATGTAGCCAGGTTTCTGCATAAACACCCGTTTCCTAAATTCTTTGCTGTCCTTGCTGTGGTTGAGCTTTTCTCCTTTAACAAGTGCTCTCGCTCCCTCAGGCGGTCTGTAGCCACAGCTAGGGCTGCGTCTGCTCCAAACTTGACCCTCGGCCTATTTATAAAGTAAAAGAAATAGAACTGTTGCTGCCTCAGAAATGGGAGTTCAAGACCAACCCTTTTGTAAGGCCACATTTGTTTGTAAGGTTAGAGGATAAAAACAGGTAGAGGAAGGCGGGGGAAGGTTGAGAAAGCTACAATAAAGGCATGGCTAGCTGTCGGGCACACTTCATTATTATCTAACAAGTTGCAGGTGTGTCTTGTAGTAGCGGCTATGAATATATGGTGGAACCAGGGCAGAAACTAAGAAGTAGGCCTCTACCTCATCTCTCTCACCCCATCTTAAGGTCCTCCTGATGTTCCTAGCATGGGCTTTTGTCCCCAAAAGTTTGTGCCTCCATAAATCTGTTAATCTATAAGGCACTACCAACCTCTGCATTGTTTTGGCTAGTGTGTACTAACATGGCTATCCCTTTAGAAGCTTAAAGTATTAATACTGCCAAAGTGTATGATTTAAAAACAAATTAAAATAAAAAATGCACAATTTTTGTATTTGGCAGTGAAGAAGCATAGTCCCTATACATGAAATTTTTCTTTGGGGTCCTGCCACCTTTTAAATATTAATGAATTTAATCTTGTCTTTTAAAATTTGTTTTGTCTCCTGTGGTATTGTTACGTTGGGTGCTCCGCGGGCTAATCCCGCGAACCGCCGCTCTCACCTTCAGGCCCGGGCCAATCACACCGTCCTCCTTTTTGGAGGGAAGCCAACCCTGGGCATTCCAGGAAGCCACTACCTTCACTCAGCAGAATGCCTCAGATCTCAGCGTGCCACACTGGAACATTTAGAGACACCATAGGGGGAAAACACCCACGGCCCCTGGAGATGACATCACCGGCACTGCCCTATTAAAGGGAAGCTTCCAAGCTGCAACATGCCTCAGTAACAGGTCCCACTACTGAGTAGAGCTTGTTGCTACAGCATTTTGTCTTCAGCCCAGCCTTGTCTTCAGCATCTTGTCTCCAGCTCATGCGTGGTCTCCAGTTTTGCCCTGATTTCAATGTTCCTCACCTCCTGTGCTTCTCCTCACTGGACCTCTCTGCCTATCCATCCCTTCTTCCCTTCGGACGGATACCTGGACTGACCTTGGCCTGACCATGGATACGTTGACTGTGGCCTGCCATCTACCTCTGCCTGCTTCTCGACGCGCCTGATCGCAGCCCATCTACGTCTCTGCTATCCAAGGACCTCCTCTTCTGCTCACAGCAGAGGCTTGCCATGCCTGGCACCCAAAGGCTCAACCCGAGGGGAATGCGAGCTGGTATAGGCAAAGCTCCAGCTGCATTTCTGCTTCTTCCGGGTCCACTTGCTGACAGTGGGGACCTGCAGGGCTCCTCCCTGTAGTTTGTGCCAATCCCGCCTCAGCCTAAGGGTCCGCGAATGCAAAAGATATTATGAGTGTGCAGAAAGTCTCTTTTTTTTTCCTCATAATTTGGGCAAATCTTGAGAACAATAGATAGTTAAAATGCAAACTTGAAATATGTATCTTTCCTCTGCAAGAATTTTAGAACTCTTCTTCATAAAGCATGTCATAGTGCTGTTAAAATGTTCAGTGTGCCACAAAATAGCAATCACACAAAGGTCAAACTCTTGGATTTCAAATATACAGACTGGCAAAATGGGAACCTTGAGGAGGAGGAGCTAGAAGACTGGGGAAAGATGGGTAAAGTGGAACAACAATGGGCAAAATCAAAAGGAGCTATAATGAATGCAATAAGCTTTATATAAGAAAAATAAATAAAAGTAGTAGGAAAAGGAAATCAAGGAGGTGGCCAAAAAAATAAAGAGAAAAAGAGCATTCACAAAGTACAAAGACTTCCAAAAAGAGGAATACAGGGATGAATATCTGATGAAGGAGATGAAAGAAATCAGGATAGCAAAAGGTAAAGCATAAGAAAAGTTTGCAAAGAGGTAAAGCGATATGACAAATCATTTTTCAAATATAGCAGAGAAAAATGAAGGCCAGAAATAGTATTGTAAAACTGAAAGGAGACAAGGAACAATGTGTGATGAAAGATGATGAAATAGCAGAAATATTAAACAAATACTTCAGTTCAGTGTTCTCTAAAGAAAACCCTGGAGGAGGACTGTTTCTGTTTGGCAACAGTACAGATGGGATTAGGATAGATAAAAACCCCATTTACAGAAGACAGCATTTGGTTGGAACTAGCAAAACTGAAAGTGGACAAGGCCATGGGGCTGGATGAGATACATCCCAGATGAGATACATCCCAGGATACTGAGGGAGCTCAGAGAGGTGCTGGTGGGTCTGCTAAAGGACCTGTTCAATAGATCCTTGGAGATGGTGTCATGGGCAATGGCAATTGAACCTGTGCTCCACATGTTCAAGGCCAGGGTATCCTGCAATGTAACAAAAGAGACTCCAAATCATCCTGCAAAAAATACTAAGTGAAACAAAGTTAGGGAGACCCACCTCCAGAGGCTCCCTGTTGGACCAGTATTAAGTGTGTCTCAAACAGAGCACTGAATATAAGGAGTTCTAGCCTGACACACCTATGCTGGTCCAACAGTCCACACAGAGTTTGCTCTGTGATATTCTGTTGCCTGGCCATGTTCCTGTGAGTCCTGGTTCCTTCTCCGTTCCTGATCCTTGGCTACACTCCTGATTCCTGCTCCATTCTTAGCCCTTGGCCACACTCCTACCTCCTGCTCTGGTCCTGATTTTCAGTCCTTCCTTGTTCCTGCTTTCACCTGGGAAGTCCTGGAAGCCATCTGCACCCAAGGATTCAACATGTGGAGAACGGCAGCTGCTTCAGGCAGAAGACAGCAGCTCCAGATCTCCTGGCCTCTCCACAGTACATCCCCACCTAGACACCACACCTACTCTCTGTCCTCAGCGAAGTGGACCACGACAGCTTGGACCAGCCCAAAACAGAGATCGAGCTAAATGGAGCAGCCCCCTGCATACTTGAAGGATCTTATGAATGCAGTGCACGGATTGCAGGCTCAGCTTCATGCCCTTCAGTTCAAGGTGGAGTCCCACCAGTCAATGTGAGCAACTTCAACCAGACTCACCACCTCTGGAACCCCACTTGCCACTTCCAGAGACGTTTGGTGATAATAGTGACAATTTGTGGGGTTTTCTGCTTCAGTACAAGCTATAGTTTTACCTATACAGGCACTCATACCTGTTGGAATCCTTTAAAGTGGGTTTTATGATTAGCTTTCTTACGAAAAAGATCCTGGTATAGGTAATAACATTCTGGAGTAAAATGATCCAATCCTGAACTGAATATTCTCATTCATGGCTGCCTTCTCCCAGGCCTTTGGTGATCCAGATCACGCTCTGTTGGTGGAAAGTAAGATCTTGGGGCTTTATCAGGGCCAGCACAACACAATCAAGTACACCACGGATAGTAAATGATCTGGACTGGAATGAATTGGTCCTGCATATTCACTTCCATTGGGGTTTAGCAGCCCACATCAAGGATGAATTGGCTCAGCTAGAATCCCCAGCCAACCCAGAAGCCTTGCTCACTTTATATACAAGAATCTAGAGATGCTTGGGGGAATGAAGCCAAGAGAAAGAAGCAGAAAAATGTTAAGGAAATCCAACTCTTCCAGGGTTTGCAAACTTTTACCAGCATGTTATCCTTAATTTCTCCAAACTGACAGCTCCACAAATGGAGGTTCTTAAGAAAGGGATTCCTTTTAAGTGTACCCATGAGCAGCAGCTGACGTTTGGTCATCTGAAGAAGACCTTTATATTGGCCCCAATCCTAGTACACCCAGACCCAAAGCAACCATTTATAGTGGAGGTTAATGTATGTAGGGTGGCTATCAGGGCTATACTATCTCAGAGGGGACCCAAGGACATATTGAAACATAGAAACATACAAATGACGGCAGAAGAAGACCAAACGGCCCATCCAGTCTGCCCAGCAAACTTTCACACTTATTTTTTCTCATACTTATCTGTTACTCTTGGCCCTTATAAGTAACTTTTTGGTTCTAGTTACCTTCCACCCCCACCACTGATGTAGAGAGCAGTGCTGGAGCTGCATCTAAGTGAAGTATCAAGCTTAATTGGTTAGGGGGAGTAACTGCCGCAATAAGCAAGCTATTCCCACGCTTATTTGTTTACCCAGCCTGTGCTATTCAGTCCTTGTGGCTGTTGTCTGAATATAAATCCTCGTTTCTTCATTCCCACCTGCCATTGAAACAGTGAGCTACGCTGGATATGTATTCCAAATGAAGTATCAGGCTTAATTGAATCGGGGTAGTAACTGCTGTAACAAACAAGCTACACCCACGCTTAATTGTTTACCCAGACTATGCAATTTAGTCCTTGTTGGTTGTTGTCTGAATGTAAATCTTCTTATCTTCATTCCCCCCTGCCGTTGAAGCAGAGAGCTATGCTGGATAAGCATTGAAAGTGAAGTAATTCTTCATCCATGTGTCTTCTATTCCCGTAAGCTTACAGCTGCAGTGAAGAACTATCATGTCTATAATAAAAAAAACTCCAGGCTATAAAAACTGCCTTTGAAGAATGGTGTCACCTTCTAGAAGGAGTTTATCACCAAGTCCAGGTTTTTACGGATCATAAAAATGTAGAATTCCTAAAGACCATGTGCAATATGAATTCAAGGCAAGCCTAGTGGTCTCTTTTCTTTTCCCAGTTTGATTTCATATTAACTTACCAACCACACTCCATGAATAGTAAGGCAAATGTTTTGTCCCAGATGGAAGGGGAAGAATCTGAGAAACCAGAAGCTTCTACCACAATTCTTCAATTGGTGAACTTTGCCTTTGGAAACAGGAATTCTGATCATTTGGAGGTAATAAGTGGAAACCTGTGGCAAGATGAGTTTGCACAGGCAGGAGCAAGGTACCTCATAATCATGCTTTTGCATTACTCTTACCGTTACCAGTACCTCAAGACCATGAGAATGGGTATTAGTGGACTTCATTACTGATTGATCACCTTCACAAGGAAAGACCATGATTCTGGTGGTGGTGGATTCATTTACCAAAATGGCCTATTTAATGGCCACTACGAGTCTTCCCATGAAACAACAGATTGAGAAATAGTGCATCTGCATAGTCTGCCATCTCATATTATTTCCAACCGAGGCTCCCAATTTTTAGCATGCTTCTGATGAGAGAAAACTACACTTCTGGATGTCCAACTCCAAGTTTTCATCAGCATATCACCTGCAATCCGACAGACAGACAGAATGGCTAAATCAGTCTAGAACAGTAGCTCTGATGCATTTGTAATTTTCATCAGACATAATGAGCACAGTTACTCCCTATGGAAAAATTTGTGGATAATAACTCCAAGCACTCATCAACTAAAGTCATAAGAACATAAGAACATGCCATACTGGGTCAGACCAAGGGTTCCATCAAGTCCAACATCCTGCTTCAAACAGTGACCAATCCAGGCCATAAGAACCTGGCAAGTACCCAAAAACTAAGTCTATTCCATGTTACTGTTCTAGTAATAGCAGTGGCTATTTTCTAAGTCAACTTAATTAATAGCAAGTAATGGACTTCTCCTCCAAGAACTTATCCAATTCTTTTTTAAACACAGATACACTAACTGCACTGACCACATTCTCTGGCAACAAATTCCAGAGTTTAATTGTGCGTTGAGTCAAAAAGAACTTTCTCCAATTAGTTTTAAATGTGCCACATGCTAACTTCATGGAGTGCCCCCTAGTCTTTCTATTATCCGAAAGAGTAAATAACCAATTCACATTTACCCGTTCTAGACCTCTCATGATTTTAAACACCTCTATCATATCCCCCCTCAGCCGTCTCTTCTCCAAGCTGAAAAGTCCTAACCTCTTTAGTCTTCCCATTCTTTGCACGCTATAGTATCCACCCTCACTTATACTTAGGGGAGGCCCGGCAATCCTGGGTCTCTACAGTGGTACTGTGGGCAAATGTCTTAATAGAGGTACATATGCATGTCCAGTATGAATTGGAACTGGCTAAGGAGTCACAGAAGAAATTCATGGATAAGTGATACCAGGAAGCTCCACAATTAACAGTAGGAGTCAAGATATGGGTCATCACAAAAGACATATGGAGAGATTTTAAAACCCCTGCACGCATAAAAAACAGGGGTTAAGCGTGTGGCCGGGCCTTGTGCACATTGCACACATTTTTAAAGGGGCCCAGCCCCGTGCGTAACCCCCGTTATGTGCCAAAGTGCCGGGCCCAGAGAAAGGGGTGGTCCCTGACTGGGAGAGAATTGGGAGAGGCCCAATCTCGTTGCCACACATACTTTTATAAAATTAGGCCCCCTTGCGCGCGCCACCCACACAGGCATATGCATATTATAAACTCCGGCACGCATGTGTGCGCAGCCCACGGATTTTATATAATGCGCGCGCCGGCGTACGCATATTATAAAATTGGCGCACATGGAAGCGTGCATACATGGACACACGCACACCTTTTAAAATCTACCCCATAAGGAGCAAGAGACCATCAAGTAAGCTCAAACAGATGCTTATGGAGCATTCCTGATTCAAGAACAAATCAATTAAGAGGCATTCAGGCTTCAGCTTCCAGCCAATTTGCATATTCATCCATGGTTCCACATGGCCCTTCTGAAGCCCTTTAAACCTAAGCCCTTTCCAGGAAGATGGCCCCCTTCTCCAATGCCAGTCATGTTGAAAGGGCACCAAAAATTCATTGTCAGCTAGATTCTGAATGCCAGAGTTATCAGAGGATGCTCAGATGGAAACTAACCCAAAATGTCCATGCCAAGGAACTGGTGACCAAATTTTTTCAGGAACATCCAGAAAAGCCAATATTGAGAGCCTCAGGAGTGGCTACACTGTAAAGGACATCAGAAATTGAACTTGCATCCCCAGTGTGCAAGGCCAGGGGATCCTGCAGTAGGCCACAGATACTCTAAAGCACCAAGAATCCTGCAGAAAATACTAAGCGAAGCAAAGTTAGAGAGACCCACCTCCAGAGGTTCCCTACTGGACCAGATTAGGTGTGTCCCAGATAGGAGTATGTATATAAGGAGCTCTAGCCTGACACACTTTTTCTGGTCCAACAGTCTACATTGAGTTTTCTCCATGTCATACTGTTACCTGGCCATTTTCTTGTGATTCCTATTTCCTACTCCAGTCTTGGTCCTCAGCTACACTCCTAGTTCCTGTTCCAGTGTGGACCTCAGCTGCACTCCTGCCTCCTTCACTAGTCATGCCTTCATTCCTTCTTAGTTTCTGCCTCCACTAGGGAAGTCCTGGCAGCTGCCTGCACTCAAGGGCTCAACACATGGGGAACAGTGGCTGCTTCAGACAGAAGACAGTGGCTCTTGACCACTTGGCCTCTCCACTGTGTCTGCCTAGACACCATACCTACTCTCCACCCACAACAGAATGGGCCATGACAGATGGGAGTGGTGCCACAAGATTGGTAAAAAGTGGCTGTGGTCCTGCTTTACAAAGGTGATAGTAGAGAGGAGGCTGGAAACTATAGGCTGATTAAACTTCCTCGGTGGTGGGAAAATTAATGGAGACTGTGCTGAAGGAAGGTAAAGTGGATTGCAAGACCCTAAGCTTCACCAGAAGAAGGTTGTGTCAAACAAGTATATTTGATCTTTTGATTGGATAACTAAACTAAAGAATTAGATCAAGAAAGATCAGTCAATGTGGTTTACTTAAATTTCAACAACTTGATACGGTGCCACGTAGGAAGTTCATAAATAAAATGAGATGCCTGGGAATTGGTAGAATGGGTTACAGATTGGATGGCAGATGGTAGACAGCATATAATGATAAATGGAACTTATTCTGATAATTGGAGTGCTCGAGGATTAGTTCTGGGTCCAGTTCTGTTCAATATCTTCATGAACGATATTGTGGAGGGGTTAAAAGGAAAAGTTTGTCTTTATGCAGATGACACTAATATCTGCAATAGAATGGACACACCTGAAAGAATAGAGAGAATGAGAAGTGATTTAAGACAGCTCAAAGAGTGGTTAAAAATGTGGCATCTAGGATTCAGTGCCAAGAAGTGCAGAGTCATGCATTTGGGGCACAGTAGTCCAAAGGAGTTGCACATGATGGGGGTGAAGGACTGACATGCATGGACTGAGAGAGAAACCTTAGGGTTATAGTGGCTGATGATCAGAAGGTAGCAAAACAATGTGACAAGACAGTGGCTAAGGCCAGAGGGAGGCTGGGCTGCATAAGGAGTAGCATAACCAACGGATAAAAGAATGTGATAATGCCCTATACAAACTTTGGTGAGGCCTCTCATGGAATACTCTGTTCAATTCTGGATACCATATCTGAAAAAAGATAAGAACGTTAAGGTTTGCCATACTGGGTCAGACCAAAGGTACATCAAGTCCACTATCCTGTTTCCAGAAGGGGCCAATCCAGGTCACAAGTACCTTACAAGATCCTAAAAGGTCAATAGATTCCATATTGCTTATCCTAGGGATAAGTAGTGGATTTCCCCAAATCTATCTTAATAATGGTTTATGGACTTTTCTTCCAGGAATTTGTCCAAACTTTTTTCAATCCCAGCTATATTAATGGCTTTTACCACATTCTCCAGCAACAAATTCCAGAGTTTAATTATGCGTTGAGTAAAAAAATATTTTCTTCTATTTGTTTTAAATGTATTATCCAGTAACTTCATTGCAAGTCCCCTAGTGTTTGTACTTTTTGAAAGAGTAAACAACTGATTCGTGTTTATGTGTTCCTCTCCACTCATTATTTCATAAACCTCTGTAATCCCTGTGATGTTTAACCCGAATAACAGGTCCAGAGGCCTTGAAGCTTAACGTTAAGACTTACAAAAATGAGAACACAGCATAGGATATGCTGCCTCCTCAGAAGCAAAAGTTTCCACAGGGGTAAAATGGTGATCTCTCTAGAAAAACACTAGGACTGTTCCATTGCTAGCTTCAACATGGGGGAGCTGCAAACCCAACAAACCACAAATCTGTCTACCCCCAAACCAACTGATATAATCTTTATCCAGTATTAGTAGGGGACTTACAAGATCACTATATCTCCCCTCAGCCATCTCTTCTCCAAGATAAAGAACCCTAATCTCTTTAGCCTCATAGGGGAATCGTTCCATCCTCTTTATCATTTTGGTTGCTCTTCTGTGTACCTTTCCTAATTCTACTATATCTTTTTTGAGATACTCTGACTAGAACTGCACACAATACTCAAGATGCAGAGACATGGAGACAGAGACAAGATGGAAGTGGTCCAGAGAAAGGCAACCCAATTGATGTGGGTTTGCACCAGAAAACCTATGAGAAGAGACTGAAAGATCTAAGTATGTGTACCCTGGAGAAAAGCAGGGACAGGAAAGATATTAATGATGCACAAAAATCAAACTATTTCTGATGGAAAGGAAGCTGTAAAACTAGGGGTCATGATATGAAATTCCAAGGGGATCACCTCAGGACCAACATCAGGAAATATTTCTTCACAGAAAAGGGTGAGGGATGAATGGAATGCCCTCCCGAAAGAGGTGGTGAAGACAAGAATTGTAATGGAATTCAAAAAAGCATGGGATAAGTACTGTGATTTCCTAGAGGTTAGAGGATGGAAATTAAGAAATGAGGTAATTTATGTTAACTGTACCATTTCTGCATGGGGTAACCTATGTGGAGCAGCACTTACTACCCATAACGGAAGGCATGGGAGTAACCTACACGGAGCAGCAGTTATTACCCTAAGCAACTTGCTGGGAAGACTAGCTAGACCATTTAGGCCTATTTCTGCTGACATGTACAATGTTACTATGTTACCATGCATGCCTACTCCTGCCATAAGTACCTTGTATGTCCAGAAACACTTAGCTGGACCTTCACTTTACAAAACTAAAGGGCGAGGAGCCAGAAGTGACAGAGCAGCTACATGCATAAGGTCTCATTTTAAATTTAGATTCCAAGTTAAGGAATGCTAAATTGTTCTTTCTGCAGCTGCTCATTAAACACACATGTGAAGAAAATGTGGGGAGGAGAAAGGGGATGGGGAAGGCAGAAACAGAGGAATGCTGAATTTACAGAAACCGATCCTGTGCTGAGACGAGAACCATATCCGGCTTGTTCGCTGCAGAGCTGGGATACACAGCAGTGACACAAGCTCAGCAAGAAATTAACCAGGGAAGTTAATGTTCTTCACAGTCTCAATCCTTTTTATTTATTTTGTTTTGTTTCCTCCTGCTCTTTTGGGTTTTCAGTTCAGTCGGAACAGGCCTCTGGTAGGCTACAGACTGTGCCTTCATTCACGACTAACTGGAAGAGGAGCAGAGGAAGAGGACCAGCTATTTTTCTATCCCCTTTCTGCCTCAGCCCAGCCTTCGCTGCAGCAGTCCTCAGTTCTTTCCAGAACCCCAGCTAACACAGAGCCCCCAAGTCAGGCCACAAGCTGTCGCTATTGAGCAATGGCTGCAGCTCCCTCCCCCAGAGGCTGTGAATGCTGCCTGCAGAGTTGTGGCCCAGGAATCGTGCTGAGGTCTTCAGCAATGGCAAGGCACAGAATTGCTGCAGAGCCACCTGGCCTACCCTCAGCCTCTGTCACACTAGATTCAGATACTATGCAAAAAAAAAGAAAATTATTATTATTATTACGCACTGGAGTAAGCATTCGCAGGACTGAGATAAACATCCTTGTCAAGCTGGCCAAAATATCTCCTTTTCAGCATAAGAGAAAAGAAATGATGTGGCCTGGTTCCCTCCAGCGATTCAGCCACTCCAGGAATGTAGTCTGAGACTGATAGGAAGCAGCATTCTTCCCTCAGGGTTGCTGCCTCCCCCACCCAAGGGGGGGATTTCAACAATGCATACAAAGTGTAATAATGCCCTTTGACAGTAGAAAGGAAGGTAAACTCTCCTATAGCCATCATGTTTGGAACAGAGCCAAATATGCCTTCTCATGAAGTTAGTTTGTGAGCTGAATGAGACACGATATGTGGCGTGGAATCCTATAACCAAGCTGGATCAGTCAGATCTAGCAAATAGGAAGCAATCTGTGACGCCCTTTCCACTAGGATTGCGCACGTGTTTTGGGGGGAATTGCAGGAAAGCTGCTTAAAGAATTAACACAAAGAGGGGTACATTTTCAAAAGCTTGTGCACAAATCAGCCCTATGTGCACACTGTAGGTATTCAGCTGGCTAAAAATCCATGTGCAAGTTCACTGCATGCATAAATTTGCCCACAAAAAAAGAAAAAATAGGGGCATTCAAGGAGGCATTTCAGGGGCATGTTTATTTATTTATTTATTTCTTCAAATTATGTATAAGCCACCTTCGCCAAGTCACTAGGTAGTGTACAAAAGATACATACACAATAAAACCATGCATAAAAACAAAACCACAGAAATCAACAATGCGGCAACAGGCCAACGTCAAATCAATGCCTGCACAGCCTACGTCTTCCTCAGAAATGCTAATGCAAAGAATGACAAAGCCCCATCACCGGCTCAAGGCGCTTTATGCAACGGTTTCTAAAAGCCCTTAAAGGTCTCAGGGCAAGATGCCAACCACAACATCTGAGGCAGTGAATTCCAGAGAACAGGGGCAGCACTAGAAAATGCCCTTTCCCTTGTCTCACGTTCCTCGGGCATGCCAGGCAGGCAGAACACCTAGAAGTCCCCTCTGGGAAGATCACAGTGCTCTTGTTGGATTATTAATACGACGCATCAAATTCATCCTTGAAAGGGATTCAAGTGATAGCAATTTATGCACAAGAAACACAACTTTGTTTTTCAACCTCTCCTGGCTTGGAAGCCAGTAGAGGTCAATAACACTGGAGTGATGTACTCTTTGGTGCTGCACCTTGAAATTAGCCAGGCTGCAAGATCTGAAGCGCTTTTAAAGCTGACACTGGTGAGCCCAAGTAGAGTGAGTTACAGTACAAGGAGAATAAGGGCTTGAACCACTGAGCAAAAATTGGCTGCTTGTAAGAGAGGCTTAAGGCCACATAGTTTAAAAAGGCCTGCCCTGAGTGATCACAGCTTTAATTTGATCAGTGAAAGATAGCTTAAAGTCAGTAATTACTCCTAGGCTTTTCATATGTGATGGCACTTTTAATTCAACATTTTCTGCTGAGATACAGGATAGTATTGGCTTGCTATCAGTGCACAGGATCACTAAAATTGCCATCTTAGATAAATTCAAGGCCAATTTATTGTGAGTGAGCCATTGCCCAATCATTGACAAAAAGAGATTGTAGCAGATGTTTCAGACCAAGAGGATTTACCTGTGCAAAATGAATTTCTACAAAGTTGTGCCTTAATAATATGCCATTTATGTGCAGATTTATGTGCTGCCTTTTGCAATAGCTGATCTGTAATGGGTTGTATATGGGTCTCCCAGCTTCTCGTCTTCTCGCTTTAAGCGTTTTGCAGAATACCGTTCCTCGTTTAGTCTTGAAAGGACAACCATGAAATCATATTTGCCCTCTTTAACGGGAATTACACTGGCTTCATCCATTACAATGCATTCGCTTTAAAATTGTAATTTTGATTTTTAAATCAAAGATGCCTTCCTGTTAGGTTCCTCCAGTCTCAAGAATTGGATTACCTCTAGTATTCTCTATTAAGAGGGCCTGTCTAAAAGAAACAAAATGTCAGGCACTCTCTTCAGCAGGCCTTGTTATCTGGAACTCTGTCCTGCTTATGACTGGTTCACTATAAGCAGGCAATCAGTGTTTCAGAATGGAGAGATATGTATTTTATAAAACATGAGTATATCATATGTGCCTGTTAGAAAATACTAGCGCAAATCTGTATGCGGCCATAAGCAAGCATGTATGCCACTACGTGCATTTCTTTAAAATTTATCATCAAAGTGTATTATTATATATGCAATTTACAAATGTATCTACACAATCACCTGATGAATCAATGCACCAATAAGAAAAAACAACGTAGAATGCGTCACAGAATAAAGTATTACAACAGAGATAATTATGTATGTGTCAAATATAAAATGAAATAACTGTACAACATATAATGACATTTATCCCTAGTCACAATGGTGTGTTAAACATTAACGCACCAAAATGCATGATATTTACTGCAAGCCTCATTATTTTCAATGGGTCCTATTCACTAATAACACACAATTCGTTGCATTAGCATTTAATGCACCTTTGTGAAAATACATAGCTGGAGGGTGTTAAGCAGTACCAGGAGAACAGCACAGATAACTGAAACCATGCACCTTAACCTTAGCTGAGCCACTTGGAGCCAAGAGTTGGGGGATGGGCAGCAGTGAAACACAGAAGGGAGGAAGAAAGGGGGAGAGAAAGATACAGGCTGTTGGAGGAGGAGGGGGGTACAGAGGCAGCAGCAGAAGAGAAGATGGAATGAAGGAAGTTGGTCGGGAAAGGAAGAAGTGGGCCGGGAATGAACAGCTGAGTTGGAAGAAAAAGCAGGATGGGTAAAAAAGATGGGATAGAATAGAGCGACAGACGAGGTCAATTAGGATAGAAGGAGAGAGGTGGACTGAACTGGAGAGAGAGAAGCTGGGCTGGGAGAGGGAAACCAGGCAGATAGAGACAGAAATAGAGCGGTGGGTAGAGCAAAGGAGATCTGAAGAAGTGACAGGAAGATGGGAAAGTGCAAGGAGTGTGAAAAAAAAGCACAGATGAGGAGACGAATCAGAGGCAGAAGGGAAGACCCAAGCAGGGAAGAGATGCATAAAGATTGGAAAACAGTTTATTTATGCTTTAAAAATTCTGGCCAGGGCTGCTTAATGTGTTTCCTCCAGGCTAATGAAATTAACTTGTTTAGTGTTTGGCCCTTATAAACAAGTCAGACACCCTGACTTGACTTTGGCTCAGCCTAGAAGTATTTTCTGGTTTGCCCATCTCTACTGCAGCCTTTTGCATTGTGTTACAAAGGCCAAGCGGTTACCATATGCACTGTTTTCCACGGGCTCTGCTACAGCGCAGGCACCTGAAATGTTGCAGATTTCTGTGGGAATCTATGCATAGTTCACAGGTGGCTGCTGCTAGAAGATTGGCCTTTCCTATTGGTGCCATGTGACCCCAGCAAATAGCCCAGATTGCTAGGGCAAGCTCTACTGTAGTTCCCCCCTTTGGTGTTCTTGGCACTAGCCAGGACTAACTTCAGTGCTCAGTTCTCAATGAATTTGAATCGAGCAGATCAAATCATACAAACAGGGCCTGTGATGCTCACTGGTGGACATTAGAATGTGGTAAATAAGCCATTGCACTCATACAACAGAAAACCACAGAGCTCTTCAGGGAGTTATGTTTTCCTTCCCTAAAATGGCACCAGAAACTAGTTTGTTTTGTTTGCTGCTTTAGTAAATAAATATGTTTATATACTTATATAGAGATTTTTTTTTTTTGCTTATGTCCTACTATTTGACTGTATTACTCTGCTAACACTGTGGAAAGGTATATATTATACTGGGCATTGATGTATATATGGTATGTCTCTCTCTCTCTCTCTCCATCTCTCTCTCTCTCTCTCTCTCTCTCTCTCTCTCTCTCTATATATATATATATATATATATATATATATATATTAATATTAAAAAAATTGGGCAGTAATAATATCCAATAAAGTGTCCAAGAAAACATTATTCCAATAAAATATGAACACTCATGCTTACTTTAAACAATTGGCATCTTTAACAAATTCCTACAGAAATTACTCAGAATTTATTTAACATGCGAGACATTTTTATTATTTTACAAAAAAAGAATTTTTATTTGATAAAGCTATAAAGGTTATTTGAAAAAGATATCATACAATATCCCTAGTATGTTAAATCACAGACCAGGATTCTAAAACAGAAAAGTCCTTTAACAGGTTAATGAGCCAATGGTCCAATGCAAAAACTTGAACTATCTTAGCATATCTTGTTGTCATTTACCTTGATGCTCACAGAAGTAAGGCTCAAGTCAGATTTCCTATGTCCAAAGATTTCAGTACCTCTAAACATGTTTCTACTTTGTTAAAGTTGCCGGTATGTGCACAGCTGTAAATGCATAAATGATCCAGTTGTTCTTTGCATCTCCCTCTCCCGATGAAATCCTTTTGAGAGGAGACAGCTATGATTTCAGCCTTTAGGACACTGAATAAGTTCCATTAATTGTTTATGAAGAGCTGTGACTCGCAGCTGAGCACCCTTATGGAAACGTTGCTACGTTGACAACAAGATATGGTAAGATAGTTCAAGTTTTTGCATTGGACCATTGGCTCATTAACCTGTTAAAGGACTTTTCTGTTTTAGAATCCTGGTCTGTGATTTAACATACTAGGGATATCATATGATATCTTTTTCAAATAACCTTTTTAGCTTTATCAAATAAAAATTCTTTTTTGTAAAATAATAACAAAATTTCTCGCATGTTAAATACATTCTGAGCAATTTCTGAGGGAATTTGTTAAACACGCCACTTGTTTAAAGTAAGCATGAGTGTTCATATTTTGTTTATTGGAATATATATAAAGATATATAGATATATCACTGTGCATTTATTTTAATTCATGTATCATTTATAAGGTTTGGTTTACTAAGAATGTTACCCCATAGGCATAGAATGGGAGCAAAAGCCTTAGTAAATCAGACCTGTAAGGAGATAGAAGGCTGAAATAATGGGGAAGGTATTTGTTCCTCTCATTACAACTTGTGCTGTTCTCTTTCCAGTTGTCGGATTCATTATAACGATATGTACAGTTTGTTGCGCGTTATTGCTCCACCTCTTGGCTTAGGAAAGAAGTGCCCATCTAGGGTGGCATACAAGGTTTGGAATTTAAAGAGAACCCATCCCACTGTTCGTACCCGGACTGGAAATGCAAACCCAAGCAAAAGAAACGGGGACTTGGCTGGGCTGTGCCTGACTGGGAATGAAGCCCGCCCTCCCCCCCCCATCCCATGCCATGATACCTTTAATCCCCACACCCAAGGGGCATGGACACAGGCAGGCTTATGAGACAGTAGCCTTGGCAGGAAAAGAAAGGGGCAGGGAGGAAGAGAAATTCTGGACCAATTATTCTTGGGGCACAAAGACTAGGATAATACATTATCCCCTCTCACAGCTTTTATCTGCTACCATTACTGCTAATGCATTGTGTCAGATGAAAGTGTCTGATAAATGCAGAGAAAAATACTGTGGCACAGTATGATTGCACAAGGACTTGTTTTTTTTTTTTGTTTTGTTTTTTTTAAATGTTTCCTCTTTTTAGAGAGCAAAATGGAAGAATGACCAAGAGCCTGTCTATGATAACCCTGAAAGGGTGAGGATTTGAGACCTCAATCCCGAGGCTGCCAATCAATTTATCCTGAAAAATAGGGTTAATTTCCCCATAGTTTTAATAACGTCTTTTAACAAGCTTTTAGTCTCTCACAAGATTAAGGGATGGGGAAGGCCTCCAAGAATGAATAACGAGTCTCTGAAAATAGGCGTTTAATTTTGCAGTAAATCAGTCTGCCAAGTGAATGTGTTTTCCAGTAACTAGAATCTCAAGTATCAGGGAAGACATTTCCCCATAGTTTTAGGGGTTGAAAATGAACATGCACATAAATTCATACCCTGACATTGTCACTCAGCTGATAATAATGTAATTAGTGTATTCTTCCACACCTGTATTTACTTCTTGGACTGCGTGGACAACTTGTTTGTGCAGTTTACTCACAGGTCTGCCATCTGGGGATGATGATGTTCTGTGATTTGAAGTTTTTCTTTCTAGCACACATTGCCACAATCTGAAGTTTTGAAGCCCTACACTCGAAACAGCTTTTTTTTTTTTGGGAGGGGGGCGGGGGCTTCCAGCTCAATTGATACTGGCCTTAACTGGGGCTGTGGTGCTATGAGCCTTCATGTGCTATTACTGGGATTTTCAGCCAATTTTTAACCCTCACCCCCCATTCCGTTTCCATCTATCCTAGCCATCACAGTGATAGTCCTTTTCCAGGAGGCCACAGGCTCTGGCTTCCTCTGAATCCCAGCATGGATGCACTCCAAGCCTGACCAATAGATGTCACCATTATGTGATGGCTTGAAACCCCTCCCCCATGCCAAAGGGGCTGTGAGTGCAGCCTCCCCAGCCAACTTGATTCATGGAAGCCGGGCTTGGGATTCAAATCCGGATCTCCTGCATGGTAGCCACTGAGCCACCGGCCTAGCCTTCAAACAGGAATAAAGCAGTTCTAATTTTAAAAGGAATGAAAACCAGTTCCTTATTTTCTTGTTTTGTTCTTGTGTAAATTTTTAAGGGAGGGAAGGAGTTGTCAGACATGAAATTGGAAGCTACGCTTTATAAAAAGAGACAAAAAGTCATTTTCTTGGGCACGCCTTTTTCATCTGTCTCATAACTCTGCCTGTGCCAGCCACTCTCCCAGGCATGATGAACAGAACAGTGCTTGACTTGAAATGCCAAAGGAAAAGAAAAGACATTTCTTTCTTTCTCTTCCTAGTCTATGAATATAGACCTCATTCATCATTCCATCATCCCGTTGGGATCAGAAAGTCCAGGTTTATCAGCCAAGGCAGGATTTCACTGCAGAAACAAGAAAGAATCAGCAGTGACAGTGAAATCCTGCTCAAGTTCTCCTTTTGTTTTTATTTTAACTGCCAAAAAAAAAAAAAAAAAAAAGAGATTAACCGGATTTCTGTTTTTCTTCCATGCTTCCCCCTTCTTCCTCTCCTACACACCATCCTGTTTTTCTTACAAATATTACTTTTGTTTGTTTATTTCTTCATGTGGTCCTGTTTTTATTCCCCCTCTCGATCCCCTCCCTGCCCCGTTCCTTCCTGCTTTTGCCCTTGCTCTCTTTGGTGACAGTGGGCGAATCGGTTACACTGACATGTATGAGATGCTGAGACACATGTCCCCTCCACTAGGCCTGGGAAAAAAATGCCCTGCGCGAGTGGCGTATAAGGTAGAACACCCCAAAAAAAAAGCAGCCATTTAGCCAGAACTCTTCTCTTCCTTGTGCCATCTCGAAAACCAGTGCTGCTTCTCTGTCCACAGCTGTCCTGTTCCTCCCTGAATGTAATCTGGATACTCCCCAGTCCTTTATCTGTTAGTTTGTTCTACTGCGTGCGTGCATGCATGTGTGTGTGTGTGTGTGTGTGTGTGTGCATGTGGCGGATGCCTGTGAGTGTATGTATGTATGTATGTATGTATGTCAGCTTTGGTGGATGCATGGAACGGCCTCCTCAGGGAGGCTGAGCGGACAAAAACAGTAACAGAATCCAAGAAAGCCTGGGATAAACAAAGAGTATCCCCGGTAGCCAGGACGTGAAGGGAAAAGGATGGAAAACCTTTGAAAAATCTGTGTATTAGGAAAAGGCAGTTATCAAGCAGCTTGCTGCTCCTCTCTCACCCAACTTAACTATCTCCCATATTTTAAAATGCTTCACTTTTAAAATTTCTTTTTTGTTGCTATTTAGGCCGAATGTTCTTTTGTTGCTATTTAGGCCAAATTTGTTCAATTGTTCTATGTAAAGCCCCCCCCCCTTTTTTTGGGGGGGGCATTTTCACTGTTTTATGTAAACCGGAGTGATTTGTATTTCATACAAGAACCTCGGTATATAAAAATTTAAAAAATAAATAAAATAAATGTAGGAGGCCATTCTACTGTGTACCGTATTTTTCACAAACACCTTAATTGGAAGAATAATTTGAAGGTCCAAGTTCAGAAAATCCTAATTGACCATTATGATTTGATTTGAAGTGAATATTTGATGAGGTGGATGCACGCTGCAATTAGTAAAGCAGAAAAGTCTAGCTGGCACGTGGTTCCCTCTGCCATTCGTTCACTGCAAGCATGAGGCATGTCTGGTGCAGTCAAGCTTCCCTTTATGGGGACTTGTTCTGTGACTCTCAGGCTGTCAGAAATAATCCTTGCTACTTTAGAATTCCAACTGGAACTGGAATGGGTTTCAACACATTTTCTGATGAATTAAGAGGACCCAATAAAATCAAGACAATGAAATTAATGGCTAAAGTAAGACTCTGTTAAATAAAACAGTAAACAGCAGTGATTGAGGCGCTCACACTGCAGCGGAGGTTCAAGTCAGAGTCTCGTCTCCAGGGCTGGTGAAGCTTGGGAGTGCCACACGAGCTCTGGGAGGGAAGGCAGCTGCTTCTAGTCTGATGGACCTCTACCGGCTATAGAATGGCACTGAGGTTTGGTTGCAGAGAAGGGGGATATGACAGAAACTGTCACTTAGCTTTAAGGAATAAGTGTGCAGGAGATAGACCTGTTTCAAAGGAAAGGAGGCTCAAGAACCAGGCATCACTGGATAAGGGGGGTAAAAGGGGAAACTCAGGAGCAATCTGAGGGCATAATTCTTCATAGACAGAAGGGTGTATACATGAAACACTCTCTCATTGGAGGTAGTGGAAATAAATAAAAGTTTCAGATTTCAAGAAAGCATGGGGCAAGCACAGGGGGGTCTCTGGGAGTGGGGAGAAAACTAGAAATGCCAAGGATCAATTAGAGTCTATGGCAAGTGGGACAGGAGATAGAAAGGGGCAGACTGGATAGGCCTTCATCTGCTGAAGTGTCCTCAAGGTCAACAAGGATTCTAATGTCCCTCAGGCATGCCATCAGGGTTGGAGGGGAGTTACAAAGAAGGAACAATAAAGGAAGACAACCTCTCTCACTCTCTCCTTTATTCTACCTTGCCTTCATGTTTCTTTCCCTGTTCCTCTCTTTGTTGCTACTGAGAGAAAGTACTATAAAGCTAGATAAATTGTTATAACACAGCAGGGACACGTTCAGCCAATGGAAACCTTGATCGGCTGATGGCCAGTAACATTTCCCCACCCTGTTTCTCCATGTATAGTAAATGCTGCCACAGCCTGCCAGTCTATAAGCCTTTTTCAAATCTGAGGTTTATCAATATAGCAGGGGCCTGTTTTAAGACATTTACTTAGAACTGGCACAAAAGTGTGGATGCACAGTAGTTTCTTTAGCTTGTTCTCTGCCAATCACATTAATCCATACAGCGTGCTCTAATCCAGGGCAGAATGAAATGTGACAAGAACAGCTGAAACCTGACAAATTCAAATGATATAGGCACAGAGAATTATGTGACATGCCACATTAAATTTCTTGGAGCTGGTATCCATTTGTCCCACTGATGTCAGTGACTTTAGTTCACATTAAATTGCATTGTACTACGACCTCCTTGGCATGAAATTCAGAACAGTGCTTTGCCCACGGAAACGGGCTTTTACAAAATTGCCTATCCGTTATGTGGATATAATTACATGGATAGGGCCGGTATGCATGCACTTTTACTACTAGTACTATTACTTATCACATATTTATAGCACTGTTCAATGTGCACAGCACTGTACAAAACATGTAAAAGAGAGTCCTTTCTCAGTAGAGTTTACAATCTAATCGACAAACATTCAGGTCAAAAGAGACTTTGGGAATTTCTATTATTAAGGCAATGGTTAAAAATTAATGAGGCTGTAAAGGGATAATCCGGGTTAAGATTTAAAAGCAGCTTCAAAAGGTAGGTTTTTAGACTGGATTTAAATACGGCAAGAGAGGAACATGACAGTGACACATTAACTCAAGGCAGCCAGATGTAAAGCACGGAATTGGGAATTGGCAGGAGAGGAGAAGAGTATAGATAGGAGTGACTTGCCTGATGAGTGGCGAGAGAGAGAGAAGAGGTAGTGAAGGCTCTTGTAGATAAGTAAGAGGAGCTTGAACTGTATGTTGATATGGATGGGAGCCAATGTAGTGACTTGAGAAGAGAGATTATATGGATGTAGCAACTTTGCGAAATATAAGCAGGGCAGCTGAGGTTTGGATAGATTGAAGGGAAGAGAGATGGTTCAGTGGGAAGAAGCAGGCTGTAGTAGTCTAAGCGGGAGGTGATGAGAGAGTGGTTAAGGTTTCTGGTGGTGTATTTAAAAAGGAAGTGGCAGATTTTGGTGAAGTTATAGAGGAAGAAATGACATATTAATAGTGTTTTGGATATGGGAAAGAGAGGAGTTGAAGATAACCCCAAGGTTATCTTCAGAAATAAGAGAAAGGAGGAAGAGAGAAAATAGGCTTAGGGGAAAAGAAAAGAAGCTCAGTCTTAGCCATGTTGAATTTAAGGCAGCAATTGGATCCAGGCAGCAATGTTAGACAAACAGGCTAAGATTTGGAACTGGATTCCCGATGAAATGTCTGATGTTTTGAAAGCCTTGAGAGGCGATCAGAGCACCAAGCGAATTACTTTACAGAGAGAAGAGAAGAGGGCTGAAGACATAACCCTGAGGCTCACCAGTTGATAGTGGGATAGCAGTGCATGAGGATCCACCGGAGGACACACTAAGAGTTTGATGAACTAAGACAGGACAGAGTCCTGAAATCCAAGTGTAAAACAAAGTATCAATGAGTAGATTGTGATCAACAGTGTCAAAAGTAGGACATAGGTAAAGGAGGACCAAGATTGAGTAAAGGCCTTTGGTTTTCGCCATAAATAGGTCATTGGAGAGCTTGGCAATGGCTGTTTCTGTGAAATATAGAAGGCGAAAACCAGACAAGAGTGGATTGAGAATGCCTTGAGATGAAAGAAAGTCAAGACAATGGCGGTGAACAGCATGCTCAAGTAGTTTGGAAGCAAAAGGGAGGAGGTAAATGGGACGATAGTTACTATAGAAGGGCAGGTAGGATCCAGTGAGGGTTTTTTGAGGAGTGGTGTGATCAGAGCATGTTTGAAAGCAGCAGGAACAGTAGCAATAGAAAATGATAGGTTGAGGATGTGACAGATGGAAGAGATGACTGCAGGGGAAATATAGCTGAGGAGCTGGGTGGAAATGGGATCAAAGGAACAAGTAGTGAGTTTGGAGGATGAGAGAAGATGGGCAGTTTCCTCCACTGTGATTTCAGAAAAGGAGGAGAAGTGATAGGGGCCAGGAGAAGGGTAGAGGAACCAATCAGGGGAGAGGAGGGCAGAGGTGACCTGTCTGAGAACTCAAAACTAATTATGAAAACCTTGTCATGGAAGTAGTCAGCTATAGTCCGGGCAGAGAAGGAAGGGGGTTTGGGAGGAGAAGAAAGTTTGAGGAGGGAATTGAGTGTGACAAAGAAATGGCGAAGGTTGGAAGCAAGAGAGTTTGTCAGATGGACATAGCAATCTTCCATGGCAAGAGCAATAGCAGACTGGAAGGAGGTCAGCATGAATTTGAAATGTATGAAGTCAGCATGGGCATGGGAGTTTAGCCAGAGACATTCCGCAGAGCAGGTGCAAGTGTTCCTGGGATCAAGTTTGGGGAGGGCTTTGCATTTATGCACATATGTTTGCATTTTCAAAAGTATGCACATAAAATTACCTGAAAAAACTCTGTGCACAAATGTGCAGCTGTAAATGTGTGCAGATAGTTTTGGTGATATTTTCAAAGGGAAAGTACAGAAAATCAGCCCATGGTAAATTGACTATTAATCTATGCAGGCAATGTCAAAATTACCCTCACAGTGTTTTCAAAACACAACCGTGTCACTCTCATTGAGCCACAGTGCTTAAAAGATAGAGAGGTTCGCTGATTTTTCAAGTTCTCCACCCCTTTTCTCTATCAGTCTGAACTTCAGATGCCAGTCGATCAGTGTTTATCCTTTAACTGCTTTCTTTTCCTCCAGTCAGTCATAATAGAAGCAAGAGCATTGTTTTCGATTTGGTATAAGTCTCTCAGTTTCTGTTTTGTTTAATCTCATCTGATTTTGCAAAGATGTTATCTCTCTTAGCCCTGCCCAGAAATGTTGCCCCAGCGAGAGTGTGCTTGTCATGTCTGAAGTCTATCTGTGACTGTGCGTAGTCTGTCTGTCATCTCTCTCTGAGTCTAAGCAGCCATAGTCTGACTGTGTGCAGTTATGCATGGGGCATTTGTGAGTGAGTTATTTTAGAAGCTCACAAAATTGGATCCATTTAGATAAGAGCGTGTATATGTGACTGTACTCAGGAAGGATGGTTTTCATTCCTGCAGATCTAGCTGGGTAACTGAGTCTAAAATTGAACTCAGTATGGGTAACTAAGGGAAATATTGGACCCCCACATAGCGGATATTAGCCATGCCTATCTTCACAAAACAGGTACTTTTAGCCAGCTGAATTTTTAAAAACAGGTGTTCTGGTGAAGGAAGAGGGGGCAACATGGTTTGATCAGGGGAGGAAACTGCGCATGTAGAATTGAATGTTTAAATTTACATGAGTCATTTTACCCCTGTTCTGCCATTCACAAAACTTACAAGGGCAAGATATGTGGGTACTTTCGTATTCACATGCTTTTAGGACATTTTTGAAAATTAGGAAAATGTATTCGGGTAAAAATGACATGCATACCTTACCACAGAAGGACTTACTGAAAATTGCCCCTCCTCCAGCCCGGTGTGTATGTGTGCAATATGACTGTGGCTTTGGATAGTTGTGTATATATTTAGGTCTGGGTGTGTGTGTATGTGTGGTTGTCTGTATTTTCATATTGCTATGTTACATTACATGGGTGTGCCTTTGTGTGATTGTGTGTGCTTGTTGTACGCAGAGTATGTATCGATTTGTGACTTTACATGTGTTTATGTCTGCTTGTAGGTCTTATGTCTATTTTTTTTGTCCCCCTCCACCCTTTCTAGCCCTTCCTCTCCTCCTTGACGTTTCTTTTTCCTTTGAACTCTTCTTAATCAGCAGACAGAATGGCCCCTGTCGGGCCATCGTTCATGTTGCCATCCTGCATTGGGTTTGCTACTTGTTTCTGAATGCATGCAAAATAATTTTCAGTACGATATTTCTCTCCTTTGGAGGTACAGTAGTAAGAGAGCTCCATCCCCGTCTATACTGATGCTAAAACCACGGCCTCATAATGGGAGTTCCATGCAAGGTAGAACGAACTGAAAGGAGAAGTAACACTATCAGGACTAGGGTGCAGATACCAGTAGCATCTTGGACCTCGGCAGTAGCTTTTATTCTGTTCTTTGCATTACGGCTACCTCAGCCCTAAAAAGTAGGTGCAGTGAACAAGAGTTTGGTTGGAACTCGAATAAATAAAAAAAAAAGGAGGGACATGAATTAAGCCCAGAAGGGCAGAATATTCAGGGGTCAAACAAATTATCTATAGCCTACTTTTATTTCGTATCATGAAAAGAATTTCCGTCCAATCCGAAGTGTTGTTTTAGTCAACCAATTGTCAGTTTGCTGAGGATCGAGTTCTCCTACTAGAGTTTTTTCCCTCCCATCTGCTTGTTCATTTCCATGTCTTTCTGTCTCTCTCACTGAAGTGGGATTCACTCGGACTTTTGCAGTAAGTTTTTGATTGAATTCAACTCTGTATTTTTATTTGAACCTTTTGTGTGCTGCAATATGTTTTATTCCATGAGGAGGCTACAGCATAAAAAAAAAAAAAATAATCAAACTCATTTTCTCAGCGTTACCAGCAAAATTATATTCTTTTTCATTACGCAAAGCAAAAATGAAGTTCCAACCAGCTTCCCTCTTCATTAGACGTGGGTGGTTTTCACACACTGCTGCTTTTTTTTGCTATTTTTGACAACTGTGGTTTATTATCTTGATGGATAGATTTCCTGGCCCAGAAAATGGAGATCCAAAGCTAGGTCCTATATTGGAACCAGTGGTGTCCACCCAACAGTATGTCAGGTCTGCATCATGGACTTTGGATGTGTTAAGAATTGTTATAAGCTTGATTTCATTTCACCTGGTGGTGCGTCGCTTGTACTTCCATCAGAATTATTGCCCAGTTTAATAACCACAAATTTCAAACTCGGTTTTCTTTGCACTTTTTGTTGATGGTTATTTCTGTAATTATCAACTTCTCTCTGAAGCCTGCATCACTGCCCCAACACATTTAAATTCCTGTGGTTTGGAGATTGCTCCCAAATCTTCCTCAGCCTCAGATACACTCAAGATTTTACATGGGATGGAGAGGTATAGTAACAGTAGATGAGAGCAGAAAAAGACCAATTGAGCTATCCAGTCAGTCATGTTATTCCTGTCCACAGTGCCGAATAGGGATGTGCATGAGAAATAATTTTGTTTCTTTCTGGGATGAGGGGGGGGGGGGGTTCATTTCATTCAATTTTTATTTTGTTTCTTGTCATTTAATTGAAACAAAATAAAGAGTTTTTTAAAAATGAAAATAAAAACCAAAGAAACAAAGGGGCTGGTTTCCCCACTCTGCCCCTGCTGCAAAATCCCCCAACCCTGCCAAAATATACAAGTTAACCCCCTCCCCATAGGCCTTCCTTATCCTCCTACCCTCCTTGTACTCAATTTACCCCTTCCACTATGTCAAATAAATTGAAATTAGGCAAGAGCGATCCCCAGTCATTCCTGTGCCTCTGGGTCCCGTTATCAAAATGACTCCGGCCGGTACTGAGATTGGCACCATTTTGTTTGTATGGTTATATATCAGCAGCAAAATAAAATGGTGCCAACCTCAGAGTCAGCTGGCACCATTTGAAAGTTGATCTGGTGGAGCAGGAGCGATTGGGGAGAACTCATTCCCAGTTTTGACTTATTTTAACCCCGAGAAGGGGTAAGAAGGATGGAGAGATGGGGACAACCAGAGGAATGTGTGATTTTTTTATTGCAGTGATGGCGGTGGGGAGAATTTGGTGGTGGCAGGGGGGGTGCATTCTGAAATGATAGGAAAAGCCTAACAAATCTGTTGGGTTTTTCTTTTCATTTCATTTTGACATGAAAGAAAAGAGTGTGTTTTCCTGCATTTTTCATGTTTTTTAAAATGAATGCACACCCCCTACTGCCAAGGATGTATTCCAGCTGCCAGCCACAGTGTTGCTACTTGTAAGATATCTCTTCTTATCCAGGACAATTTTTGCAGGTTTTTCCCCAAGATTTCATTCCTTGCACCACTGAATGAATAGATGGCTTAAGAATAACATGTTTTCAGTCTCTTTCTTTACTCCAAATAAATCAAAGACTAAGCAGGCTAAAAGGAACATAACATGGCATCAGAAGTAAAGCAAATAGTGCCAGATGAAATGGATCAATATCACGAAAAATGATTACAGAGAAAAATATAGCTGACATCTTCAAGATTCTGATAGGCATCTATAAATCTCATGGCAACTATCTGGGGGTTATTTTATATCCCCTCACAACTTAGACCAGTTATTGCAGCATCAGTTTTTGCCTGGGGACCTGGGCTCCTTCCAAGACACTACAGTCATAGCCCTAAAACAGGCCAATATATGTTATCATTACAGGATTATTGGGACTTCTCACTAGTTCCAACAAATCCTGGGATTTGAACCTAGGTCTCACTGCATAGTAGTGCTCAGCACTGCCACTGAGTCACCAGGCCTACCCACTTCTTCCTCATTTTACTAAAGTGAAGATGGTAATAATGAACTTGTTCCTTCTCCTATGTCCCCTATGAACTTTTTCAAATATTTCAGATGCCAGAAGACTATTCCCACTTTGTACACCCCCAAAATAACTACTTTAATCATTGGCCTTCTAGCAGAGGACCTTAAAAGTGTCTACCAATAGGAATGTAAAGCTGCATAGTAGAGATTTGGAAAAGATAAAACATTTCTTTAAGAAACATTTTTCCTTCTAAATCATTCCCTGAACCATCCTTCTATTTCTTGTAGGGATGCAGATGTGTTATATATTCATTTTTTTATGTGCACTAAATCAAAATAATGCATACTAAGTCAAAACAGTGTGCGCTAAATAGATTTAGCATGCACTATTTTTTATTTAGTGCAGACTATTTTTAGTGCACACTAAATAGAAATAAAAATAAAGCAAGTACAAAAAAAATAGAAAAAACACTTTAACAAATACAAAACCAAAAATTTTCTGACTGCACATCCCTTCATATTTTCAAGGAGAAAGGAAATTTATGTGAAGAAAGGCACACTTTAACATATCAAAGTACAATGAAAAAAGGCCTTGCTGTTAACAATTTCTTAAATAATTGTATAAAATAGTGGTGCTCACTCACTGCCCGGAAAAAAAAGATTAGCAAGTAATGAAGTAGCAGTGTGTAAAAAAACAGTCCTGTTATTCATGCCACTAGAACAGTTGTGTCTCACTTTGTCATCCTTCCTAGATAGGCTAATTTGTTTTCATTCAACATCCTTAAGACACTTGAAAGTTGGTTTTTGTGTGTTACTTTGGGGAAAATTAATTCAACTTAAAAAATCTGTTCCAAATTATTGCTTTACATTTTGCAATATCGAGCTACTGATTTAGTGTAAGGATAATTGTGTATCTCCTTCTAGTGGCTGTGTTCTTTCACTTTGGGCCCATGAGGTAAATGTAAATTATCAACAGAATGTTGCATTGTTTGGGGGGTGAAGCACACCTTCTCTACTAAATGGCTACCCACTTCATACAGAGATTTCCATTTATGTAAGAACATAAAAATATAAGATATGCCATCCTGGGTCAGACCAAGGGTCCATCAAGCCCTGCAACCTGTTTCCAACAGTGGCCAATCCAGGCTACAAGTACCTGGCAAGTACCCAAACATTAAATAAATCCCAAGCTACTAATCCTTATTGATTGATAGCAGTTTATGGATTTTAATTCTAGGAATTTATCCAAACCATTTTTAAACCCAATTACACTAACTGCCATAGCCACATCCTCTGGTAATGAATTCCAGAGCTTAACTATGCACTGAGTGAAAAAGAATTTTCCTGAATTTGTTTTAAATGTGCTACTTGCTAACTTCATGGACTGCCCCCCTAGTCCTTATATTATCTGAAACAGAGTAAATAACTGATTTACATTAACCTGTTCAAGTCATTTTATGATTTTGTAGAGTTCTATCACATATTCCCTCAGTTGTCCCTTCTCCAAACTGAACAGCCCTAACTTCTTTAGTCTTTCTTCATAGGGGAGCCATTCCATGCCCCTTATCATTTTGGTCACCCTTCTCTGCACTTTCTCCAGTGTAACTATATGTTTTTTGAGATGTAGTGACCAGAAATACACACAGTATTCAAGGTGCGGTCTCACCATAAAGCAATACAGAAGCATTATGAAATTCAGTTTTATTTGCCCTTCCCTTCCTAATAATTCCTAACATTCTGTTTGCTTTTGAGATTGCCACAGCACACTGGGCCAACGATTTCAATGTATTATCCACTATGACACCTAGATCTCTTTCCTGGGTGGTAACTCCTAAGAAAGAACCTAACATTGTGTAACTACAGCAAGGGATATTTTTCCCTATATGCATCACCTTGCTCTTGTCCATGTTAAATTTAATCTGCCATTTGGAAGCCCAATCTTCCAGTCTGACAAGGTCCTTCTGCAATTTATCACAATCTGCTTGAGATTTTACTCTGCATAATTTTGTGTCTTCTGCAAATTTGAGCACCTCACCTGTCATACCTCTTTCCAGAAAATTTATAAATATATTAAAAAGCACTTGTCCAAGTACAGATCCCTGAAGCGCTCCACTGTTTTATTCACCTCTTCAAAAAATGTAGGAGATTTGTGAGGCAAGACTACCCTTGGGTAAATCCGTGCTGTTTGTGTCCCATTAAACCATATCTATCTAAATGTTTTGTGATTTTATCTTTATAACAGTTTCCACAATTTTTTCCAGCACTGAAGTCAGGCTCACTAGTCCATAGTTTCCCAGATCACCCTTGAGCACTTTTCAAATATCAGGGTTACATTAGCCACCTTCCAGTCTTCATTTACAATGAATGATTTAATGATAGATTACAAATTAATTGAAAGAATTTGTTTAGTCTTTCCATGATGGCCTTATCTTCCCCACGTGCCCCTTTAACTGCTTAGTCATCTAACGGTCCAACCGACTCCCTCGCAGGCTTTCTGCTTTGGACATATTTAGAAAAGCTTTTATTATGAGTTTTTGCCTCTATGCCAACTTCTTTTCAAATTCTCTCTTAGCCACTCTTATCAATGTCTTACATTTAACTGCCAATGCTTATGCTTTATCCTACTTTCTTCTGAAGGATCCTGCTTCCAATTTTTGAATGAAGATCTTTTGGCTAAAATTGCCTCTTTCACCTCAATTTTTAGCCATGCTGGCAATCATTTGACCTTCCTTCCATCTTTCATGATGCGTGGAATACATCTGGATTGCACTTCTAAGATGGTATTTTTTAACAATATCCTCACTTGTTACACACTCTTAACCTCTGAAGCTGCAACTTTCAGTTTTTTTTAAACTATTTTGTCATTTTATCAAGTTTACCTTTTGAAAGTTTAGTGCTAGAACTGTGGATTTACTTACTGTCCCCCTTCCAGTCAGTGATTCAAATTTGATCAAATTATGATCATTATTGCCAAGTGGCCCCACCACCGTTACTTCTCTTAGGAAATCATGCACTCCACAGATAATTAGATCTAAAATTCTTCACTCTCTCGTTGGTTCCTGAACCAATTGCTCCATAAAACTGTCATTTATTCCATCCAGGAACTTTATCCCTCTAGCATGTCCTGATGTTTCACTTACCCAGTCAATATTGGGGTAATTGAAATCTAATACACAAACTGGGAGTCAATAGATAACCACAAAAGTAATCTAGTGCAAAAATTGTGGAAATCAAAACATAATAAGTTTTAGCCTAAGAAGGTGTCAGCAAGCCTGACGTTATATGTCCTCATAACAGACACTAACCGGTCTACTCAATCATCCACCTTCATCATTTTTTAATGCTTTAATATTCCAAAAAGTATTTTCACAGAATTTTTCTTAGAATTTTTTCTTTTAACTAAAAATGTCCTCCATGGAATTCATAGAACAGCAGACTCTTAACAAACGACTATTTCGTATTGCCCATTCCAAAAGAGTGTCAGCATGAGAAATGGTACGAATTGAACGACGGAATAACTTTTGTAATGTAAACCATTGTATATCCGGTGAAGTAGAATTAACAGAGGTAGCAAAGGAGGATGGTTTCTCCAAAAGAACTTGCAGGTCGGCGTCAGAAAAACTCAAAGTCTTCAAAGGAATAATGGTTTCAGCCTCCATGACTCAGAATCGTGGAACACAATACACAAACTGGGAGTCAATAGATAACCACAAAAGTAATCTAGTGCAAAAATTGTGGAAATCAAAACATAATAAGTTTTAGCCTAAGAAGGTGTCAGCAAGCCTGACGTTATATGTCCTCATAACAGACACTAACCGGTCTACTCAATCATCCACCTTCATCATTTTTTAATGCTTTAATATTCCAAAAAGTATTTTCACAGAATTTTTCTTAGAATTTTTTCTTTTAACTAAAAATGTCCTCCATGGAATTCATAGAACAGCAGACTCTTAACAAACGACTATTTCGTATTGCCCATTCCAAAAGAGTGTCAGCATGAGAAATGGTACGAATTGAACGACGGAATAACTTTTGTAATGTAAACCATTGTATATCCGGTGAAGTAGAATTAACAGAGGTAGCAAAGGAGGATGGTTTCTATTGACTCCCAGTTTGTGTATTGTGTTCCACGATTCTGAGTCATGGAGGCTGAAACCATTATTCCTTTGAAGACTTTGAGTTTTTCTGACGCCGACCTGCAAGTTCTTTTGGAGAAACCATCCTCCTTTGCTACCTCTGTTAATTCTACTTCACCGGATATACAATGGTTTACATTACAAAAGTTATTCCGTCGTTCAATTCGTACCATTTCTCATGCTGACACTCTTTTGGAATGGGCAATACGAAATAGTCGTTTGTTAAGAGTCTGCTGTTCTATGAATTCCATGGAGGACATTTTTAGTTAAAAGAAAAAATTCTAAGAAAAATTCTGTGAAAATACTTTTTGGAATATTAAAGCATTAAAAAATGATGAAGGTGGATGATTGAGTAGACCGGTTAGTGTCTGTTATGAGGACATATAACGTCAGGCTTGCTGACACCTTCTTAGGCTAAAACTTATTATGTTTTGATTTCCACAATTTTTGCACTAGATTACTTTTGTGGTTATCTATTGACTCCCAGTTTGTGTATTGTGTTCCACGATTCTGAGTCATGGAGGCTGAAACCATTATTCCTTTGAAGACTTTGAGTTTTTCTGACGCCGACCTGCAAGTTCTTTTGGAGAAACCATCCTCCTTTGCTACCTCTGTTAATTCTACTTCACCGGATATACAATGGTTTACATTACAAAAGTTATTCCGTCGTTCAATTCGTACCATTTCTCATGCTGACACTCTTTTGGAATGGGCAATACGAAATAGTCGTTTGTTAAGAGTCTGCTGTTCTATGAATTCCATGGAGGACATTTTTAGTTAAAAGAAAAAATTCTAAGAAAAATTCTGTGAAAATACTTTTTGGAATATTAAAGCATTAAAAAATGATGAAGGTGGATGATTGAGTAGACCGGTTAGTGTCTGTTATGAGGACATATAACGTCAGGCTTGCTGACACCTTCTTAGGCTAAAACTTATTATGTTTTGATTTCCACAATTTTTGCACTAGATTACTTTTGTGGTTATCTATTGACTCCCAGTTTGTGTATTGTGTTCCACGATTCTGAGTCATGGAGGCTGAAACCATTATTCCTTTGAAGACTTTGAGTTTTTCTGACGCCGACCTGCAAGTTCTTTTGGAGAAACCATCCTCCTTTGCTACCTCTGTTAATTCTACTTCACCGGATATACAATGGTTTACATTACAAAAGTTATTCCGTCGTTCAATTCGTACCATTTCTCATGCTGACACTCTTTTGGAATGGGCAATACGAAATAGTCGTTTGTTAAGAGTCTGCTGTTCTATGAATTCCATGGAGGACATTTTTAGTTAAAAGAAAAAATTCTAAGAAAAATTCTGTGAAAATACTTTTTGGAATATTAAAGCATTAAAAAATGATGAAGGTGGATGATTGAGTAGACCAGTTAGTGTCTGTTATGAGGACATATAACGTCAGGCTTGCTGACACCTTCTTAGGCTAAAACTTATTATGTTTTGATTTCCACAATTTTTGCACTAGATTACTTTTGTGGTTATCTATTGACTCCCAGTTTGTGTATTGTGTTCCACGATTCTGAGTCATGGAGGCTGAAACCATTATTCCTTTGAAGACTTTGAGTTTTTCTGACGCCGACCTGCAAGTTCTTTTGGAGAAACCATCCTCCTTTGCTACCTCTGTTAATTCTACTTCACCGGATATACAATGGTTTACATTACAAAAGTTATTCCGTCGTTCAATTCGTACCATTTCTCATGCTGACACTCTTTTGGAATGGGCAATACGAAATAGTCGTTTGTTAAGAGTCTGCTGTTCTATGAATTCCATGGAGGACATTTTTAGTTAAAAGAAAAAATTCTAAGAAAAATTCTGTGAAAATACTTTTTGGAATATTAAAGCATTAAAAAATGATGAAGGTGGATGATTGAGTAGACCAGTTAGTGTCTGTTATGAGGACATATAACGTCAGGCTTGCTGACACCTTCTTAGGCTAAAACTTATTATGTTTTGATTTCCACAATTTTTGCACTAGATTACTTTTGTGGTTATCTATTGACTCCCAGTTTGTGTATTGTGTTCCACGATTCTGAGTCATGGAGGCTGAAACCATTATTCCTTTGAAGACTTTGAGTTTTTCTGACGCCGACCTGCAAGTTCTTTTGGAGAAACCATCCTCCTTTGCTACCTCTGTTAATTCTACTTCACCGGATATACAATGGTTTACATTACAAAAGTTATTCCGTCGTTCAATTCGTACCATTTCTCATGCTGACACTCTTTTGGAATGGGCAATACGAAATAGTCGTTTGTTAAGAGTCTGCTGTTCTATGAATTCCATGGAGGACATTTTTAGTTAAAAGAAAAAATTCTAAGAAAAATTCTGTGAAAATACTTTTTGGAATATTAAAGCATTAAAAAATGATGAAGGTGGATGATTGAGTAGACCGGTTAGTGTCTGTTATGAGGACATATAACGTCAGGCTTGCTGACACCTTCTTAGGCTAAAACTTATTATGTTTTGATTTCCACAATTTTTGCACTAGATTACTTTTGTGGTTATCTATTGACTCCCAGTTTGTGTATTGTGTTCCACGATTCTGAGTCATGGAGGCTGAAACCATTATTCCTTTGAAGACTTTGAGTTTTTCTGACGCCGACCTGCAAGTTCTTTGGAGAAACCATCCTCCTTTGCTACCTCTGTTAATTCTACTTCACCGGATATACAATGGTTTACATTACAAAAGTTATTCCGTCGTTCAATTCGTACCATTTCTCATGCTGACACTCTTTTGGAATGGGCAATACGAAATAGTCGTTTGTTAAGAGTCTGCTGTTCTATGAATTCCATGGAGGACATTTTTAGTTAAAAGAAAAAATTCTAAGAAAAATTCTGTGAAAATACTTTTTGGAATATTAAAGCATTAAAAAATGATGAAGGTGGATGATTGAGTAGACCGGTTAGTGTCTGTTATGAGGACATATAACGTCAGGCTTGCTGACACCTTCTTAGGCTAAAACTTATTATGTTTTGATTTCCACAATTTTTGCACTAGATTACTTTTGTGGTTATCTATTGACTCCCAGTTTGTGTATTGTGTTCCACGATTCTGAGTCATGGAGGCTGAAACCATTATTCCTTTGAAGACTTTGAGTTTTTCTGACGCCGACCTGCAAGTTCTTTTGGAGAAACCATCCTCCTTTGCTACCTCTGTTAATTCTACTTCACCGGATATACAATGGTTTACATTACAAAAGTTATTCCGTCGTTCAATTCGTACCATTTCTCATGCTGACACTCTTTTGGAATGGGCAATACGAAATAGTCGTTTGTTAAGAGTCTGCTGTTCTATGAATTCCATGGAGGACATTTTTAGTTAAAAGAAAAAATTCTAAGAAAAATTCTGTGAAAATACTTTTTGGAATATTAAAGCATTAAAAAATGATGAAGGTGGATGATTGAGTAGACCGGTTAGTGTCTGTTATGAGGACATATAACGTCAGGCTTGCTGACACCTTCTTAGGCTAAAACTTATTATGTTTTGATTTCCACAATTTTTGCACTAGATTACTTTTGTGGTTATCTATTGACTCCCAGTTTGTGTATTGTGTTCCACGATTCTGAGTCATGGAGGCTGAAACCATTATTCCTTTGAAGACTTTGAGTTTTTCTGACGCCGACCTGCAAGTTCTTTTGGAGAAACCATCCTCCTTTGCTACCTCTGTTAATTCTACTTCACCGGATATACAATGGTTTACATTACAAAAGTTATTCTGTCGTTCAATTCGTACCATTTCTCATGCTGACACTCTTTTGGAATGGGCAATACGAAATAGTCGTTTGTTAAGAGTCTGCTGTTCTATGAATTCCATGGAGGACATTTTTAGTTAAAAGAAAAAATTCTAAGAAAAATTCTGTGAAAATACTTTTTGGAATATTAAAGCATTAAAAAATGATGAAGGTGGATGATTGAGTAGACCGGTTAGTGTCTGTTATGAGGACATATAACGTCAGGCTTGCTGACACCTTCTTAGGCTAAAACTTATTATGTTTTGATTTCCACAATTTTTGCACTAGGTAATTGAAATCTCCCATTATTACCGCACTACCAATTTGGTTAGCTTCCCTAATTTCTCTTAGCATTTCACTGTCTATCTCATCATTTTGGCCAGGTGGAAGGTAGTATACTCCTATCACTATACTCTTCGCCAACACAGAAGGGATTTCTACCCATAAAGAATCGATTTGGCATTTACGGGTAGATTTTAAATTGGCTGTGCACGTAAAATCTGACCTTTACACATGTGGCCGGGCCTTGCACACACCGAGCCAATTTTTCACAAGGCCCAGCCATGCGTGTTATGCTCACCACCCATGGCAGCCCCGTGGGGGGGCCCTCTCACCTCTCTACACAAACTTCAGGCTCCAGCTCCTTGTCGCTGGTGGCAGTGGGCCGCTAGTCCCGACCTCGGACTTCCACTAGCACCTCCGGCCCTGCTCCACTTCCCGGGACCTCCAGTCAGGATGCCTCCATGCATCGGGCCTCTCCGCGGGGTTTGCAGAGAAATGCCGCCGGCAGCGCCACACTCCTCCCTAGGGATGCGCATGCACCAGTGAAACCTTTAAAGGGCCTGCGGCGAGAACCTGGCCGTGGACCCAGATGCTGACATCAGTTCCCTCGGCGCTTAAATGCTCAGGCCTCGCACTGAAGCGTTGCCTTTGCAACAGGTCTCCTTGGTCACCTGTTCCAGGTTTCCTCATACTCGCTTTTCCGTGAGCCTTGCTTTGTGTTCCTGTTTCTCCAAGTTACTGGTTCCTGTTCCGTATTCATCTCGTCTGTGTGCTGATTGACTTTCTGGTTCTGACCATTGCCTTCTCTGTGCCTTGACCATTGCTCCATCTGACTCGCCTGCCTTCTCTGTGCCTTGACCATTGCTCCATCTGACTCGCCTGCCTTCTCTGTGCCTTGACCATTGCTACATCTGACCACACCTGCCTTCTCCATGCCTTGACCATTGCTATATCTGACCATGCTTGCCTTCTCCATGCCTTGACCATTGCTATGTCTGACCACACCTGCCTTCTCCATGCCTTGACCATTGCTATGTCTGATCGCACCTGCCTTCTTTGTGCCTTGATCATTGCTATGTCTGACCGCACCTACCTTCTTTGTGCCTTGATCATTGCTACGTCTGACCGCACTTGCCTTCTCAGTGCCTTGACCATTGCTACATCTGACCATGCCTGCCTTCTCCATTCCTTGACCATTGCTACGAATGACTTTGCCTCAGACGTTCTTGAGTCCAGAGTTCCACGTTGCTTGCTCCACCTTCCAAGTGCTGCCAGCTTCCATTCAAGCTTGACAGTGATGCCTCTGTCCCTATCCTCTGGACATGGACTATTAAGGCTTGGGCCTCCCTTTGCTCAGGCACCTTCAGTTCCTTCTTGTTCCTTGGTGCTTGAGTTCCTGATCCATATCCCGTCCAGGATAGGACCACACTATCTGCTGGCTGCAGTCTCTGGGCTGAACCATCTACTACCTGTACTTAATCTTGAGGCCCGACCTAAGTCCTGCCGGCCCCAGCACCCGAAGGCTCAACTTGAGGAGAATGTGGGCTGGAATAGGTGAAGCTCCAGTGGCCTCCAGCTTCAGCTGACTCTGCCTGCTAACGGTGGGGACCTGTAGGCCCTCGCCTACAGGTTGTGTCAACCCCTCCTCAGCCCTAAGGATCCACCTCCTATGCAACAACTCGCATAAAGGCCGGTTTGAGCACAAGTGATGGCCTTCCTGCAAGGGGTGGGCTGGGGGAGGAGAGGAGAAGGGGAAGGGAGGTTAGGTAGTGGGGGTAGGGAAGTTCCCTCCCAGTCCACTCCGTAATTGGAGCATCCTGGGAGGGAACTGGGGAAGGATGGGATGTGTTGCCACGTGAAAATTGCGGAAGTCTCCCCCGCCTTGCGTATGCCAACCACTCATATGTGCATGGATCACAAAATGTGGCGCACATGTACGCGCCAGCACGTACATGTTATAAAATTGGCGCGTTCATGTGTGTGCACCAGGAAGCACCCATGCACCTTTAAAAATCTACCCCTTAGTCTCTTGCAGGATCTTTATCTCTATGCAATCCTGGACATAAAGTGCCACCCCGCCACCAAGTTGCTCCTCTCTATCATTGCAATATAATTTGTACCCTGGTATAGCACTATCCCATTGATTATACTCTTTCCACCATGTCTCTGAGATACCAGTTACGTCTATGTCATCGTTCACTACTATACACTCTAACTCTCCCATCTTACTTCTTAGACTTCTTCCATTAGCATACAATCATTTCATAGTATGTTTTTTGTTTGTATTAACATTCTGCTTTTCAGATGACAGGGATAAATTGGAATCTTTTAGCTCAGGTGAGTCTTTAATCATAGGCACTTGGACTACTTTTCTTATTATTGGAACCTCTCTGTTGCGATGCCCTAACTCTAATGCTTCATTAATATCTTTCGAAGATATCTCCCTCTGAACCATGTGCTGCTGAGTGACTGTCGGATTTCCCTTTTCATTTAATTTAAAAGCTGCCCTATCTCCTTTTCAAGGTTAACATCAGCAGCCTGGTTCTACCCTAGTTAAGGTGGAGCCTATCCCTTCGGAAAAGACTCCCCCTTCCCAAAAAGGTTCCCCAGTTCCTTACAAAACTGAATCCCTCCTCCTTGCACTATCTTCTCATCCATGCATTGAGACTCCGGAGCTCTGCCTGCCTCTGGGGACCTGCACATCGAACAGGGAGCATTTCAGAGAATGCTACCCTGAGGTTCTGGATTTCAGCTTTCTACCTAAGAGCCTAAATTTGGCTTCCAGAACTTCCCTTCCACATTTTCTTATGTCATTTTTGCCCACATGTACCGCAACAGCCGGCTCCTCCCCAATACTGTCTAAAATTCTATCTAGGTGATGCGTGAGGTCCGCCACCTTCACACCAGGTAGGCATGTTACTAGGCAATCCGCATGCCCACCATCCACCCAGCTGTCTACAATTCTAATAATCAAATCTCCAACTATGACGGCCGACCTAACCCTTCCCTACTGGGCAGTAGCCCTGGGAGACACATCCTTGGTGCGAGAGGATGAGTCTCCATCTGGAGAGCAGGTCCTTGCTACAGGATCATTTTCTGCTGCACCAGGTGGATGGTCTCTGACCAGGAGACCTTCCTTCTTCAAAGCAGCAGCAAGGTTTCCAGACTGGTGTTGGGACTTGGTCCCTATGTCCTTGAAGGACTCATTTATATACCTCTCTGTCTGCCTTAGCTCCTCCAGGTCTGCCACTCTAGCCTCCAGAGATCAGACTCATTCTCTGAGAGATAGGAGCTCTTTGTACCGGGTTCACACATACAACCTCTCACTGGCGGGTAAAAAATCATACATGTGACACTTGATGCAAAAGACTGGGAGGCTCCCCGCTTGCTTTGGACTGCTGCCTTCATCTTAAATTTGTTCAGTTTTTAGTTATTTAGTTTGCTATGGGAGTAGGAATGCATACAATTAGGGTCCTTTAAATGTATTATTGTATTCACTATTTATCTGGCAGTGACCTACAAAGGGAATGATTAAATTCTTCATAAAGCGTGGGGCATTTCTGAATTTAAGTTAAAAGGCAGATTTTTTATTTTGTATGAAAGTGTCACCTGCCTATAAATCAAAGGATGAGCTAGGGGTGGGTGAGAGAAGGATGGGACAGAGGAAAAGACAAACACACAAACTCCTGGTTTTTGCTTGCCCTCTGACTAGCTATTTAATGCAAAACACACAAGCTCCTAGTTTTTGCCTGCCCTCTAACTAGATATTTAATACAAAAACACAAACTCCTGATTATTTTGTCTGCCTTCTGACTAGATAGTCAATACAGACACACAAACACACTAAAGAATATACACCAATAGTTTACTATTTCCCAAATCTTTTAAGTTCTAAAATTTTCCCAAGCGGAACTTACCGATTCTTTTCAGCCACTAGCAAGGTGATCCTCTCCTTTCAGTGCTCCCACTGGATGTAGGGGGCTTTGTATAACTTGAGAGAGTAGTGCAAGCTTTTTACTCACATAAAACTGCTATATAGAGGAACATGTTGTTTGTCTGAATCAAAGACTATGGAGTTTTTCCATAAACGCAAAAGGCCAGAATATAAGAAGAAACGTGAATGGTTGTGCAAAACAGGACTCATAAACACACATAGACACAATGCTGGATGGATATGGCCCAAAATATATGATAATAATTGCTGAATAAACTTCATAATTACTTGCAGTTGAAATTAGTCTAACTGGTTAATCCATCTTTAAAGACTTGTTAATTGCTTTATGCTTTTGGGACTGTAATGTTATTTTGGTTTCATATGAAGAACATTGAACATCCAGGTATCTCAAAGACCTATTACCATAATATGAGTTTGTAAACAACTACTAATAGTGGGTGTCATGGAAAGTGACTTCATGAAGGCAGATGAGGTGGAGACCAGAGAGAAGGAAAAGTAGCATTTTTACTTTTAATTTCTTAAAAGTTGGAAGGCAGAAGGAGGAAAATAAAAATCCAGATTCAGAGAACCAATCATTTTACCTCCTAAATTTTTTTTTCCACAATACATGTTTATTTCTAGTCAAATATACCAGACTGGTGGTAATGAAGTGCTTTATTTCTGCTCAGAATAAGAACAGGGCATCAGCACCCAGAGCTTTAGTACAAACTACTCATCAGTTCCCATCATAGTCTTGCTTCACTGATGCTCTAAACTTGGATGATATTTATGATAGCAAACACATGACTTCTAAAACTAGCCTGAGACCACACTACCGGTTTTACATCGGATGCATACGTTTCAGTTGTTGCTTAACTCTAGCCTCGTAACCTACTGAGCAAATGCTCTTCTTTGCCCTTATTCCACCCACTAAGGAATCCAGTTCTCTTGACATACAGGAATCACAGGTCTGAATGGTAATACAAATGCTGGCAGACAATGGTCTTCCAAAAGTCTGAAGATAAGAGATCATTTCAATAAATTCTAATCTTCCAGGCAACTTTCCAGACAAAAGCTGCCTTTCAAAGTAGAATTTCTGTCTTCAGTAGCAGCACACAAAAGGTTAATGTTTGAGGTCTGCATAGTTTGTATGTTTTTTTTGGTTTGTTTTTTGGGTTTTTTTTGCTGTGTGATGAACAAACTAATGAAAGCTGATGAGTGTTCAAAGTGACTGACTGCCATTATGACTCTTTTCTCAGCGTCTTGTCAGGATGAACATGCCCATCTCAGATCAGGACTTAACTGTCCATTTCACATCCACCCTGATGGCCTTGATCAGAACCGCCCTGGATATCAAACTTGCCTCAGGTGAGTGGCAGAGAGCATGAGGAACACATTAATTGGTAAATATATATCCATAAGAATAGCTCCAGCATTAATTGGTCTCATATGAATTCCTTGAATGCATGGACTTCATCCAAAACTGATCAAAAGTCTGGCATTTAGAGAATCGTTTTTAAAGGGAATTCTGTGGGTAAAACAGTGTTTTATGTGCAGAAATTGCACTTTACAAAATTGTCCACCAGATATGTGAGTAAACGTATGCATATATGTCCTGGTTCACGCATACATTTTACCAAACTGAGTGGCAGCATTCCCAGGGATGGGACTGAGGAGGATTTTGCATTTTCAAAAGTATGTACATACAATTTTTTGAAAAAGGTCCACACACATTTCAGCAAGTGGAACTGTATGCAGGTAGTTTTGACGGGATAATTTTGAAAAGGGAAAGTGGAGGTATTTTCCCTTTGAAAACTGTTATAACTTGTGAATGCATTTGACATTTAATTTATATGGGCTGTTACAAAATTACCCCTTTAGAGGATGGAAGCAACTTTTACTGACGTTAGGTTTTGCTCAGCATTATTAAATTACAAAGCTATTGGTCACAGAGTGGGGAATAATGATAATTATTAAAATGAAGATGAGACTCCTAACTTCTCAAAGCCTCGTAATTGTTTTTCGATATATATGTCCTGTCTTTCTGTCTTGACTAGACTGTAAGCTCCAAGGAGTAGGGACTGTCCATTATGTGTCTCTGTTCAGCACTGCGTATATCTGCTATGCGTTATAAAAATCAAGATAATATCTTTGATATTATGAATATCCATGAGACTTTTTTTCCTAGAAATAAAGGATCTCTTGCAAGGATCTGTAAGTTATTTGTACACTACCAGCATGTCTATTTGACCTACATGTTACTAGTTATGAGGGTAAGGATTAATATGGATTTGTATTATTAATACAGATATTGTACAGCCTATGTACCAAGGGCAGTAATGGGACCAGATGTATTGTCTTCATTTCTCTGCGAGGGAGGCAATTGTACAGGCAAAAGACATTGCAAAGAAAAATCTGTAACGAAGAGGAATCCACAGTACCCTATTGCCTAAATTAGACAGATAGCAGTTCAACCCTGGAATAACCACACTGACCTCCTCTAGGGCATGCTGTTGCTGTATGTACAATTAAATTATTAGGGATGCAGGCAAAAAAAGACATTTTTCTTATTTGTTTTCTTTTTTCATTTATTTTGAGATGTTTTCATTTCATTTTTTGTTTTAGCACATGCTAAAACAAAACACAATTTTTTTTCTGTCATTTTGTTTTAAAAATGACACAAAATGAAACAAATTTGTTGATGTTTTCATGTCATTTCATAATGAAAGCGCATCCCTATAAATTATTTAATATAAACATCTGCTAGAATGTAAGCCTGCCATCCCCATGCTGCGGAGTAGAAACTATGCAAGGGATACTAACTCTACAGAAGACTTGGGATATTCATTCTTCTGGCTGTTTTTGGTCAGGCTTCATGTAAAATACTGCTTTCTTTTATCTGCATGATTTTAACAAGCATTTATGTACTGTGATTCAGCCAAAACTTTTGGTTTGGCCTTTGTTATCGGCCTGCCACGGGAAATTTCGTTTTCCTGTGGTTTGGGTCAATTGTTTTCAGCTGCCCCAAAACAAAAATTCGAAACCCACCCCAACACTTCAAATTTAATTAATTACAACACCCCCCCACCACCCTCCCGACTCCCCCAAAACTTGCCGAAAGTCTCTGGTGGTCCAGCGGGATCCCAGGAGTGATCTCCCACTCTCGGGCTGTCGGCTGCCAGTAATCTAAATGGCGCCGATGGCCCTTTGCCCTTACCATGTGACAGGGGCTATTGCTGCCTTTGGCCGGCCTCTGTCACATGGTAGGAGCAATGGACGGCTGGTGCCATCTTAAAAAATGGCACGGGCCATCCATTGCTCCTACCATGTGACAGGGGCCGACCAATGACACCGATAACCCCTGTCACATGGTAAGGACAAAGAGCCACTGGCACCATTTCGATTAGTGGCAACTGACGGCCCGAGAGGGGGAGATCGCTCCTGGGATCCCGCTGGACCACCAGGGCCTTTCGGCAAGACTTCAGGGGGAGGTTGGGCAAGTCTTGGGGGGTCAGTAGGGTGGGGGGTTTCAATTAATTAAATTTGAAGGGTTGGGGTGGGTTTGGGTTTTTTTTTAATGTGCCCTTTCTTCCCCCCAAAAAAACAATAAGAAAACCACACAAAATTTTGTGGGTTTTTCCTATCGTTTCGTCAGCCCCCCGAAACGCAACGAAATAGGAAATATCGTCTTTATTTCCTATTTCGTTGCAAATGAATGCACATCCCTACCCAAAGCGCAGTTTTATGTGCAAAAATGTGCATTTTGAAAATTTTCCCCGGTGGTATGCGTGTAAAAGTACAGGTGTCCTTTTAAGCGCATTTGAAAAAGGTGGTCCTGGGGGCAGAGCTGGGGCAAACAAACTATGTATATGCCAAAAGTATGCATGTAAATGTAGGTGTAGGTAGGCAGATGCATGCCGCTCACAGTTCCATGCACATATTTAAGTCTGCTTTGAACATTAGAGCTGAAGTCTATGTGTACTTTCTGCACATGGCCTTCAGCCTTCTTTATATACTTCTAGGAGCTGAATTAGTCTTAGAGAAATCTGAATTCTTTGTTGCTTTGAAACTTTTTTAATTAGACCAACAAAAGTTACAGTGCAGGAGCTTTCAATACTACACAGTTCCCTTCTGCAGTGATGACTACTTTGATGCAAATTTTCAAAGCTAGTTATCCAGGTAAACTGAAAATGCACTTAAAAATATGAGCAAGTTGTATAGTGCACTTCCTTTTAGCCACATTAAAAAGGCACGTCTATAAGCATCTTTAGATCAAGGGAAGGAAAACAGCACGCGGCATTTGATTTTCCAATGTATGCATGCTATTTTCCCCCATCCCCACTTCCCAATGCCTGCACAGATTGGAGGTGCAAAATACACAGACACTTTTACTGCAGGTACTTTGCACTTGTTGATTTGCAAAGAGAAACAATGCAGGTAGTTTGTCTTTGAAACTTTTCTTCAAGTAACCCTTCTGTAAATAAAATGAACCATTGACCAGGTAAAGTCTCTCATTGTCCCACATGTGAGACCCGCATAAAGGATTCATACAAAAGGTCAAAAACAAGAGCCTATTTGTAATTTGAGTAAGCAGTGGAAATATCAAAACTTGCATTTGATAAGTTGGTTTGGGAGGTGATGAAACGAGACCGCACTAGCCTCTCTACAACCACAGAGAGGAACAAAGGTGGTGGTGTGGGTGTCTGTTGAAGAACCCGGCATATAAGAGCAATAGGAAAGTATTGTTAATATCAGTATAGGGAAGTCACGTATCCACCTACTGGAAAATAAGAAAAAGGTAGATAATGCAGAAGAAACTCACTTTCAATCATCTTCACCTCTGTTTATTTGTTTGTTTTTCATGCCAGGAGGTGTAAACCAGCATCAGTGTGATGCTGAATTGAGGAAAGAAATTTCTTCTGTATGGCCCAACCTTTCCCAGAAGACACTGGATTTGTTGGTGCCTCCTCACAAACGTAAGTGACCTATGTGCAAAGAGGTACAGACCTGGTTAATAATCCACAGCGATGGATAATCAGCTCTTAAGGGTGGAGTCCATTCAAAGTAAGCCAAGATGTTTGGATGTCTGGAGCCACAACCAGAGTCCATTCCTTGCTGTAGGAGTGAATGCATATGTATCCCTTCTCTGAGGTAGTTTAAGTTACCTGGATCAAGGGAAGAGCAGTTAAGCATAGAAGAAATGCTATGATAAATCCTTGCAGGTTTGCTCACCTGGAAGAGGGTATGACATGGTCCCAGGAGTCCTTCAAATACCACACCCTAGTCTCCCCACACAGATTCTCTAAGCAGTAATGCGTCCCCTTGGTTCAACGCATCTCAATACATTGACACCAGGCTTTTCTATCTTTATGTTTCTGTTTATTATTTCTTGATTGATCACAACTTATTACATTTATAAAACAGAGTGATGTACATATCAAATTAAAATAAGGACTAACAAAATAAAACTAGTTAAATATAAAAACAACTTTTACAATTAATGAATAAAATAACAATAAAACACAGAGCAAGTAAAACATATTAAAAACCAAAAAGAAGGCAGAATAGTCAATAACACAATCATATTAAATGTAGATAAAAGTGTAAAACTAAAAAGAATCAGAATTCAAATGAGGAAAGGCTTGCCAAAACAGGTGGGCCTTAAGGACCTTTCTAAATTTCAAGAAATCTCTCTCGAGGCAAATGCTAAGTGGTGAAGAATTCCAAAAAGAAGGGGATAAATAGGAAGGAAATCAAAATAAAACACTTGAAATAACACTGTAAAGTGGATACCCACAAATAACAATAAGAGGGAACAAGGGAAATCACAATTCATTGAAACACATTCTATAAAAGCAGTCAAATATGAGATAGTATTAGTCACCTACAAAAACTGTCTGATTACTTCATTTAACATTTTTACCAGCAAATGTTTAGCATAAATATGAAAATGCTAGGTACCCTAAAATGGTTAGGGCTAGATTTTAAAAGCCCTGTGCGCCGGCGCACCTATTTTGCATAGGCCGCCGGCGTGCGCAAAGCCCTGGGACGCACGCAAGTCCCAGGGCTTCGTAAAAGGGGCGGGAGGGGGTGTGTCCGGGGGCGTGGTATGGTGACGGACCCGAGTCCCCCGGCACTGCGGCCTGCGCTGGGTGATGCTGAGGCGGCGCGAGCAAGTTACGCCTGCTTCCAGCAGGCGTAACTTGCACAACAAAAGGTAGGGGGGGATTTAGGTAGGGCTGGGGGGTGGGGTAGATAGGGGAAGGGAGGGGAAGGTGGGGGGACATGGAAGGAAAGTTCCCTCTGAGGCCTCGGAGGGAACGCAGGCTGCCGATTTTGCGCAGCCTTGCGCACGCCGCACCCGGATTTTATAAGATATGCGCGGCTACGCGCGTATGTTTTTAAGATCTACCTCTTAATGTCCATAAATGTGCACATAACATTCAGTCACCATTGGGGCCTGTACTGAAATTACTTAGTGACAAATTGAGGGGTTATTTTTCTGTGTCTTTTATTTTATACACACTTCTCATCCAGCTAACTAGTCTCTGGCTTTGAAACACTCTGGGGACAATTCCCAACTTGCTCACAGCTCCTCTGGACAAATCCTTGAACAGAACCATCCCACCTTAGCAATGCAAAAGAGTCAGAATATTCTGTGAGCCCAGGCAGACCTAGTGGGTTATTTTCATCTTTTCCAGAGCTGTCCTTCAACTGAAGTAGGCGGAGAGAGGCATTAAACTACCTTGCAGCGTATACATCCCTCTATCGCAGTGTTTCCCAACCAGTGTGCCGTGGCACACCAGCTAGCCTTCGGACCAGATCAAGTGTGCCATGAAAAAGTCACCACTGCCTGATTCTCAGATCCAGGCCAGCACCTGGTCTCTGCTCTCAGCACCTCACGTCAAGAGACACCAGCGGTGGCTCTTAAATGTGTAGAAGCTCCTTTCTGAGCACATTCATAGTCACGCATGCCTCTTCTTCCTAGCTACAGCTTGAGCCCTGGAGTCTGACAATTAATGGATAGCTGGACCCTGCTTTGTGTATCACACTGATTGCACATAACACTTCCTCATATTTCCCCTTCTGAGCCTACTCCTTTGAGTCTTTTCAGCCTCTGTCCTATCCCCGGGCTGAATGAGATGGTAAGAGTGTGCTATGAGCACTGGATAGGCTTAGTGGTGGGATCAGCAGCAGCAGAGGAGCTCTGGCAGTGACATGCAGCTGCCTGTGCCACACCAACATCTCCTTTCTCCTGCTTTTTTTTTTTATATAGAGAGGGCTGGTTCATCATGATGGGTTCATGTGTGACCCCCTCCCTCCCTTTGTTTTAAAATTTGGAAGAGAGACTGGTGGGGCTTTTAGTGCTTCCCTGGCTCTTCTTTTGGCTATATGAGGCGTCTCCATGTCCACACTTCCTGCTCAGTGGAGGTCAGTGTGCCACATAACATTTTTGTCAAAGTAGCTGCACCTTGGGCTTGAAAAGGTTGAGAAACACTGCTCTGTTGACATTGATTACTTAGCTGTTGTTTTCACAATTGTCAGTGTGCAGCATTCAGATACTCTGTCAGTCTAATCAGGTGGATAGATGCAGACACTTCCCTCCAGTTTCTAGATTAGTTTGGAACAGCTGGTAAGCAGTTTCTGCAGCTCCTACCAGCAGGAAAACTGACTCTCCTGGTCCTTCACAGCAGTTCTCATCCTCTCTCTCTCTCTCTGCCCTTAGCTGCCCACTTCTTTTGTTGTCATTTCTCATTAGTGCTGAAAATCTGCAGCTCCCATAGGTTCCTGGGGGTCAGCTTACTCCATGTTTCTCCATGCAGCAACTCCTCTCCCTTCCAGCTAATTTCTTTTGCCTGTTAACCCTTTAGTGGTGGATTTAGTAGACAGCAGTTCAAAGATATAAAAGCAACTGATTTAACTCCAGCTTTATTTTTGCTCAGCCGGGACAAGTTTCAAGCTGAATGCTGCATAATCTTCAGTTTTTGCCATACCTCCGTAATTCTTTCTTGCCATGATGCTAGGGCAATTAGAGACCCCAGGCTAAGTAGAACTAATCTGAAGCACCCTCTAAGAGGGAGGAACCCACTTTGGCTTCCTGTCCTAGTTCTTTTTCCTGGTATAGTATAAGCTCAAGTGAGGCAGCTAAGGCACCTTCTGGGATCCGGGTCACATATAATTTATGCTGAAGAGTTTCTGCTCAGCCATGAGGTGTCCTTTGAAGGATGAGTTAAAAGTTAGGGAGGTCTGGAGTGGCTTGATGATAGAGAGCTGTGGATCTGTGAGGTTGTGAACCATCATTACTGAAACTGCACATACAGATTGCAGAGACGTCAGCTGGGCTGTTTTAACTTTTGAGTATTGGATGGAAATTCTGAATACAGAAAGGGATGGTTCATCATGATGGGTTCATATGTGACCCCTTGCTCCTTTGTTTTAAAATTTGGAAGAGAGACTGGTGGGGCTTTTAGTGCTTCCCTAGCTCTTCTTTTGGCTATAGGAGGCAAAATTTGAAATTTAGCTACATTTTTCCAATATGAACCAGACTTGTATTATAGAACCTGGGAAATATTTAGATACACATTGGCCAAACTAGGAAGTAATGTCTCTACCTCCTAAGCCCTTCCTAAAATGTCTTCCCAATGTTTTATCCAACTCTCCCCCCAACTGAACAAGCCTACATGTTTCAGTTTTATACACCTCGTCATCTTCACTCAGATACATGCATTCACACTTGAGTTTTTAAAACAGTTTCTTCTGCATTTTTAAGTAATGGGAAGTAACACAGTAGTATTTACTAAATTGTATACAGAGTCGAAGAAAGGGGCAATATAGCTAGACATGCCACTTGGTCACAATCATTGCGCTTGGTTTGTGAAAATGTCCCAGTTCCTCTGGAAATGTACTGCAACAACAAATCTGGAAAAAAAAATTCAGAAAATGTGTTGGTGGATGCCTATACAAAATAGCTGTGATACTGTTGCCATGCAATCAAAGCAAACTGTGACTTTCTTCTACAAAGGAGGGAAATACCTATTGTCAGTATCACTGGGGCATTCTCCATTTCAGAGCTTATGGTTTGCTGTTAGTGATAAAACTTTGATGAAGTCCCCAGCATAGGGGCGGATTTTAAGAGCCCTGCTCGCGTAAATCCGCCCAAAACCGGGCGGATTTACGCGAGCAGGGCCCTGCGCGCCGGGAAGCCTATTTTACATAGGCCTACCGGCGCGCACAGAGCCCCGGGACTCGCGTAAGTCCCCGGGTTTTCGGAGGGGGCGTGCCGGGGGGCGTGTCGGGGGGCGTGCCCGAACCGCGCGGCGTTTTCGGGGCGTGTCGGGAGCGGGTCCGGGGGCGTGGCTACGGCCCGGGGGCGTGGCCGCGCCCTCCGGACCCGCCCCCAGGTCGCGGCCCGGCGCGCAGGAGGCCCGCTGACGCGCGGGGATTTACGCCTCCCTCTGGGAGGCGTAAATCCCCCGACAAAGGTAAGGGGGGGGTTTAGACAGGGCCGGGCGGGTGGGTTAGGTAGGGGAAGGTGAGGGGAGGGCAAAGGAAAGTTCCCTCCGAGGCCGCTCCGATTTCGGAGCGGCCTTGGAGGGAACGGGGGTAGGCTGTGCGGCTCGGCGCGCGCCGGCTATACAAAATCCATAGCCTTGCGAATAGCCTACTTTTGTTTGCGCCTGGAGCGCAAACAAAAGTAGGCTATTCGCGCGCCTTTTAAAATCCGCCCCATAGTGTTCATGGTGACTTATGTGTAGCTCCATTTTCTCTTCCTGCATCACCCTTGGTAGCAGAGGTAGCCCTTGTACCCTTGTACATTTCAGTAAATCCTGTGAAGAGGCAAATAGTGGTCCATTCCAAGCTTGATCTGAGCACCTTGCACCAGACAGAATCTGGAGAGAGAGTGCAGGAAACAACTGTCAGCATATTACTGGTCAGCACTAGCTCCCTCCTGATCAGAGCTACCTACCTGGCCAAGTCGAGTAGTGTTCCTAGGTAGACTATGAGAATCACCCAATTGGAATCTCCACCCTAGAGACAAGTCAAATTCCAGCAGCATGAGTACCACAGTTTCTCCCTCTCTCAACTGGAGTAGAAAGAAGAGTCACCCAAAGTCTTTGGATGTGGATGAAAAGAAAGCAGTTAAGGGAAAGCAGTTAAGGGGTGGAGAAGGGATCTGTCTCCACCAGATAAAAAGGGATATTAGCTCACCACTGCAGTTACCCCTTAGCTTCTTGAGTAAGAGTTGGAGGCTGTCATGGTTTCTCCATCCCAGTTTCTCATCAATTTTGTGTAATTTTAAACCATTCTGGACTTTTAGAACTACAATGTAAGGTACAGTTTTAGAATCTGAGGAGCATCTTGATGTCCACTGTAACACCTGCTGACCTAAATAAATAAGTATTCAGATCCCTGAACCTGTTAAGGTATTCCTCTGGAAGTTTTTTATGATGCAGGGTTGGCAAGTGGAAAAATTATTTTAAAGCTTATGATTCGGAGGACTAATGCTTGTGTATAAAGGATCCCAAAAAGAGGAACATAGGGGAACAATACCTGGTGAAAATGAGGGAGACAAAGAACGAAATCAGAAAAGCAAAAGGCCAAGTGGAAGAAAGGATTGTCCAAGAGATAAAGAGAGGTGACAAAACATTTTTTAGTTATATAAGAGAAAGAAGAAAAGCCCAAAGTGGTATAGTGAAATTGAAAGGTGATGAGGAGCAATGTGTCGAGACAGACAAGGAAATGGTGGAAATATTAAACAAATACTTCAGTTTGATGTTCACTAAAGAAGACCCTGGAGAAGGACCGTTGCTGATTGACAAGACCATAGAAGGAAATGGGCTAGACACAACTTCTTTTACAGAAGGATATGTATGGGAAGAGCTAGGTGTTGTGTCCGTCGGTTCCCGACACCCTCTCTCCGCCCTCTTTACCTCTTTGGCGACTCCCTCTTCGACTGCGGGAAGATTGGCTGCTGCGGCGTCCTTTTGCCGAAGTCCTCTGGCGTCCCCGGACCAGCTAGATGCTGCAATCCACCATGTTTCCTGGAGGCCTAGGGGTGCACGCGCGGTGCGGCCCCGACTGAAGTACTGGCGATGGCGCGAACCTTAGGGGCGTCCTCCTGAGAGGACGTCACCCGCGACGGATATATAAGGTCTTAGAATTTGATAACAGATTGAGTTAGCAAAGGTTATGGTACACGGGTTATTCTACCTAAGCTACTCTGCCTCCTCGGACTTACCAGGGGTACCTGCTCCTCAGGGGCCTCGCTCTCTCCTTTGTTTTTCAGGTGACAGTCTGGAACCGGTACTCGCTCCTCGAGGGACCTCGTTCCCAGACTTGCTCCGTATTCTCTTCTGCCTGGAAGTCATCACTGCCAACTACATCAGTGAGTTACCATCGCTCTCTCAGAGCTTTTCCTGGAACCAGATACTCGCTCCTCGAGGGCCTATACATTCCAGCTCCTAGGCTTCTATGAGACATTGTGTGAGTGTTACCATCAGGTTCGGTACATGAACTCTGCATACCCTGCCTACTCACTATATTTCAGTTTTTCTACAGCTCAGCCTCCAGGGATCACTGTTCCAGTATCTGAGGGACTACAGCCCAGCCGGGCATTCCAGCTCACTACTGCCACCTCTGGTGGTTCAGTATACTAATAAAAGAACTAGTGTGTGTCTGTCTCCTAACTCTGAGCGTGACCAGCGGTCCCTCTTGGGATCTTCCCCCGGGGGCGTGGTCATATGCCACTGGTCCAAGGATCCACCCACAACTCTCCTAAATAGCAAAAGAGTGCTAACTCCCTAGCAAACTGCTACTCCTAACAGATTGCTAACTCCCAACAGATTGCTAACTCCATGGATCCAGCACAACTCAATGCCTTGCAGGCCATGCCATACCGGGCCTGGCCCAGCGCATTATGGAGCAGCAAGATGCCTTGGAGAAACGTACTGCAGCATTTCATCAGCTACACACACAGAAGGTTCAAGACACAGCCTCCCACCAAGAAGGTCAGTCACCGGAGGTAACATTGAAGACTGCTGTACCACTGGCGGCTCCAAACCGCTTTTCCGGAGAAATCCAGAAGACCCGGGGCTTTTTGAACCAATGCTGCATGCACTTTTCCTTACAGCCGTCTCTATTTCCTACAGCTCTCTCCAAGACTACCTACATCCTTTCTTACCTGTATGGTAGGGCCCTGTCTTGGGCATCCACCTTGTGGGAATGCAAGGACTCTATTTTGCAGGACATAGAAGGATTTATGGACTTGTTTAAATCCGTTTTTGATGACCCTGCTCAAACTTCTGTAGCCGGTTCTGCTTTAGTGGATTTGAAGCAAGGCAACAGATCACTGGCTGAATTCGCCATAGAGTTCAAAACTCTTGCGGCAGAACTTCGCTGGGACCCCAAATGTCTCAAGACTCTCTTTTGCAGAGGCCTGGATAACCGTTTAAAGGACGAGCTGGTTGCTCGCCAAACACCTGACTCGCTGGACGAATTAATAGCCTTGGCCACACGGATTGATCACCGGCTCCGGGACAAGGTGAAGGAACTCTGGCCTAAGGTGTTATCTGGGTTGAAACAGGCTAGTGCTGTCTCTACAACTCGGATGGTTCCAGTAACCCCTGCTGCTGATACAGAGGAACCTATGCAACTTGGTCATGGATGCCTGACTTCCAAGAAGAGAAGATTTTGGAAGAAGCGCGGCCTTTGCATGTACTATGGTCAGCCCGGCCACGATGTCTCTACATGCTCCACTCATCCGAAAGCACAGACAGGCCAAAGTCCTACAGGAGGACTATTCTTAGGCCTTACTGCACCCTCTCTTACGTTCTCTCTCCCAGGCTCCTTGACCTACGGACCAGTCACGGTTCAGACTCCTGCCCTGGTGGACTTAGGGGCAGGAGGCAACTTCATTCTCAGAAGTCTAGTGGAATATTTGAGAATCCCCCTCATCAAGTTGAAAAACCCACTACAATTATCCTCCATTCATGGAGAGCCCTTACCGGGAGATGTGACTTGCCAAACCGAATCAGTTACTCTTCGCACTGGAGCTCTTCATATGGAATCGCTCTTCTTCGTACTGGAAAGGGCCGTGCACCCTATCATCCTGGAGTTACCCTGGCTGCAAGTGCACCAACCCCAATTTGACTGGACATCTCTGGATCTCTCTCGCTGGGGCCCAAAGTGTCATGGGAATTGCCTTAAGGAGATCTCTCCTATTGTATGCATGCCTACGACTCCAGCGATGCCAGGACTGCCTGCCCAATACGCATCCTTTGGGGATGTATTCTCCAAAGAAGCAGCTGATATTCTTCCTCCACATAGGCCCTATGACTGTGCCATAAGGCTGAAGTCTAAAGTTGAGCCTCCGAAAGGACAGAAGTACTTTCTCACAGCTTTTGAGAATAAGGCAACATCAGAAAATATGGAAGAAAATCTCCAGAAGGGCTTTACTCAAACATCAGAGTCGCCTGCTGGTGCGGACATTTTCTTTGGGGGAAAGGTAGATGATACACTAACCAGCAAATGTTCTTCAATATCTCAATACGAAGACAATACACTAACCAGCGAATGTTCTTCAATATCTAAAGACGAAGACAATACATGACCAGGGAATGTTCTTCAATATCTCAAGACGAAGATGATATAACTCCTAGTGAACTATCTTCTATATCTCAAGACTCACTTATCAACAATATAGAAGACGAATTAGAACTCAAAGTCACAGAGATTCTGGATGTTTGTAAAAGGGGCAAGATTTTTGAATACCTTCTAAAGTGGGAAGGTTTCGGCCCCGAAGTGATCTCTTGGGAGCCTCAGACCAATATCCTGGACAAAGAGATGTTTCGTCAGTTCCACCCCGCGCATCCTTCAAAACCTAAGCCTGGTACCCGAAGAGGAAATCGGCCCTTGAAGGGGGTACTGTTGTGTCCATCTGTTCCTGATGCCCTCTCTCTGCCCTCCTTACCTCTTTGGCGACTCCCTCTTCGACCGCGGGAAGATTGGCTGCTGTGGCATCCTTTTGCCGAAGTCCTCCAGCGTCCCCGGATCGGCTAGACGCTGCAACCCGCCATGTTTCCTGGAGGCCTAGGGGCGCGGTGTGGCCCCGACTGAAGTACTGGTGATGGTGCAAACCTCAGGGGCATCCTCCTGAGATGATGTCACCTGCGACGGATATATAAGATCTTAGAATTTGCTAATAGATTGAGTTAGCAAAGGTTATGGTACACGGGTTACTCTACCTAAGCTACTCTGCCTCCTCGGACTTACCAGGGGTACACGCTCCTCGGGGGCCTCACTCTCTCCTTTGTTTTTCAGGTGACAGTCTGGAACCAGTACTCGCTCCTCAAGGGCCCTCGTTCCCAGACTTGCTCTGTATTCTCTTCTGCCAACTACATCAGTGAGTTACCATTGCGCTCTCAGAGCTCTCCCTGGAACCAGATACTTGCTCCTCGAGGGCCTATACATTCCAGCTCCTGGGCTTCTATGAGACATTGTGTGAGTGTTACCATCAGGTTCAGTACATGAACTCTGCATACCCTGCCTACTCACTATATTTCAGTTTCTCTATAGCTCAGCCTCCAGGGATCACTGTTTCAGTATCTGAGGGACTACAGCCCAGCCGGGCATTCCAGCTCACTACTGCCACCTCTGGTGGTTCAGTATACTGTCTAATAAAAGAAATTGTGTGTGTCTGACTCCTAACTCTGACCTTGACCGGTGGTCCCTCTCGGGATCTTCCCCGGGAGTGTGGTCATCTGCCACTGGTCCAAGGATCCACCCACAACTCTCCTAAATAACAACAGATTGCTAACTCCCTAGCAGACTGCTACTCCTAACATATTGCTAACTCCCAACACTAGGAAAACTGAATATGGACAAGTCCATGGGGCCAGATGAGGTATAGCTTTGTTTAAAAAAGGATTGGATAAGTTCTTGGAGGAAAAGTCCATTACCTGCTATTAAGTTCACTTAGAGAATAGCCACTGCCATTAGCAACGGTAACATGGAATAGACATAGTTTTTGGGTACTTGCCAGGTTCTTATGGCCTGGATTGGCCACTGTTGGAAACAGGATGCTGGGCTTGATGGACCCTTGGTCTGACCCAGTATGGCATGTTCTTATGTTCTTATGGATACTTCGAGAACTCAGAGATGTCCTGGCGGGTCCCCTAAATGACCTGTTCAATAGATCCCTGGAATTGGGAGTGATGCCACGAGATTGGAGAAGAGCAGTTGTGGTCCCGCTTCATAAGAGTGGTAGCAGAGAGAAGGCTGGAAACTACAGGCCCTGTTAGCCTCAACTCGGTGGTGGGAAAACTAATGGAGACGCTACTGAAATAAAGGTTACTGAACTATCTACAATCCAGTAATTTGCTGGATCCGAGGCAGCATGGATTCACCAGAGGAAGGTCCTGTCAGACAAATCTGATTGATTTTTTTTTTATTGGGTGACTAGAGAATTGGATCGAGGAAGAGCACTCGATGTCATCTACTTGGATTTCAGCAAAGCTTTTGATACTGTCCCACATAGGAGACTTGTGAACAATATCAGAAGCTTCAGAGTGAAAACCAAGGTGGTGGTATGGATTACAAACAGATTGACAGATAAGAGACAGCATGTAATGGTAAATGGAACCTACTCTGAAGAGCGACAGGGATCGATATTGGGACCAGTTCTGTTCAATATCTATCTTTGTGAGCAACATTGTGGAAGGGATGGAAGGTAAAGTTTGTCTATTTGTGGATGATACCAAGATCTGCATCAGAGTGGACATGCCTGAAGGAATAGAGAGAATGAAAAGTGATTTATGAAAGCTTGAAGAGTGGTTGAAGATTTGGCAGCTAGGAGTCAATGCCAAGAATGCAGAGTCATGCGTCTGGGATGAGGTAATCCAAAAGAACTGTATGTGATTGGGGGGGGGGGGGGAGGAGGATGTGTATGGACCACGAGTGGGATCTTGAGATGATAGTCTCTGGCGATCTGAAGATAGCAAAGCAATGTGACAAGGCGATAGCTAAAGTCAGAAGAATGCTGGGCTGCATAGAGAGAGGAATAACCAGTAAGAAAATGGAGGAGGTCATGCCCTTGCACAGGTCCTTGATGAGGCCTTACCTGGAGTACTGTGTTCAGTTCTGCAGCCCTTATCTCAAAAGAGATAGAGACAGGATGGAGGTAGTCCAAAGAAGGGCTACCAAAATTGTGTGGGGTCAGTATCAGAAAACCTATGTGGAGAGACTGAAGGACATGAATATGTATTCCCTGGAAGAGAGGAGGCACAGGGGTGATATGATAAAGATCTTCAGATGCCTGAAAGGTTTTAATGATGTATAAACGTCAAACCTTTTCCACTGGAAAGAAATCAGTAGAACTAGGGGTCACAAAGTGAAACTCCAGGGAGGACGTCTCAGAACCAATGTCAAAAAATATTTCTTCATGGAGAGGTGGTGGATATCTGGAATGCCCTTCCAGAGGAGGTGGTGAAAACCAAAACAGTGAAAGAATTCAAAAGGGCATGGGATAAATAGTGTGGATCCCTAAAGGCTAAAGTATGGAAATGAAGAAAAGAGTGCATGGAGTAACTTGCTGGTGCGGCAGTTACTACCCTTTAACTAATAAGCCTTGATACTGTTGATGCAACTCCATCATTGCTCTCTGCTTCAATGGCAGGGGGAAAAGGGGAATTGGATTCATACAGCAATCAATAAGGGCCCCGACTTTTACGGTCTGGGGAAACAAGTATGGGGGTAACTTGCTGATGCGGCAGTTACTACCCTTAACCAATAAGCCTTGATACTGTTGATACAACTCAAACATTGCCTTCTGCTTCAACAGCAAAGTATAATGGGGAATTGGATTCAAACAGCAACCAATGAGGGCCCTGTCTATTATAGTGTGGGAAATTGATAAGCGTCGGGTAACCTACAAGGCGCAGCAGATGTTATCATAAGCTTACTAGGCAAACTGGATGGACCATTTGGTCCTTTTCTGTCATCATTTCTATGTTTCTATGTCCTCTCTGGCAAAAGGAAATAGTACTGTACATGAATCAGCCTACCAGAGAATTGCAGTGGACAAGACATCAGGGATGGTTTAGGCCAAGATAGACTTGATATAGAAATACAGAAGGAAGAGTCAGTAAAGTAAGTAACTAAATGTTTAATCGCTCTACTGCTGAGCAAGGAGACTCCACTATGTGAGAAAGTGAGAGCTATGAGGTCTATATTCAGAATGTTTGTATCTTCCACAAACTGAGATACACATCACTTTATGCAGCAATCAATTTGGTTTATGTATATATCAGCTGCCTCTTGGGGGTGGAGGGAGAGGGAGAAGGAGAGGGGGAGAGAGAGAGCACTGTAATAGGGAGAATAGGACGCTATATATATATCTAGCACTGTAGATGGGCACATTTAACTCAGGGTGGGTTTGGGGGGGTAATACACAGAGAAATTAACTGCAAATGTGAAATCACTGAAGAATTTCTATCATTTGAATTAATGAAAGGTACAACAAGAGGAGTTGATGTATATGATGCAATCTCTAGCTGTCTTCTACGTTTGAAGCTCCCCTGGAGAGAAATGGTAAATGTCACCACAGACAGATCAGTAAATTTAACTGGTAAAAAGGTTAGACTTCTCAAAAGAATAGAGGACAAAGTAAAAGAAGAGGACCCAACACAGCAAATAATATTTCTACACTGTATTATACATCAGGAGGCACTATGCAACAATGTCCTGCACATGGAACGTGTTATTCACATAGTAGTGCATGTAGTGAACTATAGTAGATCAAAGGGACTCACTTATTATAAGTTCATCTCCCTTTTTGATGACACAGATGTTGAACACCTCTTGGTCACAGCTAACCAATACAGTTGCAGACAATCTCTGCCCTATCCAAACTCGAGTAATCAACCCAGCAAATAGCAATAAAAAGCCCTGGTACATATCAGAGCTCAAAACCATGAAACACTACCTACGTAAGCTAGAAAAAAGCTGGCGTAAAGATCCCTCACCAGCCCAACAAGCAAAATTCAGAACCTATCTTCACACCTACTGTGAAGTGATAGACAAAACCAAAAGAGATTTTTACTCCCAAAGAATTCACCAAATCCAATTCAATGCTTGAGCCATATTTGAATTTGTCTCAAATTTAACTAAAACTCCCAACACCACCACCCCTGACATAGACAACAAAGACAATTGCGAAAAACTTTCCTTATATTTCCACAATAAGATACATAAAATCATGTCATGCTTCCCTGCCCTGTCCTTTCCACCCAATACTCAAGCAACAACAAGGATGTTGCCACTTCCATAGCCTCCAATACCCAATTATCTATCACCACTGCCAAACTTAACTCCTTCGAGAGCACTACTGCCATAGAAATAGAATCCATCCTTAAGAAAATCAAACCCTCTACACACCCATCAGACACCATTCCCACCAAAACCCTTCTCACCATCCCTAACATCATATCTAAACCAATCTCCAGTATCATCAATAGATCCATTTCCCTGGGCACAGTCCCAAACCAACTCAAACAAGCCATCATAAAACCCATTATAAAAAACCCCTCCCTCGACCCGGCCGATCCTGCCAACTTCCACCCCATCTCCAATCTTCCCTTTATATCTAAAATCCTAGAGAAAACCATAAACACTCAACTCATCAAATACCTAGGTGAAAACAACCTCCTCTTCCCCTCACAATTTGGGTTTCGCAAACACTACAGCACGGAAACACTCTTCATCTCTCTCTCTGACTTCATACTGAAAGCTCTTGACAAAGGCCAATCATATATCCTTGCCCTCTTGGATATTTCCTCAGCATTTGACACAGTTAACAACAACATCCTACTAAAACGCCTCCAAGAAATCGGCATTTCTGGCACCCCCCTCCACTGGTTTCAATCGTATCTCTGCAATAGACAATACAGAGTAAAATGGGGAACTGTAAATCAAAACCATTTAACGACGCAAGGCGTCCCCCAAGGTTCTTCACTTTCTTCCACATTGTTCAATATATACATTCTTCCCCTTTGCTACCTCCTATCAGAACTTGGGCTTCCACACTTCATATATGCCGATTACGTACAGATCCTCATACCTATTTCTGACACCCTGTCCAATGCCTTGAAAACATGGGAATCAGCCCTCACCTCAATCGGCTCCCTGCTTTCTGAGAATTACCTTGCCCTCAACAACTCTAAAACTGAGCTCTTAGCCATCTCACCATGCAATACCCACTCCTACCTCCCCACACACTTCATACCACCGTCTCACATTACCTTCGCACCACAAGTTCGTAGCCTTGGTGTCACCCTAGACAATCAATTTAACCTAAAAAAATTCATTAACGCTACCCTAAAAGAATCCTTTTTCAAACTTCATACCCTAAAAAAACTCAAACCCCTTCTACATCTCAACGACTTCCGCACGATTCTCCAAGCCTTCATCCTGTCCAAACTTGATTATTGCAATGCCCTCCTCCTGGGCCTCTCTAAGAATGCAATCCAGCCCCTTCAGATGCTCCAAAATGCGGCTGCCCGTATCCTTACTAATGCCCACAGAAATGACCATATCACCCCTGTACACAAACATTTACACTGGCTGCCAATCTCAGCCCGGATTCGATACAAGTCTCTCACCATCATCCATAAATCTCTACACACCAATAAGATGCTATTCCTCAATGAACAATTACAGTTTCACATAACGAACAGACCCACAAGAAACCAACATCTCGCAACACTACGTACTCCCTCACACAAACTCACAAGGCTTAAATCCACCTCTGACCGTGCTCTCTCCTTAGCAGGCCCAACACTTTGGAACAACATGCCCTCCAATCTTCGCCTAAAACCATGCCATAAGAAATTCAAGCAGAACCTCCAGACATGGCTTTTCAAGCAAGTCTACAATTAATACCCTATTCTTTACCCCCCCTATGCCTCTCACTCCATCCCCCTGCCCTCGCCCCACCCTCCCCTTCCTCCCTTCCCTTTAACTTCCTCCTTAATTTCCCTTACCCATAGCCTCTGCCCCATTTCCCTCCCACTCTAACCACCTCCCTTTTCTATTCCACTGCATCCCAAAGCCACACACCTACATTTGTAAACATTATTCTAGTGCATTGTTTGCCTATGTATGTATGTAAATATTATTCTACTGCATTGTTTGCCTATGTATATATGTTCTTCAACCATCATATTATCGTCAATTATGCGTATTGGTCCTCTCCTGTTTTTGGATTCCTGCTAACATTATTACCCTTATTAAGTGTTCCATGTAAAGCCTGTTGCTGCATTATTTTCTCTGTAACCCGATAAGATGTTCCCAACGATTGTCAGTATATAAAAAGCTTAAATATATTAAATAATTAAATAAATAGATAAATAAATAAATCATAGCAATGTCCACTGGCTAAGCTTAGGAAAAGTGCTGCTGCACCCACTGGCCCCTGGGGCTTGACGGCTAGGACTGGTAGAGTCCTAGGTTAGAGCTGTGGAAACAAACAAGATATAAGTACCAATGCCAAGAAGTACACATGTCCGTTTGGCATCAGATGTGCACTTTGAATCTGAATGTGGGCATCTTATGCCAAATGATGTGGACATCTGTAGCAGCCTTGCCATTTACAGATGAGGTGAACTTACCAGCTCCGTCTCGTGTGGTGACATTTACTATTTTCCTCCATGCGTTACTGTGTGTTAGGGCCCGAACCCCACATTCTGTGGTAGAAGACCCCAATTTGCATTAACTCCTCACACTTGCATAAAAAATTTAAAATTTGCATGCTAACTTGTGTTGCGATATTTAGTGCGTGCGTTAGACCCATTTAACGCACGTTCGGGCCCTAACGCATTTTGATGAAATACCCCAGTAAGGGCCTCATTTTCTAAAGTATCACAGGCCTGAGATACTTTAGGGAATGAGGGGCGGGGGAGCAAAACGGGGGGTGGGCCTGCGCTAGCCGTCAGCGATCGCACCGTCATGGTGCGATCGCTGCCGGTTTCGCACCCAATAGCGCCACCATAGGAGGTGTAGCTATTGGGAGCGAAATAGGCAGCGAAAAGGCACTTACCTTTTCGCTGTCCGTGGCATTGGCACAGAGTCGGCCCCGGTGATGCCCCGACTCCTCCTCTTCTGTGGCCGACTCCGCCTCCATCCTGGTATCGCATGCGATAAGGGACTTTTCGCATGCGAAAGGTCCCTTATCGCGTGCGAGCGGCTTGGAAAATGAGGCCCTAAGTTAGCTGGATCAGTTTATCTGGCTAACTTTGCCAGCCACCCAGCAACTGAAAATGGACCTCTGTTTGTCTAATAATGATGGCTTTCTGTGGATCAGTCTGACCGCCTGAGTGATTTGCGAGAAGTATTGGAGAAACCAAAGTGCTCAGCTCCCTTGAATATCAGTGCTGTCTCCCATCCACCCAGCTCAGCCAACTCTCTGAACCTGTGCAGGAGGGTCTCCTCTTGTGCACCTATCCCGATGAAGTCTGGTGGCCCTATTTGTTTCCCCCAGGCCCTCTAAGCAGCCCAGGAATTTCTTGGTTTTAAATCCAAATCCTTGCACCGCAAACTGTAACCCACCTAACTCACACAGAACATGTGAGATTTTTAGAGCTATTTAATTGATGAATTAACATGACTTGAGAGTCGTGTGTCTCCACATTACCTCGGTCTGCTAAGGAGGCCAGGAGACAGTTTTGTGTGCATGGTGTTTTTCAGGAGGCATTAATATCCATGGGCAAACTGCTGTACAGAGAGAGAGAGATCAGTTTGAGTAATTGTAAAAAGGAAACCATCTGGAAAAATGAAGTTGAATTTGTACTGTGCAGTATCACCTAGGAAGATTTCCCTGTTGTACAGACTATGATTAAAACAATGCAGCTTTTCTGATGACAACCTTAATTGGAGTTCTGGTTTTAATTTAGACTCTTGTTTTCTCTGGTCTTATTGTTTCTCATTCCCACTACCAACCCCCACCCCACCCAATCCCGTCCTTTACTAATCCTTCTTCTTTTCTACCAATTATTTTTGCTTCCTGTCGTTCTTCTGTGACTCTCATGCTGTTTCTGTTAAACTTTTCTTTCCCTTTTTACATTCATTTTTATTCCCTCCCTCCTCTTTTGTTCTGCTCCCATTTTTTATCTTTGCCCTTTACTTACTCTCTCTGCCTCCTATAATCTCTGTCTCTGCCCTTCAACCTGTGCTTATCAATGATTTGCTGCTCTTCCTGTTCTCTTTCCTGCGTCCGTTTACTTTTATCGCTCCTTTATTTTTCTCTCTCCCGTTCATTCTGATTCCTTTCCTGACCTTGCTTTTCCCCCTCGTTTGTTTCTCTCTCTGTCTTTTTCTTTATCACCCTTCTTCCCTTTTTCTGGTTTCGCCTGCTTTGGTCTGTCCCTCTTGTCTCCCTTCCTTTTCTGCGCTTCTTTCTATTTTTGTTTCCTCTTCACTGTCTGCCTTCCTCTCCTTCCATTTCCCCTCTCTTTTTCCCACTCCCCCATTGTGCATCCAGCTGATGAAATGACAGTGGGGAAGGTCTATGCTGCGCTCATGATATTTGATTTCTACAAGCAGAACAAAAACAGCAGAGATCAGTCCCATCAGCAACCAGGAGGCCTTTCTCAGGTACCAGTGGAAAGAAGCCATAATATCTGTTTGTGTCACCAGGTCTATGCAATAAAACTCGCGCTAAGGTTTGTTTTTTTTTTTAACATATGATTTGGTTCAAATTTAACTAGCACTATAAAATACTACTTAACGTAAATCTTACCCTGTGCATGTTATGTTTTTGCCAACCTAACATGACTTTGGTATCAGCATGCATGGCATTGCTCTTTTTGTTTTTAGAGTTATTTAATTGATGAATTAAATTTTCATGCACGCTAAGCAGCCTGAAGTGAAAAGACCAGTTAGCATGGGGGATTCCGCCACCTCCGCCACCACCACCCCGCACTACACGTAAGGGACCTTCATGGCCAGATCCACTCCCCTTACCCTCCCCAGTCTGCAAGTAAGGGGCCTCATGCCTCAAGCATCCCTTCTCTCCCAAGGCCTCAAGTAAGGGACTTCATGACCCTCTCCCTCACTTCCTGGACTGCAAGTGAGGGGCCTCTGTGAAACAATATGCTGCCCCATGTCTACACTCCCACTCCAATATTTCTACCTCTGATTCTACCCCCAATATTCTGACCTGTAACAGTGGCCGCAATGTACATCCAGTCAAATATATTTGTCTCCAGATTAGGCCCTTCACCCCCTTCCAACATTGCTACTCATCCATGCATTGGCCCAGCAATCTTTGCCAACAGGAGGGAATACTGAGGCCTCCTACCAGTACCTTTGCTGATCACAAAATGACACTGCCATTTGCAAGTGTAGAATTATTGCAAAAATGACTTTATAATAAATAGGGTGATGGACAGTGCTACAGTGCTGAAAACTCTAGTGCATACTGCAAACCATGATGAGAAATCGGATGTATTGTCAGGGAAATGCAGTATAATATTTACACTTTGGTTCATTTTCTGTTGATATAATAATGATAATTATAATTATAAATTATACAATGACTAGTAGGGGTCTATAACTGAAAGCAGAGAAACTGAACAGAATTGTAAAGATAATGCAGAATAGGAGCAAAGATGTGAAAAGTAAGGGCAGACAGAAATTGGAAATCAGGACTACCAATCTCATAATGCCCTTGGTTTTTTTTTTTTCAAATCCAGCTCTCACAAATTGGTGTGCAGGATAGCTCAATGAATATTCCTGTGATGTATTTGAATATTTATGCTGTAAGAACCAGGTTCATTTGCATGTTTGGGTTGCTCTGAATATGAGACCTTTTCTGGATTCTCAAGCTTTGAAAACCACTGCCTTAAGATAAAAAAAAAGGGCTTGATTCACTGTCTTCCTGCACCTGGAGCTGTGTGGTCAGAATGCAGCAGAGTATGGCCCTAGGCTTGGAATTCACGGTGGTTTAGCTGGCAGCACTAGAGAGGCAAAAACAGAAAACATGCCCAGTGCTCCCTTGCCCCCACTTTATGCTTCCTCTTTCTGTATTTTAGACGGGCGCGCTGTCACTGTTTCAGCCTTTGAAAGCAACTTTAGAACAGGCCCTGCCAGGACCATTCGGCAGTGCCAAAATGTTTCTCCGTCAGAAGAGCTCTGCATCACTCAACAACGGAGGTGCTTTGTGAGTATCTGAAGCACTGGCCATTCTTCAGCTGCAAGCTTACAGACTGATGCACTATACATAGCAATTGTTAAATCTGTTGTACTTAGGGCTTATGATTTTAGGTTTTGTGATCAATACCACAAAGATAAACACCACAAAGATACCACTTCTCCTGGTTTTCCCTCACTCATCTCCTTGTCTGACTTGGATTCTTTACTCTGTTTTTGTGCCTTTTTCGCATTAACAGTGGCTTAGCAGCTGCACAGTTGTATGTATTTAATTTAACCAGAAAAGGTACCCAACACCAACAGTGGTACCCATGCTGTGAAAACACTGATTTTTTTGTACTGTTAAAGAACCCCTAATTAACACCTTGATCTACAATTTATGAACACCTAAGAATAGAAGCCCTAAGTGTAACATGTCTGGAAAAGTACAGGGGACTCCCTCTCAATCCTGAGCATGAAAATACAGACCTGCATTTACACTGTTGCACATTTGTCCTGTACTCCATGAATGTACTGTACTGTCTCTGTATTGTACCATATTTATACTGCATCATACACACATTCCACATATGGATGGAGAAGAATAGAAAACTTGTGTGGACATATGTTTCATTCTTCTCCTTTTACCTTCAGACCAAACCAAGACAGTGGAATTAGGGAGTCTAGCTCTTGGGGGGCTCATCGGACACCAGATACATTGTACGAGACCAGAACACCAGCGTTCGAACGGGGGCATTCTGAGGAGATCCACGTGGAGCAGTCATGCAAACAGGTGAAAAGTCTCAGATGGTGCAGTAGGCAGATCCTGGGGTCCTGGGTGGTTATTCATTTTAAAGGAATGCAGACTGAGCAAGGTATTTTTAAAATTTAATTGATCCTAACATTCCATTCCCCCTTTAGTTTAAGAATTTAGGAGGTGATTTTGTAACTGCCCACATTGATGTAAGGTCTGCAGGTGCATCTTATTCACAGATGTTACACCAATTTTCAAAGGCAAAGTTCCTGTCTATCTTCCCTTTGAAAATTATCTCAGAAGAATTACCTGCACACATTTGCACCTACCAATGTGTATGCAGAGTAATTATATTGGAAAAATGTAAGCACGTGCTTTTGGAAATGCAAAAGTATGTACATAATTCCAAGCCACGCCCACAAGAATTGCTCTTCAGACTGTGGATAAAAGTACACACATGCAGGCCCTGTGTGCATACTTTTACCCTCATATCAGGCGGCAATTTAAAAAAATGTGAAAATGCTTTTGAAAATGACCTTCCCTGTGTACATGAGGGTTCTGCAAAGATAAGCATTTCAAATAATAATAGGGCTACATGATTAGTCAGATTTCTGGTCAGAAAGAGCTTCTCCCTGTCACCTTTAAAGAGTTTATACAACACTAGATGGCACTAGCATCATCAGTCTCCAAGCTTTTTTCAGCACTTCTTCAGAAAAAGAAGTCCTCCTTCATCTTCTCTGAGGAACTATAATTGCCTTCTTACTCTTTTCCATCTAGTTTTCTTGATTTTGTCTTCTTAGATATATTTTGTTTATTTATAGTTTCTTTTTCAGTAAAGTTTTACATAATGACTGTTCCATATGCTTCTTCTTAGTTGTTTGCATCACAATGCTTTGACCATGTTAAGCTTTTTTAAAATTTCTTCTTAACAAAGGCTTATCTTGATCTTGTTTCCATTCTTTTCCTGGCTACTGTGTCACCAAAGCATGCCACTTCCACTGCAGATGCAAAAAATCCCTTACTGACTATGTTGCCAGCTATCACTGCTGGGAAAAAGGCCACAAGCTGCTAAATGCAAAATCTACTCAAGTTAATCACCATGTAGAGGAATAGCCTATTAGGCTGAGAACCAGGCAAGCCAGGGTTCAAATCTTGCTGATGGTTCTTGTGATCTCAAGCAAGTCTTTCACCCTCTATTACCTCAACTACAAACTTGAGGCCTCATTTACTAAGCATTTTTCTCATAGACACAGAATGAGAAAAAGCCTGGAGGGTCGATTTTAAGACCCACACGCGCCGCGTCCATGTGTGCACAGTTCCTGGCACATGCACATGGATGCACTGATTATATAACATGCACGCCTGGCCAGCTCCATGTGCGGGGGGGGGGAGGTGGGGGGCGGAATTTTAGAAAATACGCACAGTGACACAATCGGGCCTCCCCCAGTTCCTTCCCAGTCCACTCCAATTAAGAAGCGGACTGGGAGGGAACTTTCCTACCCCTAATTTTCTCCTTCCTCCCTCTTCCCCTCTCCTCTCCACCCCCTAAATGTACCCTAGCTATCCCCAAATGTGTTATTTTGCTAGTTACTGCTCCTCCAGAGCAGAAGTAATCTCCCAGTGCGTGCTTCCCCAGGACAACGTGGAATGGTGCTGTCCCAGTCTGCCCCCCACCTCGCCCCCCACCCCGCCCCTCCCTGCCCAGATCACGCCACTCCTTGTCCAGATCACGCCCCCGGCCCTCCCCTTTCTAGAGGCTTGGCACTTCAGTGTGCAACAGGTGTTACATGCGTGGCCGGGCCCTATGTAAAATCCACGCGACGCGTGCAGGGCCCGGCCACGCACGTAACCCCAATTTTTATGCGCGCAGGCCTTTTAAAATCAGGTCATTAGTAAATCAAGCCCTTAGATTGTAAAATCCCTGTCTAGGGATAGGAAAGTACCTGAATGTTACTCACCTTCAGCTATTAATGAAAAGGCATGAGCTTGAGCTATATATGCCCAGTAGGAAAGACTCTGTGCCTATCTGACCAAGAAAAGTAAATCTTGCTTCTTGTTGGGCCAACCACTATTTTAACCTTTAGTTAATTTCATCAGTGATTGGATAGGTTTATCTTTAAACAAGGGTATGTACTAGTCCACAGGTTCTGTTTTCCAAATATAGTATTATAATAGCACTACACAATGCACATCTCTCCACCTTGGGATTTCTTCAGGTTTTCTTAAGTCAGGCACTAATAGAAACTGATGGCAGCTGATTTCAATGGCTCTTATTAACCCCCACTGGTGAAAGCTTCAGAAGCTCTTTCTGACTGTGTGTCACTATTAAGAAGCTGTCTTTGGAAATAGCAATGACAGGTACTGCAACTGGGTACAATATTGAAAGAATCAATGAGGGCAAATGCCTGCCTAAGTCTTGTAGATGCACACACCTTCTATGCTTTCTAGGTCCACAAGTATGCACTTTCTCCATGATTTCAAGGCTGTATACTCCATGAAAATGTGTTTAATCCTAGAAGGCCAACCCTTGGTATCAGAAGACAGAGGTGCAACCATTTGTTCTGTCCTTAGTGCAGTGCCAGCATTGAATTATTAAATATGTACAGATAATTTCATTCACTAAGATGTGATTAATTTTGATTGACAGTTGTACTTGCGAGTCACCCATTGAGAGAGTTTGGCCATTCATTTCTGAATTCATTCAGATGGCAGAGAAAAAGTGGCAACAAAGAATGAGACTAATTCACTTATGAGTCAAGGGTGGCCCAGGACTGTTTTATCAGCTCGTCCTTTGCACAAAGTGTGGCTCAGTAGAGTGGCTTGACCAGCTGCTGATGGGCTCTCTAGGGCAATTTTTGGCCAATTCTGTATCCAGGTTTTATTTTCTTTTTTGTCTTCATTAACTCCCATACAGTGGTTTATTATGAGATTTATAGATTTGCTTTTTTGTCTGAACGAAAACCAGGATTCCATATCCTAGGACATGAAGTTCGCTGGTCTCTACAAAACATTTCATTTATTTATTTATTTATTTATATAGTTTTATATTCCCCTGCCTTCATAAATTGTTCGGGGTGGGGGGGGGGGGATTACAATAAACATTTTTAATATGCAACCAAATACAAATAATATACCATAAAACTAATATGGTAAAACATTACTAAGACAAGCAAGAGTTAGTTAAAAGCATTATTAAAAAGATTAATTTTTAGCTGCTTATGAAATATCTTTACATGTGTCACAAGACGTAAGTGATCCGGTAATTTGTTCCATAAAATAGGCCCAACATATGAGAATGGTTTTGTCTGTGTAAATTTTTATCTATATTTTTTAATAGATGGAACCTTCAATAAGCTAGCCCCCCCTGAACTCAGAATATGTGTATGAGTGTAAAGATCAATGTTTGCTTTTAATGAGCTAGCATATTCATTATGTAATAACTTATATATCATTAGTATCAATTTGAATTGTACTCTATAATGTAACAACTGCCAATGTAAACCTCTCAGTATTGGCGTTTTATGATCATGTTTGGGAACTCCCATCAATAGTCATGCTGCCACATTTTGTGTAAGTTACAAGGCTCACTCAACCTTCTCCGGCTGTCCAATTAATAAGCTGTTACAATAAGCTATATGGTCAAATACCAGTCTTTGCATATCACTTTGGAACAAATCTTTAACGGACATAGAATGGCCTCTTTGTGTGTTTTCACTGCATTCTGTCTGCATTAGAAGTTATTTTCTGTCATCTGTGAACCAGAATGCACTAGTAATTTCCTTTTATGATGGCAACTAAAATTTATTTAAAAAAAAATATATATATATAAGTTTGAAGAAAATTCAATACCATAAAATCAGGTCAAGTAACTGCATGACTTCTATGTTTTTAAAATTCACACTTTTATTTGTTAACTATTGAAACTTTGATCTGTGGATTTTCTCTCTGGCTGACTGCTTTGATTTTAATTTGTTGGTGCCTTCAGTCTGTAGAAATGAAAGAAATGGGTCCTAATATTTCCAATGGAGATCATCAGCCTGACCTTGAAAGCCAGGGTAGGGCAGCTTCGATGCCACGTTTGACGGCTGAAACTCAGGTGAGAACATGTTTATGAGCAAAGTACCATGTAGCTCAGAATCCTATCTCAAGGTCAAATTCCAGATGTTTAGAGGTCGTGTATAAGAAATGAGACATGTGTAGGCTCGACTGTTCAATATCATTCCCTTCATTTTCTAGTTACCATAGTTTAGGGGTGCATCAACTATGATCTCTCATCCCTAAATGCAATTAACCCATTTTTTTTATCCCAGTTATACTATTTGCTCTCCTCAATTTCCTGCGTGAGTCCCAAAAGTCACTTATATGTTTTGAGGAAAATTTTCAAAGAGATTCATATGGGTATAAAGCAATTTATATGTGTAAATTGGCTGTCTGAAAATCGCCATCCCCCAGTATGGCTAAATGTTTGTGAGTTATTCTACAACACCTTTAGGAGAAGCATTCCGGGAAGGTGAGGGTGCATGTTCAGATTAGGGGAAGAACATAACACACGTCAGCTGCAACTTCAAACCTAAGCAACTTCAAACCATCCAGCAAATTTCTGCCTGCACAAAAAGCAGATCACTGTGAAATTTGTACCCATGGCAAGTTCCAAAAGGAAAGAAGGCACATACTTTAGCTTTGAAACTTGGAATAAAGTTAACGGTAATGAACCTTTGGCCATTTACCACCCCTCCACCCTCGCCAACTTAACTACTGGCCTGCAGTGGCTCCAGCACAGCACTCCCTTTTTTGACAGTATTGGTTTTGATTCTGCACCCCTCTAGACTTCACACTGGCAGGATTTTGCCACCCTCAAAATCTTGGCACTTTAGAAGACCACCTAGTTTGCCTAATGGAAGCACCAGACCTGGTCCCATATTTATTTACCACAGCTTTCAGATTGTTCTATAACTCTGTCCTAACTCCCTTCAGTCCTCACTTTTCTAAATGAAAGATTCTTTGTTTGAGTCCATACTTTTAAACATTTATAGAGGTCCATATTCAAAAGATTTGCCCAGCTATCTTTGGGTATTAGCTGGACAAATCAACAGAGTTAAAAATATTCCCTCACTGAGTAAATGTGGAGGTGTTTTTGGGATGCAGTTACACTTTAGCTGGACAGAACTGAAAGCAAAATTGCTTACCTGTAATGTGTTCTCCATGGGCAATAGGAGAAATTTGCTACAGAAGTGGGTGATTTCATTTTACAATGCTGACGTGGAATGAACAAATAGGGCTTGCCCTATTTGTTCAGAACTCTCTTCCTTGAAAAAGGAGCTAGCTGAAGTTACAGCTGAATTAGCTGCAATAAAGAAAGTTTCACCCACTTTATATTATTCAGGAATTAATTCCACATTACCACATAAAAACCAAAAGTCAAGGAAAAAGGGGTTTACAGTGGGCTCAGGTAGGATAAGATCTATGATCCACAGACACCCATTCTTGACAGCTGTGCAGCCCACAAGATTACCCCCTCACTCACACAGGGTATTAAGGAACTCAAAAAACAACAGAATTACAGTGGGCTCTGGTAGAATCAGACCTGCGATTTGGAGACACAAGCTGTATCAAGCGACACAAGTGCAAAACGCCTTCTCTGTATTAGATATTGAAGAAACTCTTGCAAAAGAGATTGAAGCGATATCCGAAAAGAAAGAAGTAACCCAATGCATACAGAAATGTCACCCCCAAATACAAATACAAATGCAATGGAAAAGGGTGAAGTGAATAACAAAACTCAATAAATAAGTCACAAAAGGAGTCCAAGAAAAGCAGTAACCTGAACGAGAAAAGTTAGAAAGCTATGAGCACAAATGCTCGTAGTTTGGGCAATAAAATCCCAGATCTGCAAGCCCTAATGGTAGAGGCGGACTTGGACGTTGTTGCTGTCATGGAGTCGTGGTTCACGGAATCTCATGATTGGGATACAGCAATATCGGGCTATACCTTGTTAAGGAAGGACAGAGAGGACAGGAAAGGGGGTGGAGTGGCTCTTTATGTCAAAAACAATATCCAAAAAAAACAAAGATTCAGCTGTGTGAGGAACTCAATAAGATGAGAGGTTAAGCAACCGTCATAAATTGCCACAGAGACTTGATGGCTTATATAGTCAAGCCCGTGAAGTACTGGGCTTATCTAATCATTGGTTGCTATGAATGCAATATTCTCCAATAAAGGCTGAATCGCTTGTGCAGACACTGTATATAGTATACCAACTAATGTATTAGTTGGTATACTATATACAGTATACAATATACTATATACAATTGCCACAGAGACTTGATGGCTTATATAGTCAAGCCCGTGAAGTACTGGGCTTATCTAATCATTGGTTGCTATGAATGCAATATTCTCCAATAAAGGCTGAATCGCTTGTGCAGACACTGTATATAGTATACCAACTGTATATAGTATACCAACTAATACATTAGTGTTATAACCAATGATTAGATAAGCCCAGTACTTCACGGGCTTGACTATATAAGCCATCAAGTCTCTGTGGCAATTTATGACGGTTGCTTAACCTCTCATCTTATTGAGTTCCTCACACAGCTGAATCTTTGTTTTTTGTGACATTAGTCTTTTTTCAGCTGATTATTTGGGTTCAACAATTGTGATAAAAACAATATCCAAGCATCTGAGCTGCAAGAAAGAAGGGGCAAAGAAGAAGCACTATGGGCTGACCTAAAGAAAAGACGATGGGGCATCCATTTTTATTGGAGTGGTTTACAGGCCTTCAAATCAAATGGAAGAGCTTGACAGAGATCTGATTGAAGACATCCAAAAGATGGGAAAGAAGGGAGAAGTGGTAATTGTTGGAGATTTTAATCTACCGGATGTAGACTGGAGAATCCCTTCAGCGGAATCTAACAATAGAAGAGAGATAGTGAATGCCCTGCAAGGGACTCTATTCAAACAAATGGTAATGGAACCCACGAGGGAGGGAGCTATACTCGATTTAGTGCTCACCAATGGAGATAATGTCTCTAATGTCCAGATGGGTGCCCACCTCAGCACCAGTGATCATCAAACAGTATGGTTTCATATCACAAATAGGATACGGAGAAGAAGCACGAAGACCTGAGTTTTACAGTTCAAAAACACGAACTTTGATGAAATGGGGAAGTATCTGGAAGAAGAACTAGAAGGATGGGAGAACAAGAGAGATGTGGAACAACAATGGACCAAAATAAAAGGAGCAATTACCAAGGCAACTAATCTATATGTTAGAAAAGTAAAGAAAAGCAAAAGAAAAATGAAACCTATCTGGTTCTCAAAGGAGGTGGCTGACAAAATAAAAGCTACAAAAACAGCGTTCAAGAAATATAAAGGATCCCAAAGGGAGGAGCACAAACAAGAATATCTGGTGGAACTGAGGGAGACGAAGACAGTAATCAAGACAGCAAAAAGTTAAGCAGAAGAAAGGATTGCCAAAGAAGTAAAGCAAGGTGACAAAACATTTTTCAGATACATCAGAGAAAGGAGAAAAGTTCCAATGGTACAGTGAAATTGAAAGGTGAAAAGGATCAATGTGTGGAGAGAGATGAAGAAATGGCTGAAATATTAAACAAATACTTAAGCTCTGTGTTCACTAAAGAGGACCCTGGAGAAGGACCGTCGCTAGTTAACAAGAAACTGGAGGGGAGTGGAGTAGATGTAACTCCATTTACAGAAGAGAATGTATGGGAAGAGCTAGGAAAACTAAAAGTGGACAAAGCCATGGGGCCTGATGAGGTTCATCCCAGGATACAGAAAGAGCTCAGAGATGTGCTGGTGGGTCTGCTGTGTGACCTGTTCAATAGATCCCTAGAAACGGGAGTGGTGCCAAGTGATTGGAGAAGAGCGGTGGTGGTCCCGCTTCACAAGAGTGGGAGCAGAAAGGAGGCTGGAAACTACAGGCCGGTTAGCCTCACCTTGGTGGTGGGAAAGGTAATGGAGTTGCTGCTGAAAGAAAGAATAGTGAACTATCTACAGTCAGAAGAATTGCAGGACCAGAGGCATCATGGATTCACCAGGGGAATGTCCTATCAGACAAATCTGAATTTTGATTGGGTGACTAGGAAATTAGATAGAGGAAGAGCACTCAATGTCATCTACTTGGATTTCAGCAAAGCTTTTGATACGGTCCCACACAGAAGGCTTGTGAATAAAATGAGAAGCTTAGGAGTGGGTGCCAAGATGGTGACCTGGATTGCAAACTGGGTGACGGACAGAAGACAATGTGTAATGGTAAATGGAACTTACTCTGAAGAGAGAGCGGTGTTAAGCGAAGTGCCCCAAGGATCGGTGTTGGGACTGTTCCTGTTCAATATCTTTGTGAGCGACAATGCGGACGGGATAGAAGGTAAGGTTTGTCATTTTGTGGATGATACTAAGATCTGCAACAGAGTGGACATGCCGGAAGGAGTGGAGAGAATGAGATGGGATATAAGGAAGCTGGAAGAGTGGTCGAAGATATGGCAGCTGAGATTCAATGCCAAGAAGTGCAGAGTAATGCATATGGGGTGTGGAAATCCGAAAGAAATGTATTCGATGGTGGGTGAAGGGCTGATGTGCATGGATCAGGTGAGAGACCTTGGGGTGATAGTGTCTAATGATCTGAAGTCAGCGAAACAATGTGACAAGGCAATAGCTAAAGCCAGAAGAATGCTGGGCTTCATAGAGAGAGGAATACCTAGTAAGAGAAAGGAAGTGATGATCCCCTTGTACAGGGCCTTGGTGAGGCCCCACCTGGAGTACTGTGTTCAGTTCTGAAGACTATATCTCCAAAGGGACAGAGACAGGACGAAGGCGGTCCAGAGAAGTGCGACCAAAAAGGTGGATGGTCTTCATAAAATGACTTATGAGGAGAGATTGAAGAACCTAAATATGTACACCCTGGAGGAGAGGAGGAGCAGGGGTGATATGATACAGACTTTCAGATACTTGAAAGGTTTTAATGATCCATGGTCAACAACAAACCTTTTACGATGGAAAAAAATCAGTAGAACTAAGGGTCACGATTTCAAGCTCCAGGGAGGAAGACTCAGAACCAATGTCAGGAAGTATTTCTTCACGGAGAGGGTGGTGGATGCCTGGAATGCCCTTCTGGAGGAAGTGGTGAAGACTAAAACTGTGAAGGATTTCAAAGGGGCATGGGATAAACACTGTGGATCCATAAAGGCTAGAGGATGGGAATGAAGAGTAGAGCCATGGGGGTGGCTTGTTAGAATGTTGGCTACTACCTGGTGATTACTACCCTTACTCAAAAAGCCTTTGCACGGTTAATGCAACCCCAACATTGCTTTCTGCTTCAACGGCAAGGGGAAATGTGGAAAAGAGGATTTGCATTCAGATAACAACCAACAAGGACTGAACTTCACTGTCTGGGTAAACAAATAAGCAAGGGGGTAGCTTGCTTATTACGGTGGATACTACCCTAAACTAATTAAGCCTGATACATCACTTTGAATGTATATACAGTGCTGCTCTCTGCTTCAACGGCAAGGGGAAATGTAGAAAAGAGGATTTGCATTCAGATAACAACCAACAAGGACTGAACTTCACAATCTGGATAAACAAATAAGTGTGGGGGTAGCTGCTTATTACGGCGGTTACTACCCTAAACCAATTAAGCCTAATACATCACTTTGAAAGCATATACAGCATTGCTCTCTGCTTCAACAGTAGGGGAAATGAGGAAAACAGGATTTACATTCACACAACATCCAACAAAGCATCTATCTGTGCAGTCTGGGTAAACAAGCATCGGGGTAACTTGCTTGATGTGGCAGTTACTACCCTTAACCATAAGCCTTATTCTCACCTTTGATACAACTCCACCATTACTTTCTGCATCAATGACAGGGGATGGCATGACATTTGAATCAAACAGTTACCACAAGGGCCCTGAACTTGGTGATTATTGATACAGATAAGTATGGGAAAATAAGTGTGGAAGCTTGCTAGGCAGACTAGATGGGCCAATTAGTCTTTTTCTGCCGTCACTTCTATGTTTCTATATTCTCTTAAAGCTGGCACAGCTTCTACTTTGCAAGTCTCTTCAGTCATTTCACTAGCTAAGCTTCAATTCTGACAGAAGGAGGGAGGGATTATATGGCTGATTTGTCCTGCTGTCCACAGAGAGCACTGGTTATAGGTAAGTAATTTTGTTTTCTCTATGGACAAGCAGGAGCAAATTCAGCCACACAAGTGAGGATTCTCAAGCTGAGGTTTGCATTGAAATATTTGTCTTTTTCTGGATAAGGAGGAATTGCAATCCAGTTGAAGAAAGGATGGAAGAAAAACATAAGAACATAAGACTTGCCATACTGGGTGAGACCAAGGGTCCATCAAGCCCAGTATGCTGTTCCCAATAGTGGCCAATCCAGGTCACAGGTTCCTGGCAGGATCCCAAGGGATAGATAGATTCCAAGCTGCGTATCCCAAGAATAAGCAGTGGATTACTGCAACTCCACCTTAATAATGGCTTATGGACCTTTCCTCCAGGAAGTTGTCCAAACCGTTTTTAAACGCAGCTACACAAATAGCTTTCACCACACGGCAATGAATTCCAGAGCTTAATTAAGCGTTGAGTAAAAAGATATTTTCTCTTATTAGTTTTAAATGTGTTACCTAGTCTTTGCTACCTAGACATACATTGTATGTCCACTAGTCTTTGTTCTTTTTGAAAGAGTAAACAACTGATTAATGTTTACTGATTCCATTCCATTACTATTTTATAAACCTCAGCCTTGTCTTCTCCAAGCTGAAGAGTCCTAACCTCTTTAGCCTTTCCTCATAGGGGAATCATTCCATTCCTTCTATCATTTTGGTTGCCCTTCTCAGTACTTTTTCTAATTCTGCTATATCTTTCCTGAGATGTGGTGACCAGAACTGCATACAGTACTTAAAATGACCAATTTATCCATTCTAGTCCTCTCATGATTTTAGAGACCTCGATTATATCTCCCCTCTGCCATCTTTTCTCCAAGCTGAACAGCCCTTACCTCCTCAGCTTTTCCTCATAGGGGAGCCATTCTATCATCTTTATCATTTTATACTGTATCTCCTTCTGCTTTGTCAATGCTGAAAATCAACTTCCAAATAAAAGGACTAGGGGTCACTCCATGAAGTTAGACAGTAGAATATTTAAAACAAATCAGAGAAAATTCTTTTACACTCAACGCACAATTAAGTTCTGGAATTCATTGCCAGATAATGTGGTTAAGGCAGTTAGCATAGCTGGGTTTAAAAATGTTTTGGACAAGTTTCTGGAGAAGTCCATAAACTGCTATTAATCAAATTGACTTAGAGGTTGATTTTAAAAGTGTTGCTCATGCAAAAATGGCCACATACATGCATATGTTGGCCGTGTACAAGGAATGTGGATTTAAAAATAAACATGAAGTACACACATATATACTTGTGCAGGTGCCAAAGATAAGATGGTGAAAAATGGGCATTCCAGGGCAGAGCACAGGCATTCTGGGGTGGGACCAACACTTATGCACGTAACTCTGTATTTTAAAAACGGATGCCGCAGCGCATGGCAGCTTGTTAGCTGCACACCTTTACTGCTGCTCCTGATGGGGATCAAGTCTATAGATATCAACTGGGCAAACTGGTGGACTAATTGAAAAACTGGGATGCCCCCTGCCCAAGCATGTTTTAAAATCTACTTACATACGCGCATTAAAGATGGCAAAATCCTATGGATGATCCGTGAAGTATGTTTGCTCGAGCTGTCTCTTAAAATTAGGCACTCACGCAGGGGAGGAGTATTTTAAAACATATGTACGCAAGTGCACGCATGATTTAAAATTGTAGCATAGCTCCACTTGCGCGCCGATATGTGTGTTTATGGGCTCACACGGCTCATTTTAAAATCAGCCTGTAAGGAAGAAATGCACTTACCATGTACTCCTGCCACCTTCCCTCCTCCCCAAAAAAAAATAATTAGGGAGTGTGGAAGGCGGGAGTACCTGATAAGTAAGTCCTGGGGGAATTTTAGAATATCTGGTTATGACCCTCCACTCTTTCCCTCCCTCCCTACTCATTTTGCACAGAGCAGTCTGCAAAACCCCTCACGGCACAACTGCCCACTCTAATTCTCTGAAGGAATGCGTCAGAAATTTCCCAGGAAGAGCTTCCTCGCCCTACACATGCACACTGTTTCCACTTGCTGGGCAAAACTGAGCTCAGCAGCTTAGACTTACTGGCTAGAATCCAAGGCAGAAAGAGGAACCGTGTTTGGTCAGTCTGTTCATATCACCTATGGTGGTTGCCACCTCCTCCTCCTCCCTCACAATACCATATATGAAACCCTAGCAACCCTGCCCCCAATCTGGCTTGTGTTCCTGCTCGTATGGCTGTAATTGCAGGTTTGTGGAAGTACTGTAAATGATCCTTCCATGTCTGGGGATTACTCCAATCTGATAGGACATGTGTATTATGCATATTTTTTCCCATGCTGCAGCTGCAATCTGAATTCTCATAGTTTCTTCCCACACACAGGGCTCAATTTTCAAAGCATAAAATAAAATTGCTTTATGTGAGTAAATGGCTGTTAGAAACCAGCCCAGGACTCACTGCGCATAAAAGCAAACCTAGAACCCGGTGTCACGTGGCCTTTTATGTTAAACTGGGGGTGGGAGCGGAGTCACAACTAACATGCATTCTTTTTGATCATAAAAAGTATGCATGAACATTTCCCCGAATAAGTTATGCCCTCCAAAGAGGTGTAGGTTTGTGTAAGTTAATCTGCATTTGCATACCAGGCCAATTATCTGCAGATATTCAAAGCAAATTGATGCACCTAAATTTTGTTTTGAAAATTCAGGGTAAAGTCTCCATGTAAATAGTACGCATGGACTTCCTCCAAACACGCATAGATATAAAATTTTATACCCTCCCTGTAAGTTCTGAACTGTAAACCTGAAGTCCAGATATCCATTGCTAGTGCTTACCATCACACCATGTGTTGTATGTTGGCTTTTCTTCATTTAATTGTATGAGATTGTGTGTTTTTAACTTAAAAGGAATTTGATTCATAAAGGTGCCAAAACTCCTCATGATTCAGTGGGTTTTGTTGGATGTGGCATTGCTCTGTATTCTTTTTTCACTTGCTGAGGTTGCTGCAAAAGCGGTGTGGCTAAGAAACGCATAAACAGTACAGCATGAATGCACAGTTTTACAGCAAAATGTGATGAAGTGGTGCATAAGATCCTTTTCATATAAGCTTGGAGCATCTTCCCATTTCACCGCATAAAATTATATGACAAAGGAACAAAAAAAACCTCGCATGTACTGGTGCTAGTCATCCTACAGTGAAGATCCCGTTTGTCAGTGCTACGACACATGCAAAACTGCAAATAGATGAACTGCAAATTGACTTGCACCCATGGCTATGTGACATAGTGTTCCTTTGTGCCTTAACTTCAGAGTTCTGTTGAAGAGCCTTGCTTCCCACAAACATCTTTTTAGCAAGTCACACTTCATGGTTTTATTTTTCAGTGACTCATATATATTTTTTCTGGCATTTCTCCACCTCTTTCTAAGCTGCTCACATGTTTTTAGGAAAAAGGGCTGGATTTGGACATAAAGAGGAATCGGGGTGGGTTTATAAAGACTGGAGTGGAATTTTTTTTGGAACACAGCATGGCTTACAGTTCCTTCCTTTTCCATCAAACAAAGTCTGAAGAAATCCCAGCTAAGTCACCTTTATGAATCAGGTCTCCACTTCATGGACTAACCAGATGTGACATGAGATTTTGGTGTTAACAGCCTCCGCTCAGTAACTGATCAACTTTTGTGTGTTTTCCCCCTTTTATCATCCTTTCCTTTTCTCTTTCTTCTCTGTGCCCTGACACTCAATTTTCCTGATTTCTTTTTCTATGTAACATTCACTTGTCTTTTGGTTTGGCTGCTGTAATCCACTTTTCCTTCTCTTATTGAATTTACCTTTATCTTTGTCTTTCCTTTGTTTCCATTCACAATGCTGTTGATACTGCTTCCTTGCTTTCCACGTCATGTTTTTGCTGTGCTTCTTCTCCTTTTATCCTTCTATTACCTTCCCTCCTTTTTCATCATCTGCCGCACGTCTGCCCCGATGTCTGCGAATGGTTGTACTGTGGGCTGCTTCAAATGTTGTTTCTCATCTTGTCCGACATGTTTGCAGAGGAGCAAAGCACGATCCCCCGGGAGTTACTTGGCAGTATGTAGCTTCATCTCACTTGTATCCTATTTCAGAATGATCGTGTAATACAATATTTAATGTATTCTTATTGTTTAAATTAAGGACATAACCACATCTGGTAACCTGGTCACCCTGTTCATGAAATACTTTTTCTTTTTGCTCTATTTTCACATGCAAACTCTTGCACCATGGCATTCAGTTCTGGATCAAACTGTTTTCACTCCCTGCTCCATGGACACTATGAAACTACTCCAGGATAAAAAGCTGAATAGTTTTCACTCGTGTTCAAACTAAATCCTGGAGCTGACATTAAAATTCAGTTTGTGTGCATGTAGTCAAGGGTTAGTCATTCCTAGAATGAAATGACTTCTTTAGGGTGTGATCGGTTACTCCATTCAATGATCTCCATTCAATGTGAACACAAACAGCGAGGAGTTCAGAATGGATGCGCATTCACAGACAACCATGCAACAAAACAGTGCCGGGCTCAAGGCCGGCCAGACCATTGTCCAACCAGGACCAGGCAAAGCAGGAGTGACTGGCGGGATGGCTTCTGCCCCTTTCTACTTGGCAAGTTGGTACACCCCAGAAAGGGGTAAGGTATTTCTGGGGGGAGGGGACTATAAAGTTAATTTTATGAGTAATTTTAATTTTTTTGGCAGAGGGGGCAGTTTCTTTTTGTTTTGCATTGTTGTTGTTCTTTGTTTTTATTTCATGTTTATTTCAGTTCAGTAAAGAAGTACTTTGAAATAAACATTAAACAAACTGAAACCCCCATTTAAAAAACAAACAAACCAAAAAAAATGCAAAAATTGCCCTGCACATCCCTACTAAATAATGATTTACCCATGTACATTGGCTGTCTAAAGATTGTCCTCCCTCAACACGTCGAAAAGTCCACATGCTGTTACACAGTGCATGTACGCTTAGCTACATTAAAAGGAGGCATTCCTGGTGGGGGAGGTTGTTTAGTTTGGGAAGGAAAATAACCCATGGTAGTTTGCATTTTCCACATGCATTCTCCATTGACAAGTAGGGCTGAATTAGCTATGACATGTCGGGTGACATCATCTGACGGCTCTGAACGGACCCTTCTCTTCTAACTCATTCAGCATTTGCTCTACTCAGCATGTGCGGGAGGTCCCACGCACACCTCATAAGCCCCTCAGTCATTTTGAACCGAACTTCTGCACTGACGTGTATCTTCTTTCTCTCTACTCCTTTGGTACTTTATGGTTTTCTTTTTGTACTTAACTCACTTTGAGTTGCCTTGTTGCCATACTAAACCCTCAACAACACTTTTCAGTGCTACAAAAAATAAATAAATAACTTATCGGGCTCCAATAAGGCCATATCCAGTGGCTTCAAAGATTGCATGTGTGGTTGAAAGATGCCCATCACCGATGGCCATGATATTTGCTACAAATGTCTGGGGACAGATCATGGCACAGCTAACTACTATGACTGTGGTTGGATGTCACCGAGGTTCCAAAGGAACAGGGCCTGGAAGATGGAAGAACTTTTCAGGGTCATGAAAAGCCAGAGTTGTTTTTCCCCTGGAAGCGGGGCCTTCTCAGGCTCCCTCTGTGCCGAGTTGAGTAGAAGCTCCTCAAGCAAAGCTCCCTTTCTGCGGCACTGGTTTCCTGATCTGCTGTTCTGTCGGGGTCAAGCATAGCATGAAAGCACCACTGAATAATAATGGTTAGCGAGCCCTTCGCAGGCTCTATGGGGCTCAGCAATGCATAAGAAAAAGAAGCGCTATGCAATGGAGCCTTTAGCACAGTCAGTACTGTGAAAGTTGAGGGTGGGATCTGTCCCATCTTTACACATGGTATTGTTGATGCTTTAAGCCCCAGTGCCATCAAAGCATAGGTCATCACAGCCGCAGATGCCTCAGTCCTCGGTGCCGTTGATCTACTGATCCTCGCCACTGTCAATGCACAGGTTCCCAGCACTATTGATGCACAAACCTTTGACACCTTTGATACACTGGGCCTTGGTCTCTGCTTTTCTGTCAACACATCAGACTCGTTTCAGCTGACACAGCCATGTGCACCGTCATTGCATTCAGCCTTGAATCCATCAGCACTCCGCACCTGGGTGCAATCAGAAAACCAGTCTCCGGCCACATCGGTGCACTCAATACATTTGAAGTGGGAGAGATCATTAAGGGGCTCTGAGGGTGATTCATTGTACTTACCTCCCTCCAGCTTAATATCCTTATTTCCATCCCATCTCCTCAAGTGAGGATTTCATTTGGAAATGCCAGATCCAATTTGCTTTGTGGTGCCTCTGGTCTCCGTGCATCCACCAGTTGACTTGACCCAGAAGGGGGCCCCTCTTGGAGTCTCTTAGGAGCTTCTCAAGAGGACAAACCTATACTAGTCTCTGATGAGGCTGTCTCTCTCATATCTTCTGATCAAAGTACACAGCAACTCATAGACCAGGCAAGTGAATTGGTGAAGACTTTCTTTGCTTCACAGGCAGCAAGTGGCAAGGAGGGCACCTTTCAACCTCTTGAGTTAAACCTTCACATAAGTACATAAGATTTGTCATACTGGGTCACACTAAAGGTCCATGAAGCCCAGTATCCTGTTTCCAACAGTAACAATCCAGGTCACAAGTACCTGGCAGGAACCCAAAGGGTAGATAGATTCCAAGCTGCTTATCCCAGCCGATTAACAAAGTAAACTTCTTTTTAACTGCATACATCTCTTTGAAAACGGACCACTATTTAAATGTCCAAACCTATTTCCAGGTTAGACATCTCTGGGCTACTCTTCCCACAATAAAAATTATACTGCAAGTCATTAATATATTAAAAAGTCCTGTTTCACTCAGAAATGCCAGCTACTAGATAAGGTTGGAGGAGTCTGGCAGTTAAACAAATTTAGGATTGATAAGACTTGTACCAAACCAGATTATGTGAAGAAATCCACAAATGGTAATTTTGTAACTGCCCACATTAGTGTAAAGTTAGTGAGGAGTTTTTTAAACTTTTTATTTAACAGCTTCCGGCATACATTTTAGATAGATAGCATTCTGAACAAATGAAATAGTCATACAGCTAACATACAGGCCGATTCAGTAAAGTCTGAGGGAGAGCAGACGAACGCCCGCTCTCCCGGCGCGCGCACCGGCCCCTCGCCGGTGCGCACGATGCAGTGTTCAAATTAGATGACGCGGTAGAAACGGGGAAAAGGAGGCGCTAGGGACACTAGCACATCCCTAGCACCTCCTTTTTGACAGGAGCGGCAGCTGTCAGCAAGTTTGACAGCCGACGCTCAATTTTGCCGGCGTCAGTTCACGAGCCCACTGACAGCCATGGGCTCGGAAACTGGACGCCAGCAAAATTGAGTGTCCGGTTTTTGGCCTGACAGCCGCGGGCCGAATTCAAATTTATTTTTTTTTTACTTTTTTTACTCTTCGGGACCTCCGACTTAATATCGCCATGATATTAAGTCGGAGGGTGCACAGAAAAGCAGTTTTTACTGCTTTTCTGTGCACTTTCCCGGCGCCGGAAGAAATTAGCGCCGACCCAAAGGTCGGCGCTAATTTCTGAAAGTAAAATGTGCGGCTTGGCTGCACATTTTACTTTCTGTATCCTGCGCGCATACCTAATAGGGCCATCAACATGCATTTGCATGTTGAGGGTGTTATTAAGTGCCGCGGGTTGGACACGCATTTTCCTCCCTTTACTGAATAAGGGGTAAGGGAAAACGCGCGTCCAATAGCAGGCTAACAGTGCGCTCCGTTGGAGCGCACTGTACTGTATCGGCCTGTAAATGTTTCACTATAAAAAGAACCAAAATCCTGAATTTACCATTGACATCAAATTAAATCACAGTAGACATGTACGAGGATGACTATAATATTGATGGAAAATACCCCAAATACTCTCTTATTTAAAGGATTCCCCTTTTAAATCAAATCGAAGCTTTTCAAGTTCAGACACATTGTGTACCTGCTCTCTCCAATGTTCCATATTAGGGTGGAATTTCCAAAAGTTTGCAACTGTAAACCTTGCTGCCAACAATAATTGACCCACCAATTTACAAAATTTATGAGGAATAAGCGTTTCAGTCCATCTACGTAAAAGACCCACCAAAGGCGTGTCATGCACAGGAATATTGAGAACATCAGATATTTCTTGGGTCACTCAGGCAGTACCACCACATGTGACTGAAAGTTCCCTGATTCCCACACCCCTGCCAACATAAAGGACTCGCACTAGGGAAAACTTAGAGTAGTAGAGGTATGATAAGTTGTGTGCAACAGTTTTACCATGAATTCTGTTCTCTTGGCACAAATAGTAATATGATGCACTAATAGCCATATTTTCTTCCAAATTTTAACATCAAGACTCATCCCCAAGTCTTCATTTCATGCTACCATCAAAGAAGCAGTACCAATACCATACTTGCCCTCTAGGATGCTTCTGTATATCCCAGCTATCCTCTTTTTCCTAGTCCCCTTGTCACTCAAATAGGTTTCCAGATCATTTAAAGGCCGCAATGGTTCTGCCAAGTTAAAGTAACACTCTAAAGCGTTCCTCAATTGGAAGAAAGAGGCCCTGGAACCCAGGCTAAGTTCATAATCTTCCTCTAGCTGAGAGAACACTATAAAACATCACCCTCCCATAGTTGAGATATAAAGACTAGACCCTTATCTCCCCAGCTCTTAAAAATCACAGAAAAAGTACAGGTGGATAAGATGGGGTTTTCATACAAAAGTGCAAAAGGCAAAAGTTTCTCTCTGTCCAGCCCCAGGAATTTAGTAACTTGTTTCCATACAGAAAGGATAAGCCCTAGCATAGGACTGGTTCTACAAATTTTTCGACAAATAGGAGAAATGGGAGAAAGAAAGGGAAGCATAGCAATATTAACCATCTCAGCCTGCACTTTTTCCAGAGCTAACCAGGGAGCATCACCCCCATTAAGCCACTCATGCATACAAACCAATCTGCTGACCCAATAATACAGATGCAAATTAGGATGCACCATAGCGCCTTGCGATTTCAACAACCACAGTTGCCCCAGCTGCTCCCAGGCTCTCCTTTGCCTCCATATAAACCGGGCCATCATTTTATGTAATGCCACAAAAATTTGTGCAGGCACCGAGCATGGGAGATGCTGAAATAAATACAGCAATTTGGGCAGGATACTCATTTTAAGAAGACTAATTCGTCCCACCCAGGATATCGGAAGATGGTCTGTGAGTACTTTTTACCTGCAAACTTTTTACACCAGTTTACAAAGGGAAAGTACATGTGTGCTTTTCCTTTCAAAATTATCCCATCAAAACTACCTATGCAAGTTTACATGCAAACTTTTCAAAATGCAAAAACATGTGCAGAATTCCATACCCCGCCCTGGGAAAATCTCTTTACACTGCGGATAAAGGTATGTACATGCAAAGTCCTACGCACATATAAGTCGGGCAGTTTTTTTCTTTTCAAAACTTTTATTTAAACAAGGCACATTCAATACAACTCATATGTCATGAGAGTACAGTACCTTAGACAGCAAATAATACAAAGCACTGTATAATTTTCGAACAAAGCTCGTTCCACAGGTAAAATACTCTTTTACCTGCAGAAATGGTTTTGAAAATTACCCTCCCTGTACACTACAAGGCCACAATTCATATTAATGCAAATTTGACATTTACAGTATCTACATGCATCTCCTACAGACATGAGCTTGCCAAATACACCCCTCCCCCCCACCCCGATATATAATAATCTTAATTAGCGAAAGAGAAAAACTGCCTCATTTTCTGATTGATTCATCTGTGATTAAATACATGTGCAGCTCTTTAGATAAAGAAAACACTGTATAAATATAGGTTATAGTATCACTATTTGGTTGAATTAAACAGGTCATGAAAACATGAGATCAGAGGAGAAAGACAATCCTTCAATGTTATTAAGTATTCTCTTTTATAGTGGAGTTTTTAAACTATTTTAGAGTTTTATTTTGATACATTTAATTGATGGTTTCAGGATTTACACAAAATTCTTCCCCCTTCTCCACTCTCCTGCTGTCACCAACAGTGCAATACCTGGTACAGCTGCGGTCACTAGTAGCTCCATATAAATATTAAAGGCGAACATCATTTATGGAGCTATTTCTCTATCTAGAAATGAGTAATTGGCCAAATTGGGACCCCAATGAGTTAGAATCATTCAGACTTAAGGCTGAGCAGATAACACCAGGCCATAGGGGAGATGTTGAGCTAGGATTTGGTTTACCATTGCATACAGGGAGATATTGTCCCACTTTTCTTAGGGAAATCAAAACTACCTTCCCTTTCGGCCTTGGTCACTTTACACGTAACTCATGAAGTTAAAACATGAGCAGAGCTCCTTAAAGTCATGTACTCTATATTATAAAAACAGAGAAGAAAAAAGCAATGCTATTTTTCCTCTAAAGTGTCCTGCTTAAGAGTACTATACAAATGCTGCCATTGAATATGTACATTTCACCTCCTGTGATGTCATTTTCGCATTCCTTATAAGCTCACAAGAGATTCCAGATCTCTCTTATACTCAGTGTGGCGTTTTTCCTTCTTGTTCTTAAGCCCATCCATCTGGAGCACAGTCTGGAGAAATCCTAATCCAAATGTACCTGGTTCTTCATAGAGCTTCGGTTCTGTTTTTGTTCTCCCAGCCCCTGCCAGTCATACTAAGGCCCCTTGCTCCATAGACTTGGACAAGAGAGAGTGGGAGCTCTGGTGGTGACACAGCAAGATTTTATCACCCAGCTTTGCCCAGATCATGAAGTGGACAGCAGTCATCCTACCAGACTTCTCAGCTTAAAGAAATGCCTTCCCAAGGGATGAGTCAATTTTCCACTTTTGGAAGTCAATAAATACTAAATACAAATTTGGAGACAGCCCTAAAACAACACTGGACTTTTATTCAGGATTAGGGATTTCTGCACATTATTCCCCCCTCCCCCCCCCCCCCACCACCTTTCCCACTCCATCTGGCCAGGGGACTCACAAAGTTTTATCACCCTTCAGTGGTAAATCTAGGGATCTCCTGTAAGAATTATGGACTCTCACTTCCAGGAAGTTTTGCAAAAGATTTGACCGCACCCGGCCCTGCAGCTGGAGAGACCCCGTGGCATTTGAGCCACACAGGCCTAAAAATGGCCCTGTAGCATGGGCTAGCAGCTGAAGGAGGTTGCTCGGACAGGCGGAGGGTCCCAATTCTTCCTTATGCCAGATTTCTCCCAAAACAGGGGACTGTACATTTCAAGAGCTGAAGGCAGTATGGGCCTGTGAGGAAGTACATGAGAAACTCCCTGAAACTAACTTATTTAGATACATAGAAATAGTTCGCAGAAAAAGACCAGTGGTCCATCCAGTCTGCCCTCCAATCTTGTTTTGAATTTGAATCACAGACCTTTAGTCTGGGTCCTTTCATTGTCAGTAGGGTTTAATTAAAAGACTGGTCACAGGTAACTGGCCTGGTCCTCCTTAAGGATCACCACTGCAAGGGATTCTGGTCCAGGGGAGTTCCCTTTAGTGAGAGATAAAGTTGGCAGGGCAGAGAAAACTTGAGGAGGCCCTGGGAAGCAGCGAGAGAGCTACCGATTGCAAGGACCTCCCCTAACTAAAGGTTTGTGCATACCTGAAATAAGGTGAGCTATATTATTTGTTGTAACTTCTGAAGTGAAGGCCTGCTGTCGATTTATTTGAGTTATATTCACTGTAAATAAAGTGCACTGAAGTCACAGCCAGAGTCTACTTGGTGTTTCCTCTGGCAGTTACCAAACCATTCACCACTCGAGCTATCACATGAGGTGTTAATAGTGGGATTTTTTTTTTCTAAAATATGATACAGAGAAAAGCCCAAAGCCTCCAGAGGAAAGTGAAAAGCTGATTGTGGGTACCCTGCCTAAAGAAATAGGTTGGAGAAAAAAAGAAGGTGCTGAAGGGAAGAACACAGAAGTTTAAAGTACAGGCAGAGGCCTGCAGCCACAAGAAAAAAAATCCTCTGCAGAGGGGTTCATTCCTGTGGCCCAGTTGCAACCCGCATTTGCGCACAGGCCAAAGGGGTTATACCCGCTTGAATAGTCAGATGTCAAAGAGTGAGTAAGGGCCGGACAGACCAGCAGGATTTTTTTGTCTTGATTCCCGCTCTCCTATCCCAGAGAGGTACGTAAATGGGCTGGCACAAGAGCAACAGAATGGAGCAGTTGATCCAACTCCTTAGTACCGGCCAGCAGCAAATAAAGACCGCCCTGCAAACACAAATTAGCCAACAGCAGCTGTTACAAGAGCAGGTGACGCAGCAGCACACAGAGTTACTTCAGATAGCAGAGGCTGTGCAGGCTGCTCTGAACAAGATACCACAGGCAACCTCAGTGCCTCACAACTTCTTTAAAATGAAGGCTGGCCAAGACCCAGAGGTCTGCCTGAAAAACTTTGAAAGAACGGCCCAGCTGTTGGCTTGGCCCAAAATGAATTGGACAACCTACCTGGCGAATTTTCTCACAGGCAGAAATCAACCGGCTTTCCAAGAAATCAACCTGGATGGGAGGGCCACCTATGCAGAGTTCTAGGCCGCTATCCTGTAGAGAGCTGGATATGCCTCAGAAACGTACTGGCAACAGTTCTGGCGGGTACCCTGCAGCTCAGGGAGTGAAAATCTTTTTCACTCTCTAAAGGATGCCAGCTGGAAAGGGTTGCAGCCGGAAGCAAAACCTGGATTAGAAGTAGCCCAACAGGTCCTTCTGGATCAGACTTCCTAGACAGGCTTGATTGCCCCATGTGGAACTGGGTCTGCTGTCACACAGGTCTCACATTGGAAAGAGCACTAGAATTGGTGGAAGCCTTTCATCAGGTGCAACTAATGCCCAACGGTCTAAGAGAATTAGAAAGGCAACTCATGCAACCCCCCTGGTGAAGCCCTGAGAATGAAGCTCCCCAGCTGCATTCTTCTGAGACAACCTGCTCTTCTTCTGAGCTCAGAATGCAGGCCACAGTCCCTTCCACATGCTTTAACAATAGTCAGAGAGGTCACTTGGCAAGGGACTGTCAGTATGAGGGAAGCAGAATTATAGACGTTGGACTAGTGACCCAGCAGACTTTAGAAGGTGAAATACGCAGGGGAAAAAGCAAATCTCCTAAATAGGGGTGATCTTCGAGCCGCAGGAAAAAGAGAACCATGAAGAGGTTGGAACCACCCAGGAATGAGGGGGTGAGTGCCTTTGCCTTTTGTGCCCTTTGTGCGGCCATGTTAAATAACACTGTCCATATCGACAGACCGACGAGGGGGAGCCCTTGGAAGGGAGGGGCAGTGCAGGGGGACGACCTGCTCCACAGACTTGTTTGTTCTGTTTGGCAGAGGACCATATGCAGAAGGAATGTCCCTGGCATAAAGACATGGAGCACGAACGCATAATGGCAGAGCAATGTGAAAGGGAACCAGAGGTGGAGCTAAGACCTCAGAATGAAAATAACGACTGGGAGCATGAATGGTGCTGCACTTGGTCAAAGTTCCAGAGCTGCAACTTTGTAGACACTCCTCATGCAAAACTTAAGGACTTTATAATCCAAGTTGAACTAGATGGAGTGTTCACCCTAGTGCTGGTCAATTCGGGGTATGGCAAGACTCGTTCATGAGGACTTGCTTCAGGAGGAGCATATCAGCTACAAGAGGAAAGAGACACTGGTGTGTATACATGGGAACAAACAGAAATGTTCAACTTGTTAGATGCTATTAACAACTCCAGCAGGATAAGCCATGATGGAAGTAGGTACCTTTTCTGAACTTCTATCTCAAATAATCATGGGACGAGATTGTTCCCCGTTTTCAACTCTGTGGGGGCGGCTCACTGATAACTGGGGTCGGCCACCTGGAATGGGGGTGCCCTTCAGGATGAGCCAGGAGTTAGCCCGGATATAACTGGACTGGACAAGGCTGAGCTGAGGGGGAGGGTATGTGAGGGAGTCCATAAGAAACTTCCTCAAACCACCTTAAAGGACTGATCATAGATAGCTGCTCCGATCCTCCTTAAGGATCAAGGGATTCTGGTCCAGAGGAGATACTTTTAGCAAGGGGTTAACTTGGCAGGGCAGAGAGAGCTTGAGGAGGCCTTGGGAAGCAGAGAGAGAGAGCTATTGATTGCAAGGACCTTCCCTAACTAAAGGTTTGGGCTTTTCTGAAATAAGATGAACTATATTGTTTGTTGTAACTTCTGAAGTGAAGGCGTGTGCTGATTTTTTTTTTTTTTTTAGTTAAAGCCATTGTAAATAAAATGCACTGAAGTTACAGCCAGAGTCTTCTTAGTGTTTGGGTAATTGCCAGGTTCTTGTGACTTGGTTTGGCTTCTGTTGGAAACAAGATGCTGGGCTTGATGGACCCTTGGTCTGTCCCAGCATGGCAATTTCTTATGTTCTTATATTCTTATGTTTCCTATGGTTGTTATCAAGCCATTAGAACATAAGAAGTTGCCATGCTGGGTCAGACCAAGGATCCATCAAGCCCAGCATCCTGTTTCCAACAGAGGCCAAACCAGGCCACAAGAACCTGGCAATTACCCAAACACTAAGAAGATCCCATGCCACTGATGCAATTAATAGCAGTGGCTATTCCCTAAGTAAATTTGATTAATCGCTGTTAATGGACTTTTCCTCCAAGAACTTATCCAAACCTTTTTTGAAACCAGCTATACTAACTGCACTAACCACATCCTTTGGCAACAAATTCCAGAGCTTTATTGTGCGTTGAGTGAAAAAGAATTTTCTCCGATTAGTCTTAAATGTGTTACTTGCTAACTTCATGGAATGCCCCCTAGTCCTTCTATTATTCAAAAGTGTAAATAACCGATTCACATCTACCTGTTCAAGACCTCTCATGATCTTAAAGACCTCTATCATATCCCCCCTCAGCCGTCTCTTCATTCACCGCACAAGCTATCACAGGGTCCTATAGAAGTAGGTTACTGCTGTTCTAGGCCTTCAAGCATATAGCATCAGCAAATCCTAATAGTCAAAAACATTACGACAGTAAATTGCCAAAATCAATCTCCATTCTTAAGCTTGGACAATTGTTTCAGTAAATTTACCAACACATGATGGGAAAGAGGCAAGGGATTGTGCAAAACAAGAGAAAAAAAACTCTTTAAGGAATCTGACCAGAAGAAAAGGAAAATCAATTGGCAAAACACAAATATATATTGATTTTATGTTGCTTATACATGTCTTTATCTGTATTCTATATACAACAGCTCTAATGGCGTACAAACACATAACAAAAACTAAAACAATAGAAACAAATGCATATCTTCTTCAGTCTGACTGTAGTGAATATACTGGGAAATCCAGAGAATGGTTCAGAAACTCCACATGGATCAAGATCTGACTCAGGAATGCTTAAGGAGAGGTGAGCATAGACTTGAGGATGAGAGATTGGTAACTGCAGCTGCAGCACAGGATAGTGGACTGCAGACAAGATAGTTTACAGCCAGCTTGAAAAAAAATGGTAAAATAGATAAATGCAAATTCTGTAAAACAGAACTAGAAAAGGTTACATACCTCATTGCTAGATATCAAGTGATAATGTCAGATGGCCGGTATGCAGAAAAATATAATAAGGTGGCACCTCATCCACTGGAAATTGTGTAAACATTATAAAATCACTGTACCAGAAAAATACTGGGATCACAACCCTGAGAGAACTTTAGAGAAAGAAGAAGTTGTGATCACCTAGGAAATCCCCATCCCAATAGATAAAAAGCTTGATGCAAGAAAACCTGATATATTGGTAAAGGAGAAGAGCTCAAGAACCGCATTGCTGACAGAAGAGAGAGAGAGAGAAGATCCTCAACTATCAAATGATGCAATCAGAGACCAATAATATGTGGCAGAAAGATACAGAAATTGTCCCAGTTGTCAAAACATCATTGTTCCTGGATATTGGGGTTTTTTTTTAGCAAGGAAGCATCAGTTTTCTGTTTGTAAATTGCAGTGTAATTTTAATGTTTATTATGTATGTTTTTTGTGATGCACTCTGAACGGAATTTTTAAGTTTGGAAGCTGTGGAATACAAGAATTTTAAATAAGCAAATAAATAAATGTATTGTGTTTGGGTACCACACTGGCCTGATTAAGAACAATTTCCACATACATCCAGATAATGTTACTTGTGCTTGTAGCATGTTATGAACTTCGGAAGGAGGCTCTTTTTGGCACAATGCAAGTATGAAGTAGGTCATTAGCAGCAAATTTGAGAGCCTGATATCGTACCCAACATACCCTGGCTTACAGGTGAAGTTCAGTCCTGTCACAGTATATGCAAAATTAATCAATTTGGAGACATTACTCTGGGAGGAAGGTGCTGGGTATTGCAAGTTGTCACAGTGAGTGGGGGCCTGTGAAAAGTTCAGCATTTCATTACCACATCAAGCCCTCCCTCCCCTGTCCCATAACCTAAAGTTGTGGCTATCTCTGGTATTCAGTTGTAGGATTTGACAGGTATGGAAGTGATACAAGGGAAGAGGAGGGGAGTCCTTTCTCTAAGGTTACAAGAACTGCACTGAGATGCCGGAATTTGATATCAGCAAGAGAATGAAGGCAGGAGAAAAACAATCGCATGGTCATAAAATGGGAACCAGAGCAGACCTTCTTCAGGCCTCATCAGCCTGCATAGACCAGACTGGGGAATTTCTTTTGTAAATTGATCCTGAAGCCATCATATACTGTCATTAATATACAAGTCCATGCATACAAGTAGGAAGAACTTAGCACAAGTAAAATTAAAGAGCACTGCGATCACCCAGACACATACACACACACACCATTCCCTTGTCCATTTTTGCACAGCTGTTCCCTTTTTGCATGATATTTAACTTATCTTCCCAGTGCAAAGTCTCTTTCCTGTATAGGAGGGTTTGGGCTCTACGCTGCCCCCAGTCTGACCTGCTCCTGTCCTTTTCCAGCCTATTCCAGACACGAGCCCCATGAAGCGGTCCATCTCCACACTGACGCCGCAGCAGCAGCAGCGTCCCCGTGGCATCCAGCTGTATGAATACTCTTTAGAGCGGGCACCACCTGATCGGACACACCACCACCATCATCATCGCTGCCATCGCCGGAAAGAGAAGAAGCAGAAATCTTTGGAGAGGTCACCAACCCAGCAGGACAATGGAGACACAGGTAATGTTCATGTTCATTACTATCTCTGGCACACAGCAGTGTCGTGAAGATATAGGTAATTATTATTATTTTCCTAATGTACAACATGCCTCCTGAACACCTTGATTTCAGGTGGCCTTTCCTACAGTGTAAATTTGAGGCCATATTTTCAGACCTATCCAAATTGTATGCATTTCTAAACAAAAGATAAACAGGTACATATTCAGCCGCTGACTGGCTGGTGAACTTTGCAGGGTTGTTTAGCAGTGCAGACATGCTGTTGAATATTCCTGGCTATCTTAAAGTTAGCCAGAAAGATTAAGCAGATGACTTTAGGACAGCAGTTTGGCTGTTCTAAAGCTATCTGGCTATGTTAGCCACATAAACGCTGAAAATCTGCATTTATTTGGCTAACTTAGGGCTGGATTTATCAAAATGCACTAAATATCACATGCAATAGGAAAAGAGGCATGTTTTATGATAATAAAGCACAAACTGCAGTAACTTTTTCATTCCTACCTACAACCACTGGAGAGAGAGAGAGAGAGAACATTGCACAAATCTCATCTTTGGGTGAGTTTCTCACTCCGAAGGTCATCAAATCTTCACAAGAGTGCACTGTTCTGAATGTCAAAGTGGCCCCTAACCCCTACACTAATACCTAAACCTCACCTCGAGTAGCTACGTGGGCCTCATATAGAGGTATAAATATCTACCTAATATGATGGCCTTATAGCTAGGTTCTCTTTCTCTCTCTCTCTCTCTCTCTCTCTCTCTCTCTCTCTCTCTCCCTCCCTCTCTTTCTCTCTCTCTCAATGAAAAATGTATAGTTAAATGCCATATAGCACTTTAATAAATGACCCCCTTAGCTAGATAGTCATCTCCACCCTGAAATGCCCCATTACACCCTCATTAGTCAGATAAAAAGTTAGCCACCAAAATTACAGTTGATAACAGGGACTCCCAGACATGGCACATATTTCACCAATGGGAAAGAATTTATATTGGCTCCCAGTGAGGATTAAGTTTAAGGTCATAATTATAGTATTTAAGGCAGTACATGGTTTGGCTCCCAGTTATCTAGTGCCTGTCTTTTATTCATATTCTACTGCAGGGGCATTGCTAAGTATTTAAAGATCCAGGGAATGGGCCCATAGGTCCTTCCACCTGCCTCCCCTACCCCCTCCAAGATTTTGATAAATACATTGAAGAATCACAAATACATCCTTCTTCCATGCGCACTGCATGGGTTCAAAGAGCTGACTGAAACAAGCAGGAGAAAGGCAGGCCTCAGTGGCAGGAGGAGTGGGTTAGAAGCACAAGACTACCAGTACTACTCTTATACCAGCTGGGGCACACAATTATAAATTATGAATGTATAATAGATTTTATATAAAAAGGACATTCAAAGTACAGTCTTTTGTGGTAAAAATATTAGTTACATGTATATTATATTTACATGCACTTCTGTGGTGCCAACCCGAAAATCCCCTGCAAAAAAGGCACTGAACCCATATGGTATTAGGCCTGTTGTAAAGCATGGGTATGGGTGTAGTCCTCAGAAAGCTATGAGTAAACTGAATTACAATATACAGTAGGAAACCTCCCATACCAAAATGGCACTAACTTTCATCACTCAAACAGTAATAATTCTACCTATGAAAAGGCAACACTGCAAATATTACACCTGGCAATAAGACACCAATACACTTCCTATTAGAAAAACAGAATAAGCCAGGCTGCTAAAGATCCCTACACAGAAACTACATGCTAGCAGAATACCTCACCCAGTCATACATGCAGAACACAGACAGACCCTCACAAAATATTGAGCCCAGGAAAAGGATAGGACTTAGTAACACCCCTAATTAACTTGCCTCCCTTTTACCCTTTTAGCCCAACCCTTCAATCCTTGCTAACTAGCCTCATTTTTTTATTATACTTGTTACACGCCATCCATAGCAGTAGTAAAGATACGCAGATAGGGATTCCAGTGCGCACTTGTGTGCGTAAATAATTATGTGCTGTTTTAATGATAAAATCCAGGAATATCCACACCCCACCCAGACCACACCCATTCTCCGACAGTTTTTTTTCCCCAAAAATCTTTTGGTGCGTACTCATACGTTTTTAAAAATCCATGCGGCACGCGCTGGTCTGAGAGATGTGCGTATCTCCCGACTTTGGCAAGCGCCGAGCTCTTTAAATTTACCCTTTTCTGTGGCAAGTCTACTGCTATAGAATATACTTTGGGAGTGTCAAACATTTAAGAAGATGTTAAAGGCTTATTTTTTTAAGCAGGCCTTTGACTAAAGTTCCTTGCTTTATCGAATTAGGCATGGGTTAAAATCGGAACATAAAATAACAATGTGGCAATACATTTAATTATTTGTTAATCGTTGGTCTATATTGGCACCTTTCTGAACCTGGAATGCCCCAGCTTTGCCTTTAATTTAACCAGTTTATTTGGATAATGACTTATCCATTTAAAATCTGAGCAGTCAATATGGCATTGAATTTAAACTCATGATTTCGTCCAGCTAAATCCCAAACTTAGCTGGACAAACCCTTTGTATATTGACTTCTTAGTGCTTTCAGATAAAATTCCACAAATTGTTGCTTGCACTGTTTGTTCTGTGGATTTTATTTCCCCTTCCTGAAATTGCAGGAAATTAGATTCTTGGGAAGAAGGTACACTGTTTCAGAACTATGCAAGCAAACTGAATTGCAGGCTTTTAAAACTTTTTTTTTTTCTTAAAATGTAAATCTGATCCTAAGTGTTAAAGAAACATACATTTCGCGTGCACCAAAAGACTAAATGCAGTTACTCCTACCTGATCTTGGTGCTCTGCCTATTCTATTTTGCTGCAGTTCTAAATCACATGGAGAGGAGAGTGACTGTCCATGAGACTGCTTTTAAACATACTGTCTCTTGTCTTGATATTTTGCTGTCTTTTTCAGCCACTACCAACGATTTTGCCTTGGCACAACCAGGGGAGGTCTCATCCAAGGAAAAGAGGCAGGAACGCGGCAGGTCCCAAGAGAGGAAACAACATTCCTCCTCTTCCTCTGAAAAACAACGTTTCTACTCCTGTGACCGTTATGGCAGCCGGGACCACTCTCAGCCAAAGTCATCTGATCCCAGCAGGCCCACTTCCCCCAGCGGAGGCCAGGAACAAGGTCACAGCAGACAGGTGAGGAGGAGACTGTGGGTCTGGGTAACAGGTAGGGAGAGGTTGGGGAGGGATGCAGGTAGAGCCTTAACGAAATGAAATGACAGGGCCAGACCTTCAGGATTATAAACCAAAGTATAAAAATGCCAAAGGTCTCTAATCTGCAAAATTCAGAAATATACACAAAACCATGCACAGAAGAAAATCTCTTTGGGTCAAGATCAAATATCTTCCTGGAGCTGCCTAAAAATCTTTTTTCCCCTCATGAAAATGAAACTAAATTGTTTTGAAAGCTCCATGTACTAGGATGTCTTTATATGTTGGTTGAAGAAAGGGCATCACAGCCTTCTGACATTCCACTTTTCTTCAAAACCAAAAAGGCCACCAGAACTTCGCACTTGTTAGATGACAAGAAATTTGTTAGATTATTAACAAATATTTAGGTTTTTACATGGCTTATAACATTTTTCAGAACCGAGTCCAAACGCTTTAATTTTAGTGGACTATAGCACAAAACATGTAGACTTACCTCACTGCTTCTAGACATCCTACGAACATAAGAACATGCCATACTGGGTCAGACCAAGGGTCCATCAAGTCCAGCATCCTGTTTCCAACAGTGGCCAATCCAGGCCAATAGAACCTGGCAAGTACCCAAAAACTAAGTCTATTCCATGTTACTGATGCCAGTAATAGCAGTGGCTATTTTCTAAGACAACTTGATTAATAGCAGGTAATGGACTTCTCCACCATGAACTTATCCAAACCTTTTTTAAACCCAGCTACACTAACTGCACTAATTCCATCCTCTGGCAACAAATTCCAGAGCTTAATTGTACATTGAGTGAAAAAGAATTTTCTCTAATTAGTTTTAAATGGGCTACATGCTAACTTCATGGAGTGCCCCCTAATCCTTCTATTATCTGAAAGATTAAATAACCAGTTCACATTTACCCATTCTAGACCTCTCATGATTTTAAAGACCTCTATCATATCCTCCCTCAGCCATCTCTTCTCCATGCTGAACAGCCCTAACTTCTTTAGCCTTTCCTCATAGTAGAGCTGTCCCATCCCCTTTATCATTTTGGTTGCCCTTCTCTGTACCTTCTCCATCACAACTATATCTTTTTTAAGATATGGTGACCAGAATTATATACAGTACTCAAGGTACGGTTTCACCGTAGAGCTATACAGAGGCATTATGATATTTTCCGTTTTATTCACCATTCCCTTTCTAATAATTCCTAATATTCTGTTTGCTTTTCTGACTGCTGTATCACACTGAGCTGACAATTTCAATGTATTATCCACTATGACGCCTAGCTCTTTTTCCTGGCTGGTAGCTCCTAATATGGAAGCTAACATTGTGTAATTAAAGCATGGATTATTTTTCCCTATATGCATCACCTTCCACATGTCCACATTAAATTTCATCTGCCATTTGGATGCCTAATCTTCCTGTCTCGCAAGGTCCTCCTACAATTTATCACAATCTGCTTGTGATTAACTACTTTGAATAATTTTGTATCATCTGCAAATTTGATAACCTCACTCATCATATTCCTTTCCAGATCATTTATAAATATATTGAAATGCACCAGCCCAAGTATAGATCCCTGAGGCACTCCATTGTTTACCCTTTTCCACTGAGAAAATTGACCATTTAATCCTACTTTCTGTTTCCTGTCTTTCAACCAGTTTGTAATCCATGAAAGGATACCACCTCCTATCCCATGACTTTTTAATTTCCTTAGAAACTCGTATATAGCAGCTAACCTCTAGACATCTTTGTGGGACAATAGTCTTCTAATTATGTCTTTCATCAGAAAACTTCATGAACATTTCCCTCTAAAATTTTAACATTACTAACTATCGAAGTGTGTAACCCCCTTTTCGGTGGGTTTCCTGAATACAAGGGTGCATGGTTGTCCATAGGCCACAAACCTTTTTTCTCTCTCACTGTTCCAATCCACAGGCCCTGGATATCAGGGTGCTTTCCAGTGGGGGATAGGATAAACTTCCAAGGCCCAAGGCAAACCAAGAGGGAAAACACTCACAGATCTGCTCATAATTAGGGTCCCCTTGTATTGTCTCAAAAGACTCTGGACATGCTAGTAGGCTGTTCCAACAAACATTTGTTGCAATCAGAAATGGCTTCAATCCAATTAGCAACCGCATTTTTCCAACTGATCTTCTCAACAAAATTCTAAAAGTACTGCCTGTCTGAGAGCTGCTCAGCTGAGTTAGTGTCCCTCAGATGGCGTGCACTAGGACACGAACCTGAGTGATAGAGAATGGGTTCTTTGTGGGGGCTGGGATATCCTGATCTCTTTCCCTTATGTTTCTCTTGCACCTCTGGGTTAGAAAGTCCCACATAATGGAAAAATCAAACTCTTTTTCCTTTTCACAGGTAGGAATTGGTGACACAAAAATTCCTCTCAAAAAACTGGAGCAAAACTTTTTTCCAAAAATACTCTATTCTTCTTCTCTGGCAAAACACTGCTGTCCCCCCTTGTGTTGCAGGCAATGAATCACAGCATCTTATCCTGACTTCCTCCAGGCAGAGGGAAAAAATCCTCCTGAGGCAGGACTAGCCTCCACAGAAAAAAAACAAAGTCTTCGCAAAAACAGACTCTCAAAATCTCTTCTTCCACTCACAGACATACTCCCTGCCAAACCAAGTGGAGACTGGTCATATCAGTATCAGGCTGTGGGCCTAAAAAATGGGGGAAAACTTAAAAAAATTATCCAGCTTCTCCAAAACTCAACTCAAAATTACAGAAAACCATACAGCTCCTTGTGCTCTGCCTGCTTTTATAGAGGCTTGTGGATCAATCCAGGCATCCTCACAGGAGGTGCCTGCAAGGCATGGTCTGCAAATGCCTACCTCCTACCTCAAATCCTAGGCTAGGGCTTAAACTAGGGGCAAAATAGATAGTGGGAACCTAGAGCAGAGCATCCCAAACCTGTCCTGGGGAACTGACAGCCAGCTGGATTTTCAAGATATTCACAATGAAAATGCATGAGATAAATTTGCATATACTGAAAACCCGACTAGCTATGGGGTCCCCCAAGACAGGTTCGGGAAGCTCTGATCTAGAGGGTTCCTTCAAAAGTTATACTTGTTAGTGAGCCATCATCAAGGTCAGAAGCAACAACTTAAATTATAACATAGATTTGGAAACTATTTGTCCACTGCTGCAATTTAATTGAGTGACACATTTTTGGAACAACATAACCATGATTCCATTGCCCTGGGCGAATGCATTGGAAAATATTTAACGGTTAATAAACTCAAGAAAATAAGTGTATGTTATTAATAGCATTGAGACTGATCAAGTGGCTTCAGTTTCTTTGACCTTGTGCATTTCTGAAGGATAATGTTTGTCTGGGGGTTCAGGGCCTTCCTCCTTCAGTCACTCTCAAAGCAAAGTGTTCCATCTTACACCAACCTATCTGGCTTCCCCCCACCCCCATTTATGTCAGCTGAGGGAGAAGAGTTAGGTGTTACGGCACTCCCAAACCAGAGAATTCGATCCCCAGGGCCCTTTTTGCCCCCTTCCAGAGGCTCTGTCTCCTTTTTTCTTCTGCCTCCTTCCCTGTGGAGTCTCTTAAGCACACTCTGCTGGATTAGCTAACTGCTCCCACTGTATCCCCTATTCGCTCTCTCCTGTGCGGAGCTGAGTTTTAATTCTGTCACAACATCGTAACCCACCTAAGCTGTATACAGCACTTTCTAGTGTCTTTCATGCTCACCCTTTGCAGGAAGAGACCATTCTGCAACTGCAATCCTTTCTCTTCCTACGTTTTGGCCGAGACCAATCTGCAGCAGAGGATTTTTAATACTTTTTAAAAACTTTTTCCTGCAGTAAGCAAAATGTGGAGGAGGGGGGTAATGGGAAACAATAATATCAGTAAAACTGCAGCATTGAACCCCAAGTCCCAAAACAAAAAGAGGCTGTCACATGGCTGATCACCTCATTGGGTTTGAATGCAATTAAACCAAACCAAAGCAGAAAGAAAAAAAAACTAAAACCGTACAGCAATTTGTTTTAGTTTGATGTTTGTTGTAGTGCCATTTATATAAACTATATCCCAAACAGAGATACAAAACTATTCAGCAACCTCTGTTGTGAAAACGTATTTGCAATAATGCAAATTCTTGCACCGTTCTCAGAAAGTAAGTTAAACCCAGGGAGGCTGATTGACTTGCTCAAGGTAGCACAAGGCATAAATGGGGACGGACTCATGGACATCCCTAGGTTTTCGAGATACAGCACAAGCAATCTTTCTTGGAAGTGTAATGCAGTATATTTGCAAGTAATGTTTTGCTTCCATTGCCCATGATAGGAAAGTCATATAAATATCCTCTTACCTTCTACCCTGTGTTTATGCTCCTGCTTCTAAATTAAGGCACCAACACACCTCTGCACCTATGGCAGGCCTGAACAACCAAGAAACACAGAGATATCTTAGTATTTCTGCCACTGGGTGCGGAATTTGCAGATACCATAAAATCCTTCTGCCACCATAACTACCTGGAAGTTAACCCATGAGAAAAGGCTCCACAAGGCCCTTTAGAAAACATGCATGACCCTATAGATGGCCAGATTTGCAGCCTAGAGTAGCATCAGCATAACCAGACCATGAACTTGATTATTTTGGCCATTGCTAAATATCCAGCTCTTTCTGTAGCAGGAACACATGCTGCATGTGTGACATAGGGGCTTCTCAAAAACTGTATCAGGCACCTGTATACATGGTGAAGACACCTCAGTATTCACTGCATATATAACTGTATGTCAGCACTCCATACACATAAGCATGACATAAAGATATCTTACTGCCCATAGCAGAGACACAGATATACCTAGTGCAGAGATATCTCAGTACCCATTGCGGAGGCACATGCACAGTGCAGAGATACCCTGACTCTAAAATGCAAAGTAAAACCCATTCAGCTTAATACCCTGTGTCTCCTCACTGCACCAGAGAAGATTTCAGTGAATAATTTGGCTCCATAGAAACGGAGCTACTGTCTCCTGCAAGACTCCACTAGAGTGGTAGCACATTCAGTCTGCTGAAATAATATCTTGCATTTCAGTGTGTTCACATCACAAAAGAATAGATCTTCTTCACTGGAGGGAGATTAACAATGCATTTGTTTAGCTATTTGGTGATTTAGCAGCATCAGGGCAAAACCTGTACAGCTAAACTTGTTGGTATGTGGTAAATTGTATTGAAGGAATGCAATGTTCACTTGTCTGCTAGGCAGGCTCTGCTGTGTACAGAAATGTCGTGTCACTATTTTTGTTTTTATATCTTTAATTTGTCATTTTAAGTTCTGTCAGTTTCTTGTTCCAATTGAAAATGAGTAAAATGGATCGGCAAAGCCTGGGTGAGGGTGACTGTGTGTTAAAAGCAGCAGCATTATCTGTTTTAGTCAATGTAACAACTTGCATATTTCGAACCCCTCTTCCTCATTTTTGTTGGGTTTATTCCTTTAAAGGTAAAGATGCTCCTACCTGTTTGGTCCAATAAAAGTTTCTAACTGCCTCCTTTGAGGTTAAGTTTAGCTGAACATTTAAACTTTATATAAATCAGATTGGCATTAGAACAGAGTATGGTAATGAACAACAGGACACTATCCCCTTCCCATTAGTCCTCCTTTTTTAAAACTGATTGTGGGCCTGGAAAGTCAAATGAAAAGAAATGACATTTTCATAACTAAGTCCTGGAGACACAGGGAGGACTTGTCTAAGGTTGAAGCAAAAAGTGGGGAGCCTCAAGCTCAGGTGCCAGGACTTCTCTGAACTGTAGTGACTAAACTCCTCCTTCTCCTCCTTCTCCTGATAATGATTGTAAAGCTCAGTGTTTCCCAACCCTCTCCTGGGGCACTTCTAACCAGTCAGGTTTTCAGGATATCCATAATGATTATGCATCAGATAGTTTTGAATACATTGAGTATACAAATCTATCTCATGCATATTCATTGTGGCAATCCTGAAAACCTAATTAGGTATGTCCCCAGGAGAGGGTTGAGAAATACTGTAATAGCTTATAAAGATAAGCTTCCAAAATATTGAAAGCTGGGTTTTTTTTGCCATAGAAATGGAACAGAGGCACCAGCAAAAAAAAAAGTGCATGTAGATATATATTTGTGTTTTAACTACTGATTTACAGTGAAACTTATTCAATTGAGACCTTCTGCAAAAATTTCTTTATAAAGGACATGATTTTCAGTCCTGACATACAGTGATGTTTTTGCCTGTATTCTTGTCTTATCATTATTATATATCTTTGTGCAGCATTTAATCAATGCAAGAATTAGGAAAGTGAGCCAGTGTGCAAAACAAATGACCTACTAACAGCAGCATGCATGTGAAATCATGTTACTGTGAGGGCAAATGAGAGGCTAGATTCTGAAATGAAACTATACTAGCACTACACATTGTACACCACAGACTTGAAAGAACTTTATTTGTATTCTGTTTCCATAGTTAAATTTGTGCTGGATGTTAGTTTGAGTATGGGAACTTGTATATTCATCTATCTAGAATGGAAAAGAACCAAAAAAGCAAAAGGACAAGGAAAACTGACTTGTATAAGGAATGATATCCTACAAGCAGTCAAGCTCCTAAGGCTGACAGCTATCATATACCATTTACAAAATGAACAGGAACAATGGGGCCAACAGATCTTTATCTGTTGTCATCTACTGTATTATTACATGCTGTTTATAACATGTACAATAGCATAAAAACTTTAAAAAAATCACAAAAGATTCCACCTGATACATATTCAAATAATTAGAGACCTTTGATTATCATGGTCTCTAATTATATTTTTAAAAATCCCTAAGCAATTAGATTACTAATTTTAGAGTAAAGCTATCTCATTACTGATACCTTTCCATTCACTGGTGTTTGGCCCTCTTATTGTCTGTACTACACAAGGTACAATATACTAAAAACTGGGAATGCTGCTGTTTGAAAGTTGTGTAATTGTCTCCACTAATGCAGTAATTGTTTCTCTTTGTAATTTATCACATGCGGTATTTTATTTTTCTTAATCTTTATATCTGTTTTTTAATTTCTTCACTTTTTCTCTCTTGACTGTCGTTGTCTAAACTTTATTTATTTTTATTTTATTTTGCTCTCCTCCTGTGGCTCTGGTACATTCCCCTATGTCACTGTCCTGGCGTATTTTTATTTATTTATTTTTATGTGCGTGCCTCTCTGTGTCTGTCTGTTTTTTTATTTTATTTTTTTGCTTTGTTCCAATTTTCATGTAGGGCAGTGGTTCAGTTAATGGGAGCCCCCTGCTGTTGACATCTGGTGCTAGCACCCCGTGTCGGGGTCGGAGACAGCTCCCTCAGACGCCTCTAACCCCCCGCCCCAGCATAACCTACAAGACTGCAAACTCCTCTCCCATCCACTTCTCTGCTTCGCAAACCGGTCTGCCTGCCTTCTCCCCCGGACGTCTGAGCCGCGGCCTGTCAGAGCATAATGCACTGCTGCGCGGTGACTCCCAGAACCACGCCCCCGTCCTGGTGGCCCGCATTGGTTCTGACCCCTCCTTGGGGCACCGTGAGGATTGTGACAGTTCCTTCCACGTTCTGCTGGAAGACCCTCTGACCTTCGAGGAAGCGCTGGCCACAAATTCAGGGAGATCATCCCGGACTTCTTATGTCTCCTCCTTGACATCACAGTCTCACCAAATCCGCAGGGTTCCCAATGGCTACCACTACACCTTGGGCCTTGGTACAGGCACTGGGACAGGCGTGAGAGGACGGGCCTATTACCATGAAGCCCAGGAGGATGACTGGTGCTAGCACAGAGCCAGGACACTCGGGAAAAGCTGGTTTTAAATTGATGAGTTTTATCATCTGTTGGCTGTTCGCATTGACGGTAACTAACAGTAGCTATGAAGGAGCATTAATGTCAAAGAACTGTTCTATGTGTGTATGTTCGTGTGTGTGTGTGTGTGTGTGTGTGTGTGCATCTGTGAAACCAATTCTGTTTCATCATTGGTCATTTTTATAAATGTTTTTTTTGCACTGATGGAAAAATAATTCTTCTGTTTGTTATTGTTCTCATCGTCTCTACATGAAAATGGCCAACTCTCCCGCATTTGGTAGGCCTGTCCCACACTTTTATTATATTTTCTTCTTTCCTTTTTTTTTTTTTTTACATTTTGTCCTGCAAAATTAGTTCCATGCATTTCAGTGGGACCTTAAAATGCCTCCCTCTCACAAAGCCTCGGCCAGTGCTTAATACCATCCAGCTTCCGGCAGATGCCAAAATCTGCAGCCTAAGCAAAATGCGAGGACTGATGTGAATTTATTCTGTAGAAAAGACTCTGGGACATTTTTTTCTGTTTGTTGGGGGAGGAAAGGAGAGGGTGTTGTGCAAAAATAAATAAATGTATTGTCTCTTTCCAATGGACTGCAAGAGAACAAGATGTCATGGGGTTATAAGAGTCACGGGGTGATGAACTCCATAGACTAAATACCTTGATAACAATGAGGTTTTAATAGTCAGTAATAAGTTTGAAGTTGTTGAATGCACTATGTTGTCTGTATATCTCTCTGCTCCAGCTGTTCCTGGCAGTCTGCTCCTATGTCAAGCCTTACACTTTCCTTCACACTAAAACCTAATAACATAACATGCTAGCAGAGAGAGAGAGAGAACTTACAGGAGACTATTTTAGCAGTGAAATAGCCTTTCCTTGCTGCTCTGTCTTTCTAATTCCAAACAGCACCACTCATGATTCTGTCTCACATACAGTAACAAAAGATTTCATGCAACTGGTTTTATCAAGCTCATAGAAAGAGCTTTAGCTTTTCATGATTTTTTTGAAATTGTACAGTAAAACACTGTATACTATTAAAGGAAAACCTCTGTCAGCTTTGCACTCCAGTCATGCACGTTTCAAAAGGATTAAGCAACCAGAACTCTGTAATTAAATTTTATTTTCCATGTTCCAAGTATTTATCTAATTCTTCAACAGACTATCCAGTTAACATGGAGCGAGACCCTGTGCTTTAATAGTGATGCTGTTGATGATAATTTCTCACTTGAGCAAAAGGCCAGTGGAATAGCAGGGTTTTACTTGCCTTTCTGCATGTGTTGGTGGCTGATATATTTACATTGAAAAGGAGTGAGGCTGGAAGAGGAAGCACTGTTTTCTTACAATCACAGTGAGGAGTCTCCCAGTACATATCATGAACGATAGCGAGGGTCAGCAAAATCTCCATGTTAGCTTGGTTATTGGAATGCTACATGAATGATTGAAAATAACATTTGTTTGTTTGCATCCCCGTGTCTCTGTGGCTTTCCACAGCAGACCATGCATGTTTATGGCCTCAGTTGATGGTGGTACTTTTTCAGTGTAGCGGGTTAGTCATTCTAGGTTCCACCATTTCTGTTGATGAGCCCACACCACACAGGAGCATATATTACCCCAAATACATTTGACCTATAATTATTTGGTGTGTTTTTTTCAAAGAGACACAAGAAAGTCACATGGCAAACAAATAATCATAAAGACTCAAGATCACATGTTAAAGCAAAAATTGATGTGCTGAAAAAAAGAATGGTTTATAAGAATGCCTCCCTTGTCCCTCCATCAATATGCATAAGATCTATTTCTACAATGTACCCATCTCTATGTGCCTCCCTCTTCAACACACAGCCCTTAAGCTCTCTTCAGTCACTTGCCCTATCCTACATTGCACCGCTCTTGTGGTTTCAGATGTTGGAGGGTGTGGTAGCATTGAGGTGATCAGATGCCTGCATGTTTAAATCCTAAATCCTGTGGGATTTGTTTTGCTATGTCAGAAGCTTGATTACAGATCTTGGAATATTTTGTAATGAAAGTATAGAACAAAAAAAAAAAAAAAGAAAATGTTAATGTGGAATGATCTGATCTCCCTAAAATATCAGAGTTTCTTTTATACTATCCTAATTGTGGTGGGGGCTCTGCACTCCAGTTTTTCACTACCAAGTGCCTATCCTTATTAAACATTTCGTAGTACTGATGCAGCCCCTGTGCTTCATTACCTTGGAATTTGAGAAAAGGAAGCCAAGAAAGGTCTGTCCTGGGATACTGTAAGCATACAGAACCATGTATATGTGTTTCTGGAAATTGTAATACAGTCACTAACCAGGTTGGAAACAATGTTCAAAAGAACAGTTTTTACTGAACACAAATATAGATCTTTTATCATTGGATGGGAGCCAGGGTCCTGCAACATCTTCTGCTTGAAATACAGCGTCCATTGAGATGTTTTACAAAAAAAACTAAAGAGACTTTCATAGTGCATGTCTAGTCTTGGTTGTGAAAGTTCTGAACATGTTCTATGCTATGTGTAGTTTGTGTGTGTTATGGACAATTGGAGAACGCCTAACTGTTTTGCCTTTTGAAAATCCGATTCCACTCAAAGTTAAGATGATGGGGAAAATATGTGCACTTTTGAGAATATTTAAAAAAAACTAGAAAGCAAAAAAGGACAGAAACGTAAAAAGAAGTGCATTAACCACAAGATATGTTATGGATGCTGTTTTTATCAGTAGGGCTATGCAACAAGATGACACTATTTAAAAAAAAAAACAAAAAAAAAAAACAAACTAGAAGAAAATGAGACCTTCACCCATTCTGTAGCTTTATCTGCTGAATTCTCCTGTATCAGGCTTCAGAATGATTGTGACCAAATGTTTTATACATTTTCCTTACATGAAGGCACAAAGTTTCTTAGGCATTTTAAAGAAAACGTGACATTTTACTTCAAGAAGTAAAGACAAAAATAAAAAAAATCTCCTAATAGCTGCATGCAACCATATTATGCCTACTTTGAGCGTTTAAAAGGAAATATTTTTATGTAATTTTTATTTTTATTTATTTAGTTATTTATTTATGTTGCATTTCTTCCCATTTCCAACCATCCTTTTGTATCCTGTGGGATATTAAAAGTTACAGTCCTATAGAATAACAATGGCTTAATTTAGTAGGTAATGGCCTTGGCCAACACAGGGATCCTTTCACTTCTTGTGCTGTACTTGAAGTTGATGAAGACTTTGCCACCACTACCATATTCCCTGTTATTCTTATGGGGTTCCTTTCCAAGTGCAGAGAAGGCCCATTTTCCATTGTTCCTATTTATGTACAGCGCCTCTGCTGTCTCTTTAAATGCATATATGATCTATTTCCCAGAATTCTTATGGTGAGTTGCCAAACTTGAAATGCACCAACCAATTTTCTGCATCCAGAACCAGTCTCGTAGTGGCTGTAATTTGAACAAGTAATGTTTGCATGTAAAATATATACATATTATACATATAAAAAGTATGTGCATGGAAAATGTTTATCTTCGTACTTTTTTGATACCATGTATTCATCAGTTGTTAATTTTTAATTATATTTGATATAAATTGGGGGTTTGTTGCAAAAGCTTTATATGAAAAAAAAAAAACAACAACAAAACAGTGTTTCAAAAAGTATCAGAATTTCCAGTCATGCAACACAGCTGGAACTGGAAAAAAAATGTCCTTCAATTGACTACTTTCCTGCCTGAGTACTATTTATCAGCCAAACTTTGAATTCTGCAGTTGTTTCTACAATTATGTTTTGTATGAAGCAAAGTCCTTGAATTAAAATAAAACTTAGCAAATAAAAAACAAAACAAAACAAAACAAAACCTGATGGTGTGTGCAGTGTGGCTAGTGAATGAGAATGTGGATGTTACTAAAGTCCTGGTGTTGTGACAGAAAGAAGGAGCCCTGGATTCTCCTTGCACTGTCAGAAGATGAAGTGCAAAAAGAACCAAACTACAGCATGTTTAGTTCTGTCTGAGCCACTGTTTTTAGATACGATTGATACAAGTTTCCTGTATAAGAAGAAAAATAGGACGGTATGCAGGACTGGATTTAAGATCTGAGTGCCCATAGGCAAAAAGCCATGGTCTTGCTCAGGGCAGTGCTTCCATTAGGCAAATTAGGCAGGCATCAAGAAGAGCACCAAGATTTTGTAGGCGGCAAAATCCTGCCAGCGTGAAGTCCAGAGTGGTGCTGTACCAGAGCCAATATCACCAAAGAAGGAAGCGCAGTGCTGGAGCCACTGCTGCCAGTAAAGTTAGGGGGAGGGCTAAATGAAAAAAGATTTGCCTAGAGCGCCAAATATTCTTGCACCAGCCCTGATCTTGCCCCTTTGAAGCTGTGCTGGCACATGGCTCTAAAGCAAGCAGAGGCAGGCTCTACTTTTGGCCCAGATATTTCACCCCTTCAAGATTTGACATCTTCAGCAGTTTTCTGTCTTGCCTATGCCTAATGTATGCACTGTAGATGCAGTGAACAAAAAGATGGGGGGTTTTTCCTGTTGTTGCTTCATTTTTTTAGATTACTGATACTGCCCTTCTGGTTCTGATATTATAATCCATTATGTAAAGTACCAAACATGGGATACCAATGGATGCTGCTATCAAAGTGCTGCTGTGCACAAACAACCATTGTAAGATACTACTTTGTTGACTCTCTGGCTATGCCCAAGAAGCTTCTGGCATAGGTCACTGGCTTTCTTTTCCTCTGACATTGCATTAAAAGCCCCAGCCAGCCCTGAGACTGGAGCCATAGTGACCTCAAAATGCTGTCAATCTTAGGGCAGGCTGGCGCCATTTTCAAGTGTCATCTGAGAGGCAAGAGGTGAGCGGGTATCCCTCTTGCCCATGTCACTATTAGGACCCCCAAGGAATGGGTAAATGGGTGCTGGGATGGCCCCTGGCCCTGACATTTTCGGAGGTATCTGGGGAGAATCTGTTTGTTTTGCTTACGATTTTTTAAATGTTTATTTTGGTTTGGCGACAAACCAAACCAAAATAAATATAAAACAAACCAAAAAAAAACAAACCCCCAAAACAAAATTTTGGGGGCTGTACACTCCTAACAGATTCCACATCTTCATTGTGTGCTGGGTGAAAAAGTACTTTCTACAATTTGTTTTAAATCTGTTGATTGATAGTTTCATGGAGTATCCCCCAGCTTTAGTATTATTTTAAAAGGATAAATAACCGTTTACCTATTCCACCCCACTTATGATTTTATAAACTTCTTTCATGCTCTCTCTCTCAGCAATCTCTCTTCATAGGGCAGCTTTTCCATCCCCTTGATCATTTTTGTTGCCCTCTCGCACTTTTTCCACTTCCACTATGTTTTTTGAGATGGCAGTAACCAAAACTGCACACAGTGCTCAAGGTGTAGTCACACCATGGCTCAATACAGAGGTGATGTGATATTGTCAGTTTTATGTTCCATTCCTTTTCAGATGATTCCTAACATTTTATTTGCTTTTTTGACCACTGCTGCAAACTGTGCTGAGGATTTCAACATATTTGTCCATAAGGACTCCACAGGTCTTTTTCCAGGTGGTGACTCCCAATACAGAACCCTGCACTGTGTACCTGTAGTTGGGATTATTTTTCCCTGTGTGCATCACTTTGCACTTTTCCATATTTAGGCCTGGATTCACCATTCTTTCGCAGAATGGTGAATCCTGCGAAAACGCGGGGCGAAGGGGGGGGCCTGCGAAAGCCCACAGCCTTTGAACCACTGCAATGCACCGGCTGCTGGCTTTCGCACCAAATAGCGACACCATAAAAGGTGTAGTTATTCGGTGTGCTACTGCCGACGATAATGTTAGTAACATTATCGCCGGCAGCAAAAACACCATTGACTCCGCCCCGCCCCGACTCCTCCTGTCCCCCTAATTTGCATCATATCGCATGCGAAAAGGCCCTTTTCGCACGCAATAAGGGTTTAGAAAATAACCCCCTTAGAGCTGGATTTTCTAAGGTCGCAGACCTTAGAAAATCCGGCGGTAACAGGGAGCGGGGAGGCGAAGCAGGGGGCGTGCCTGCGAAAGCCGGCAGCCATCGCACCACTCTTCGGAGGCCAACTCCACCCCGACTCCATCACCATTTAGTGATCACATGCGAAAAGGGACATTTCGCATGCGATCACTTTTGAAAATGACCCCCTTAGTTTGCCACTTAGTTGCCCAGAATCATAAGGCCCTTCTGCAGTTCCTCATAATCAGATGCTGTTTCAACAACTTTGAATAATTTTATGTCATCTGCAAATGTGGTCATTTTACTTTTCCAGATCATTTATGAATATGTTAAATAGCACAGGACCCAGTACTGATCCCTGTGGTAGTCCATGAAAAATCTTTCTCCATTTGGAAAACTGATGATTTAGTCTTACCCTCTGTTTCTGGCCCTTTAACCAGTTACCAATCCATAATAGCATCCTGTCTCCCATATCTTGACTTTATAATTTCTTGAGGAGTCTCTCACAGAAATCAAAGCCTTATGAAATCCAAATACATTATATCAACTGGCTCTCCTGTATTTACATGTTTATTTATTTACACCTTCAAAAAAAATCTAAAAGATGGGTAAATCAACACTTCCCTTTACTAAAACCATGTTGACTCTTCTCCATTAAGCCATGTCTATCTATATGACTAGTGCGTTAGTTTTTAAGAATATGTCATCCATTTGTACATGTAAAGCATGTCTGCGAGAGAGCACAAGAGATGGTGAAGCAGGTTAAGGTGTGTGCCTTGCAGAGTACTAAAAAAAAAGTGTAGTTGGAGAATAATTCCTCTTAAATAAAAGAATTCTTTTGAGTGGCAACATAAGAACATAAGAAATTGCCATGCTGGGTCAGACCAAGGGTCCATCAAGCCCAGCAACCTGTTTCCAACAGAGGCCAAAAGCAGGCCACAAGAACCTGGTAATTACCCAAACACTAAGAAGAACCCATTCTTCTGATGCAATTATAGCAGTGGCTATTCCCTAAGGGGCGGATTTTCAGAGCCCTGCTCGCGTAAATCCGCCCGGATTTACGCGAGCAGGGCCCTGCGCGCTGGTGCGCCTATTTTACATAGGCCCACCGGCGCGCGCAGAGCCCCGGGACTCGCGTAAGTCCCGGGGTTCTCCGAGGGGGGGCGTGTCGGGGGCGGTCCCTGTCGGCGCGCCGTTTTGGGGGCGTGTCGGCAGCGTTTTGGGGGCGGGTACGGGGGCGTGGCCGCGCCCTCCGTACCCGCCCCCAGGTTGCGGCCCGGCGCGGAGGAGGCCCGCTGGCGCGCGGGGATTTACGCCTCCCTCTGGGAGGCGTAAATCCCCCAACAAAGGTAAGGGGGGGGGTTAGACAGGGCCGGGCGGGTGGGTTAGGTAGAGGAAGGGAGGGGAAGGTTAGGGGAGGGTGTTAGAGGATTCCCTCCGAGGCCGCTCCGATTTCGGAGCGGCCTCGGAGGGAACGGGGGTAGGCCGCGCGGCTCGGCGCGCGCCGGCTATACAAAATTGATAGCCTTGCGCGCGCCGACCCAGGTTTTTTAGTAGATACGCGCGGCTCCGCGCGTATCTACTAAAATCCAGCTTACTTTTGTTTGCGCCTGGAGCGCAAACAAAAGTAAGCTATTCGCGGAGTTTTGAAGATCCGCCCCTATGTATAATAGCCATTAATGGACTTCTCCTCCAAGAACTTATCCAAACCTTTTTTGAACCCAGCTACACTAACCACATCCTCTGGCAACAAATTCCAGAGCTTTATTGTGCGTTGAGTGAAAAAGAATTTTCTCCGAATAGTCTTAAATGTGCTACTTGCTAACTTCATGGAATGCCCCCTAGTCCTTCTATTATTCAAAAGTGTAAATAACTGAGTCACATCTACTCATTCAAGACCTCTCATGATCTTAAAGACCTCTATCATATCCCCCCTCAGCCGTCTCTTCTCCAAGCTGAACAGCCCTAACCTCTTCAGCCTTTCCTCATAGGGGAGCTGTTCCATCCCCTTTATCATTTTGGTTGCCCTTCTCTGTACCTTCTCCATCGCAACTATATCTTTTTTGAGATGTGGCGACCAGAATTGTACCCAGTACACAGTATTCAAGCTGCGGTCTCACCATGGAGCGATACAGAGGCATTATGACATTATGCCGCGCACTGAGCCGACGATTTTAAAGTATTATCCACTATGATGCCTAGATCTTTTTCCTGAGTGGTAGCTCCTAATATGGAACCTAACATCGTGTAACTACAGCAAGGGTTATTTTTCCCTATATGCAACACCTTGCACTTGTCCACATTAAATTTAATCTGTCATTTGGATGCCCAATATTCCAGTCTTGCAAGGTCCTCCTGTAATGTATCACAGTCTGCTTGTAATTTAACTACTCTGAATAATTTTGTATCATCCACAAATTTGATAACCTCACTCGTCATATTTCTTTCCAGATCATTTATATATATATTGAAAAGCACCGGTCCAAGTACAGATCCCTGAGGCACTCCACAGTTTACCCCACTGAGAAAATTGACCATTTAATCCTACTCTCTGTTTCCTGTCTTTTAACCATTTTGTAATCCACGAAAGGACATCGCCTCCTATCCCATGACTTCTAAGTTTTCATAGAAGCCTCTCATGAGGGACTTTGTCAAATGCCTTCTGAAAATCCAAATACACTACATCTACTGGTTCACCTTTATCCACATGTTTATTAACCCCTTCAAAAAAATGAAGCAGATTTGTTAGGCAAGACTTCCCTTGGGTAAATCCATGTTCACTGTGTCCCATTAAATCATGTCTTTCTTTATGCTCTACGATTTTGATCTTGAGAATAGTTTCCACTATTTTTCCCGGCACTGAAGTCAGGCTCACTGGTCTATAGTTACCCAGATCGCCCCTGGAGCCTTTTTTAAATATTGGGGTTACATTGGCCACCCTCCAGTCTTCAGGTACAATGGATGATTTTAATGATAGGTTACAAATTTTAACTAATAGATCAGAAATTTCATTTTTTAGTTCCTTCAGAACCCTAGGATGCATACCATCCGGTCCAGGTGATTTGCTACTCTATAGTTTGTCAATCTGGCCTACTATATCTTCCAGGTTCACAGTGATTTCGTTCAGTTCGTCTGACTCATCACCCCTGAAAACCATTTCTGGAACTGGTATCTCCCCAACATCCTCATTAGTAAACACGGAGGCAAAGAATTAATTTAATCTTTCTGCAATGGCCTTATCTTCCCTAAGAGCCCCTTTAACCCCTCTGTCATCTAATGGTCCAACTGACTCCCTCTCAGGTTTCTTGCTTTGGATATATTTAAAAAAGTTTTTATTATGAGCTTTTGCCTCTATGGCCAACTTCATTTCAAATTCTCTCTTCGCCTGTCTTATCAATGTTTTACACTTACCTTGACAATGCTTGTGTTTTATCCTATTTTCTTCAGATGGATCCTTCTTCCAATTTTTGAAGGATTTTTTTTGGCTAAAATAGCCTCTTTCACCTCATCTTTTAACCATGACGGTAATCGTTTTGCCTTCCTTCCACCTTTCTTAATGTGCGGAATACATATGGACTGCGCCTCTAGGATTGTATTTTTAAACAATGTCCAGGCCTGTTGAACACTTTTAACCTTTGCAGCTGCACCTTTCAGTTTCTTTCTATTTTCCTCATTTTATCAAAGTTTCTCTTTTTAAAATTTAGTGTTAGAGCTGCAGATTTACTTATTGTCCCCCTTCCAGTTATTAGTTTAAATTTGATCATGCTGTGATCACTGTTGCCAAGTGGCCCCACCACCATTACTTCTCTCGTTCCACATTGCGTTCCACTAAGAATTAAATCTAAAATAGCTCCCTCTCTTGTTGGTTCCTGAACCAATTGCTCCATGAAGCAATCATTTATTACATCCAGGAACTTTATGTCTCTAGCAAGTCCTGATGTTACATTTACCCAGTTAATATTGGGGTAATTGAAATCGCCCATTATTATTGCACTGGCAAATTGGTTTGCTTCCCTGATTTCTCTTAGCATTTCATCATCTGTCTGACCACTTTGTCCAGGTGGACGGTAGTATACTCCTATCACTACACTCTTACCCAACACACATGGGATTTCTACCCATATAGATTCTACTGAGCATTTACTGTCTTGTATGATCTTTACCCTGTTGGAATCTATACCCTCCCGAACATAAAGTGCCACACCCCCACCAAGTTGATCCTCCCTGTCATTGCGATATAATTTGTACCCTGATATAGCACTGTCCCATTGGTTATCCTCCTTCCACCAAGTCTCTGTGATGCCAATTATGTCAATCTCATCATTTGCTGCTATACACTCTAACTCTCCCATCTTACTTCTTAGATGTCTGGCATTGGCATACAGACATTTCAAAGTGTGGTTTTTGCTTATTTTAACAACCTGCTTTTCAGTTGTTTGGGATAATTCGGAAATCATTAGCTTTGGTGATTTTTTACATATAGGCATATGAACTATGTTTGCTTTTAATGAACCTTTCTGTTGGGATGCCCTAACTCTTCTGTTTCATTAGTATCCTTCAAGGATACATTTCTCCGAACCATGCACTGCTGAGTGACTGTCGGCTTTCCCCCTTGTTCTAGTTTAAAAGTTGCTCTATCTCCTTTTTAAAAGTTAGTGCCAGCAGCTTGGTTCCACTCTGGTTAAGGTGGAGCCCATTCTTTCGGAAAAGTCTCCCCTTTCCCCAAAAGTTTCCCCAGTTCCTTACAAAGCTGAATCCCTCTTCCCTGCACCATCGTCTCATCCACGCATTGAAACTCTAGAGCTCTGCCTGCCTCTGGGGACCTGCACGTGGAACAGGAAGCATTTCAGAGAATGCCACACTGGAGGTTCTGGATTTCAGCTTCCTACCTAAAACCTAAATTTGGCTTCCAGAACCTCTCTCCCACATTTTCCTATGTCGGTGCCCATATGTACCATGACAGCCGGCTCCTCCCCAGCACTGTCTATAATCCTATCTAGGTGACGCGTGAGGTCTGCCACCTTCACACCAGGCAGGCAAGTTACCAGGCGGTCCTCACGTCCACCAGCCACCCTGCTATCTACATTTCTAATAATCGAATCACCAACTATGATGGCCAGCCTAACCCTTCCCTCCTGGGCAGTAGCCCTGGGAGATTTGTCCTCAGTGCGAGAGGACAATACATCACCTGGAGAGCAGGTCCTTGCTACAGGATCACTTCCTGCTACACCAGGGTGATGTTCTCCTACTTGGAGACCTTTCTGATCCACGCCATCACGGTGTGTTAATACGTACTCTTCTTACCTGGGGTATCTACTTTCCAGCATGGCTATGTTTGAAAGCACTCATCCATATGTATCACTGTGAATGGTTAATAAGATGGACCACTTTTATTACACTAAGGGGCAGATTTTCAAAGGCTACGTGCATAACCCAAGAAAATCTGGCCCTGCGCATGCCCTGGGACGCACGTATGTTCCGGGGCTTCGAAAAAGGGGCGTTCTGGGGGCGGGGCCGTGGACGGGGCGCCGGCCCGGGGGCATTCCGGGGGCAGGACCGAGGCCTCTGGAACATCCGCCATGCCTGGAGATGGCGCGCTGGCAGCTGGCCGGCGTACGCAAGTTACGCCTGCCTGGAGGCATAAATTCAACAATAATGGTGGGGGAGTTTAGACAGGGCTGGAGGCAGGTTAGATAGGGGAAGGGAGGGGAAGGTTGGGGGGGGGGGGGGGCGGAGGGAATGGAGGAAGCCTGTGCAGCTCGGTGTGCACAAGTTGCACAATTGTCCACCCCCTTGCTCGCGTCGACCCTGGTTGCGCAAACAAATCTACGCCTGCGCACAGGTGTGAAGATCTGCCCCTAAGGGAACAAAACATATTCATGGTGATATTTTAAATAAATGTATTTTTTGTTTATATATAGGACCAACAGAAGTCATTACAAATTCAATGTCCAAAAAATAGCCTTTTCAAGATGTCAAGCAGCTGCAGATTTATAAATGCTTTTTTTGTATGGAGTAATCCAGTCCAATATATGTTCTCCTATCTTTCAGAGTCAGGCAATTGTTTTCCTTAAAGCAGTGGTGATTATTTATTTAATTACAGCATTTATAAAAGGCATCCCAAATCAACAAGAACATCCAAAGTTTTGAGATAATTTAATTGGTAGCTTAAGCAAACAAATCCATTAAGATTCCACTTTATTCATAAGAACATAAGAACATAAGAAATTGCCATGTTGGGTCAGACCAAGGGTCCATCAAGCTCAGCATCCTGTTTCCAACAGAGGCCAAACTGGGTTACAAGAACCTGGCAATTACCCAAACACTAAGAAGAACCCATGCTACTGATGCAATTCCTTCCTTTCCTGAGCAGATGAGAGTTTAAAATTGTTAGCTGTACCTTCTAATCTAGGATTTGTTAATATCCTGGCTGAAGGTAAGGTCACCTTTAACCTAAGTAAGATATTATATAGAACTCTATGTACTAAGTATTTTCCTATAGTCACACAATGGCAAAAAAAAACAAACAACTTTAGTACATCAGACACACAAAATGCAGGGTTAAGGGCAGCTGGGAGCAAGTAGGTAGAAGACATGATGGAGTGGGCTGAGTGTGTGTTCATTCAAATAGAATTTCAGAGGGCCAAAGAGAGGAGAATGTGTACAGTGCATAGGCAGAGAGCAGTGGTATCTCTGTATATGGCTCCCAAGAACCCTGAAAAATCCTGCCCATGGCAGCTGTAGTTCCAAGCTTAACATCAACAAGCATGGGAGACTGGAATTTTCAGATAACATCCTCACTAATTTTGGTGGCTGTCTGCATTATTAAAAAGCTGGGTGGTAAGACATGGGAAGGAAGTTGGTTATTGGATTAAGTATGAGATTTGTAAGTACCAAAAAAGACAATAATAAGGCCTTTGGCAACCAATTAGCAATGGTGGTAGAAGTCATAACCGTGACAGATTTTAACATGTTTGGGACAGATATGGAGGGCAGTTGTAGGAAAACAGTTGAGAAGTGTATGTGTGTGTGTGTGTGTGTGTGTGGGGGGGGGGGGATACAGCTGTTGTTGGTTTAAAAAAGGAGAATTTATATGTTCATCTACCTAAAGAGGTAGAGAACCGGAGATAATGACAAATGGGCAGACTAGATGAGCCAACTGGTTCTAATCTGCCATCTATTATATTACTATCCTAAGAAGCAGCTTATTACTAAAAGTAAAAGCTGAGTCACTTGTGGACCAGTTTATAATTAAGCTGGAGAAGTCTAGTGCATATGTGATGTCTGTAGAGTAACCTGGAAGAGAAACTGAACTGCCTGAGACATAAGAGAGTTGAAACTGCCTTGCCCTGATGAATAAGAGAAGTATCAAAGTGGAGTTAGGCTTCCTGCATACTCCTCTGCTCATCTGCCTAAAGGACTCAAAGTTGCCAGTATGCACTACCTTCTGCCGTGATAGAGAAGCAGGCCTGGTACCACCAGGTGTGCAAACCATGCAGTTGCACAGGGCAGCACACTCAGTGGGGTGGTGTCAGGAGCAGGAAGAGGCCCAGGTTACCGCCCGTGGACTTGATCCCACCGGCAGCAGAAGAAGTGGAGGCCCACAGTGCGACTGGTGGGATCTGGTTCACTGGCGGCAGAAGAAGCAGGAAGCAGTGATGTACCTGGGGCAGAGGGGGGGGGGGGGCAATGCCCCCCCTCACAAGGCTATAGGGAGAACTGAGGGCCTACAGGGAGGCCCATGCAGCCGCTGGTGGACCTCATCCCACCGGCGACTGAGCAGGGAAGCCTGTTACATTATGATCGGCGGGGCTGTGGTAGAGCTCATCCCACCATGGGCTGAAGAAAAAGTCGCCTCCAGATGCTCCTCCTCCTTCTTTAATGTGCGGCCCAGAAGAAAAATAATGCCAGAGCTGTGTGGGCAGCAAGGATGAGGATCATCATCCATGTGACGAACAGGAGCAGCATTTGTGGCAGGGCCACTGCGGATCCCACTTCGCAGCAGGCTGAGAAGATCAGGACCACTGCAGAGCTTATCCCATGGAGAAGCACAAGGAGGAGGAGGCCCAGAGGTGAGAGAGAGGCTGAGGCCCTGAAGAGTGTGTGTGTGTGTGTATGAGAGTGAATTGAGAGACTGTGTGTGGGAGTAAGAGCCTGTATGATCAGAGAGACAGCATGTGAGAGCCTCTGTGTATATGTGTGAGACAGCATGTGAGTGAGAGAGCCAGTTTGTGTGTGTGTGTGTGTGAGTAAGACAGCATGTGAGAGTGTGTATGTATTAGAGAGCATTTGAGAGTGAGAGCTGTGTATGTGTGTGACAGCATGTGAGTGTGAGAGCCAGAGAGTGTGTGTGTGTGTGAGAGAGAGAGCATGTGAGAATGAGAACCTGAGTGTGTGTTTGAGGGAAGAAGACAAGGTAGATAGAAAAAAAAGAGATCCTGTAAAATGAATTGGCAAAAGATCAAGAAAGGGAAGGTGGGGGAAAAAAAGCCTGTGACCAACCGATTAGAAAACTATGATCAGACAGCAAAGGTAAAAAAATAATAATTTTTGAATTTTTAGTGATTGGCATATGTTATCTTTGGGAATGTGCAAGAGTAGCACTTTCTCTATGCCAATCTCACGATGTTTGAGGAGTCTGCCTGTGATAGATGGGTGAATGGGAGCCTGCCTAGGATCGGTGTGTGAATAGAAGCCTGCTGAGAAGGGTGGGTGTATGAATGGGAGCCTGCGTGGGTTACATATGTGTGTGTGTGTGTGTTTGTGTGAATGGGAACCTGCCTGGGATGGGTGTGTGTGAATAGGAGCCTGCCTGGGATGGGTGGGGATGTGTGTATGGGAGAATGGGAGCCTGCCTGGGTTGTGTAGGTGTAAATGTGAGCTTGTCTGGGGTGTGTGTGTGTGAGAGATAATGAGAACCTGCCTGGGATGGGTGTGTGTGAATAGGAGCCTGCCTGGGATGTGTGTGTGTGGGAATGGGAGCTTGCCTGGGATTTGGGTGTATGAGAATGTGAATGGGAGCCTGCCTGGGTTGTGTAGGTGTAAATGTGAACTTGTCTGGGGTGTGTGTACATGTGTGTGTGTGTGTGTGTGTGAGAGAGAAAGATAATGAGACCCTGCCTGGGTTGTGTGTGTGTGTGTGTGTGTGTGTGTGTGTGTGTGTGAGAGAGAGAGAGAGAATGGTTGCTGCAGGTGGATTCCAACTTGCCAGCAGCTGAAATGAAGATGAGGGCCTAATGCTGCTGGTAGATCTCAACCAAAGAAGATCTGGAGATGCCTTGGGGTTTGTCTGAGAGGGATCGTATGTGTGTATGAGCTTGTGTGTATATAAAAAAGAGAGAAGAACGTTTGTGCATCCCTTCCCCACTAATCCTTGACAACCTCAGGGTGACTGGAAATCAAAGATCCTAGGTATGGAGAGCGTGAATTTTTAAAATCCTTTTTAGTTTTATTTTTCAGGTGTTATTTGACGTGTCTCCTGTTTTTAAATATTTTATTGATGTTTGAGATAAAAAACAACTTGTAAATGAGTTTTTAATTATTTGATCTTTTATTCATCAGCTTTTAAAAAAATATTATTAGTATGTTTTTAGTATTATGATTATGTATTTATTTTATTTCTTGCTTTTATTATTTGATGTTTGAAGAGCCTATAGTGTCTGGCTTATTGCAGTTTCCAGATCAGTTTTTGTCTACACATTAGTATTTTTGTTCTGCATGTGTGACTGAGGTGAGGCATTCTCCTAATAGGAAGTGTATTCGTGTTTTAGGGCTTTCAGAGGGTCAAGCCCACACCCAATATCACACATAATAGGCCTAATACCACATGGGTTCCAAGTGTCTGTTTTGTAGAGATTTCTGGTTGGCTTCACAGCAGTGCATGTAAAGATAACGTAAGTGATATTTTTACAGCAGAATACTGCACTTTGATATTTTTCATGTAAAATATATATTCATAACTCTTACCTGTGTGTGTGTAATGGGGCTGGGACGTTGTGCAAGGCTAAAAGGCTTGTGTAGGGCACCTAATGCCCTTGCACCAGCCATGAGTTTGGGGGGGGGGGGGGGAGGGAAGGTGTCAGTTTTTAAAGTTTGTATCACTGTGTAGGGAGCTGGGTGTTTTTTTTGGTGGGCCCAGGACAGAGAGTGAATGATAGGGGGAGGGGTGGGGGGAGGAAGCACATTAATTGTTCACACAGGGCACCAAAAATGCTAGCACCGGCCCAGTAGAGAAGAGAAGAAGCCCAGAGCTGAGGCAATACACCAACAAACCCATGACAGTAAGAACGGCTGGATCAGGGCCTACAACATCCACCAACCTTTACCTGCCCAAGACAGGATAAACAGCCATAGAAGTACAGAATTGCCCACATCCACTAACCCTTGCCTGCCTGAAACTGCAAGAATAGCTGGAGCAGGGCAGGGCTGCTGTTATCCCCGATGTACACTGACCTGAGGGAGTAACAGTGAAGAGCCAGAGTAGTGTACCCTGCATCTACCATCCCCCACCTGCAGGAGAGCAACCAGAGGAGGAAGAAGAGTTGATGACTGATTTGTCATCTGATTACACAGCATTTCCCAACCTTCTCCTGAAGGCACACCTAGCCAGCCGGGCTTTCAGGCTTGCCACAATGGATATGTATGAGACAGATTTGCACCAGTGACGTAGCCATGATGGGCCTGGGTGGGCAGTTGCCCATCCAATTTGGACCCAGGCCCACCCAACCGGAACCAGAAGAGCACCAGAACTGCAAGGCCATTGAGGGATCCAATCCCCACAACAGTGAAGAGGAGGACCCCAGGCCCAGCGCAATTAGGTATGTATTCCATGCATTTGCATGGAGCGGGACACCCGGGGAGGTGGTGGGCCGGTGGCAGCAAGTGAGGATGCGGGCTGCCGGCTAGTTAGGCTCCATCAGTGACCCGCGGCCTCGCCTGCTGCCGTAAGGCTCGAAGTTAGGAGGCTGGCAGCGAAGCCTAACCAGCGGCCTCTCCTGCTGCTATAGGGCCCACTGATCTTCCTGCTTGGGGTGGGGGGGTGAAGAGAGAGAGGAAGCTGTGCACGGGCGGGCATGCGTGTGCGCACACCTGCTCACAACTTCTGCTCCCTCCCCCCAAGCAGGAAGATCTGTGGGCTGGACTGCCCACCCATGTTAACCTTGCATCCACCCAAAAAATAAATTCTGGCTACGCCACTGATTTGAACACCCTGTGACTCCAATGTATGCAAATCTATCTTATGCATATTCATTATGGATATTCTGAAAACCTCACTGATTAGGTGTGCCTCCAGGAAAGAGTTAGGAAACATTGTGATAATGCACTGAATTCTGGATCAGCAAGGTCCAACTTTCTGATCCTCTGCTGGCTGTCAGTGTACTATAGATATGTTGCTGCCATTCACTGTAATTGCTGCTATAAAGTGTAAGTATAAAAGTCAATTGAAAATGACCTCCAGGTGGCCATCAGCAAATCACAGCCATGCTTCAACAAACTGTGAGCCATCAAGTAGGCCCAAGGCTCACACTAAAACTGTGAACACTCATTTTTTTTTTATAAATGTTACTAGTACAGTTTCAGAATATTTAGCATGAATATATGTGATTTAGATTTGCATACATTGGAGCAGGTGTTCTCAACCCATGCCTCTGGACACACCTAGCCAGTCAGGTTTTCAGGATATCCACAATGAATATGCATGAGATAGATCTGCATATAATTGAGGCAGTGCATGCAAATTTATCTCATGCATATTCATTATGGATATCCTGAATATCTGACTGGCTAGGTATCCCAAGGAACAGGTTAAGAACCTCTGCTGTAAATAGGAAGTGTCACAGGGGATGACTCCTTGCTTTATAATTCTGTTAAACACTATCCCTATGGTGAAAACAGTCTCTGCAAATTACATGCAGACTCAGACTTAATCTTGAAAAATCTAACATCAACAGGAAGAGGAAGAAATCCTCTTAAATTGCAATGCACTTTTTAATATGTAATAGAGATGTGAATCGGAACCGGAATCTGATCGACTTTTGGCAAGTCTTGGGGGGGTCAGGAGGCCCCCCCAAACTGGCCAAAAGTCCCTGGGGGTCCAGCGGAGGTCCGGGAGCGATTTCCTGCACTCGTGACGTCAGATCACAGGAACCAAAATGGCGCCGGCGCTACCTTTGCCCTGTCATATGGTAAGGGCAAAGGGCCACCGGCGCCATTTCTCTTAACGCAGCCGTGGCCCGAGAGTGGGAGATCGCGCCGGGACCCCCCCACTGGACCCCAGGTAATTTAAAACATTTTGGGAGGGTGGGGGATTTCTTTTAAAGGGTCGGGTGGGTTTTAGGGTTGTTTTGGTGTGCCGGTTTTCCCCCCTCCCCCGATTTACGATTTTTGACGATAAATCAGGGGAATTGTTATTGTATCGCGGCTCTAACGATTTTTGACGATTTAAAATATATCTGATGATTGTTTTAAATCGTCAAAAAACGATTCACATCCCTAATATTATGCATATTCATTATAGATATTCTAAAAACCTGACTGGCTAGGTATGTCCCTAGGACTAGGCTGAGAACCCCTTATCTATTCTAATTGTCCTAATTTGCTTCATTTTGCAAAGCCATGGACCAGTGGCTCCCAAACCTGTCCTGGACAACCTCTAATTAGTGTGATTTCAGAATATCTACATTAAATATGTATGAAATAATTATGTCTATACTGAGTCTCCCATGTATGCAAATTTATCTCATGCATATTAGTTGCAGTTATCTTCAAAACTTGGCTGACTGGGGTCCCCTGCCGCAGCACAGGTTTGAGAATGGGAACCACTATCAGAAAAGAATAGGAATGTTAATTCTCCTCTGTCAAACTTATTAATTATAGAAGTGGTTCTTAACCCAGTCTCTGGCCCATTTAATGAGTTGGATTTGCAGGATATCCACAATGAATCTTCATGAGATAGATTTGCATACGATGGAGGCAATGGATGCAAATCTATTTGGTTCATATCAATTGTGGATATCTTGAAAACCCAACAGAGCATGCCTCCAGGAGTGGAGTGAGAACCACTGGATTACATGGGGCAGGGGTACTCTAATCAGTCCTAGGACCCCCCAGCCAGTTGAGTTTTTAGGATGTTCTTAATGAATATGCATGAGATACTTTTACATATATAGATGTAAACTGCATGCAATAAAATCTTATGCATATTCATTAGAAATGCCCTGAAAGCCAGACCGGTTTGAGCACCCCTAACACAGAGGGTGATTCCGAGACTCCAACTGCAGATCAGAAACGCTCAGGTAAGCAGTGGAGCTCCTGGAGGCTCCGCCCCAGCACGCGCACCAGATAAAAGCGTTAACTGCAGCGCGAGGGCTGGGAAAGTGGCTGGGGGGACCACTCGCTCATTGGTCAGCGAGATCCCGGTGGGTGTGGCTGGAGAGGAGGCGCGAGGACTGAGCTGTAAATCTGGAGGCGGAGGAGCGAAGCATTTTAGTGCTTCTCGTGCCGTCGCTACTTCGGACGGTCTTGGGTTGGACGCATCCCGCTGCGCTCTGCAAAGCCTGAGCCGGAGGGGTTACGGGAAAGGGGGGGTGGAGGAAGAAAACCATGCCTAGCGCGCGCAGAAGGGTCAGAGAGGCACTACTGCTGGTACTCTGGTGCTTGGGCTGCGCGGGTGTGCAGCAGGACGCCTTGGAGCTGGGCTCTGGACAGTTGGCAGGTACGTACCCGTCTCCCGCCTTTTCTTCGCTCGAGTTCCCTTATGCACTCCCCACACTGATAGGATGAAGGACATTTGTGGTAGGAGAGAAGTCACGGGATCTCAGCCTCCACTTTCGGATCCTCCGCTGAGTGCAAGTAGCCTTGCATTCCAATAGTAACAGACAGTAAACGGGGCCAGTCCGGGGCTGGAATCTCCATCTGTTTAACCAAGCACAGCAAGCGGAGCTTTAAAAATCGTTTAAGAAACCGTTTACCTATAGGCTGTCAGGATTAGGTGTTGAATAGTATGGATACCACACCGGGGTAGGGGCAATGGTCTCGAGGCTGTTCTGGATTCCTTTTCCCTCTGTGTTGTTTTGTAGTTATATATGCACATTTAATAAGTGCTGTTTGAGTAACTAGTGGAATTTATATATTGACATCTCTAGAATATACCGTGTGATTTCTCAGGGTGAAGATGAATTTGACTCTGATTCGTTTAAATTCAAAGCAGTTGAGATATTGTTGGAAAGTTGTGGTTTTTCCCTTAGTCCCTGCAGATGATGAATACAATGTGTTTGAGCTGTGATTTTTTTTTTCCCTTTTTTTTTTTTTGTGGTACTTTAATTCTCTCTAGATTCTGCCACTTTGCTCAGCATGTAGCTTTGGTCTTTGCCAGCTTGTTGCTGTGTCACCTCAGTTTACCCACTTGCAGTTGCATAATCATTTGTAATCCTAATAGTAAACTAGTAGTGGATAGCAAGTTCTTCCTAACAGGAATGGTTACTGACAGGACTGGATTTAAGATTGTGGAGCCCATAGGCAATGCCATGACGATGGGTACCCCTTTGAAGCTGTGCTGGTACATGGCACTATAGCAAGCAGAAACTGGCTTCTCTTTGGCCTGGATATTTGGTGCCTTCAAAGTTTGGTGCCCTAGGCAATTTCCTATGCCCAAACCCAGGTCTGCTTACTGAATACACTCAGATGCTTGATAAGAGAGAAATACACTGAAATGGTGCCTGTTCTGCCCAGTTTTTAGCAGGGATTGGATGTGCTAATAAAATGTTAACCACTAGGCGGCACTCTTGTATTACACACTGCCATTATTGGGAAATCCAGGTGTGCTGACCCACTGTAAAATAACAAATGCTTTACATTAATGGTATCTGTGGTTTGACAGTTCTTGTTATTTATTTTGGTCTTATTTTCTTCTTTAGTATTATTAATCTTTAATTTGGTCCCTTTATAGAATTTGTGTAACATAAGGGTATGTAATTGTTTGGGGGGGGGGGATTTTTAACAGATGTGTAATGTAGTTATAATAACATACAGACAGGCAATGTTAGCATCAATTAGTTTTGTAACCATGTGTTCTCAAAAATGATTGAAAACGTTCTTATATGTATAAAATGTATTTAAATTTGTTGTAAGACAAGACTTGTTTTCACCTGTTTTGAAACAAGCTACATATATTAAATTTCATAGTTTACATCTATCTAGGGGGGTTATTTTCTAAGGGGTAGATTTTAAAAGAAGCGCGATCAGCCTACTTTTGCTTGCGCATCAGACTCAAGCAAAAGTACGCTGGATTTTAGTAGATACGCGCGGAGCCGCGCGTATCCACTAAAATCCTGGATCGGCGCGCGCAAGGCTATCGATTTTGTATAGCCTGCACGCGCCGAGCCGCGCTGCCTCCCCCCGTTCCCTCCAAGGCCGCTCCGAAATCGGAGCGGCCTCGGAGGGAACTTTCCTTTGCCCTCCACCCACCCGGCCCTGTCTACACCCCCCCCCCTTACCTTTGTCGGGGGATTTACGCCTCCCGGAGGGAGACGTAAATCCCCGCGCGCCAGCGGGCCTGCTGCGCGCCGGGCCGCGACCTGGGGGCGGGTACGGAGGGCGCGGCCACGCCCCCGTACCCGCCCCCAAAACGCTGCCGACACGCCCCCGGAACGCCGCGACGACCGGGCCCGCCCCCGACACGCCCCCCTCCGAGAACCCCGGGACTTACGCGAGTCCCGGGGCTCTGCGCGCGCCGGGAGGCCTATGTAAAATAGGCTTCCCGGCGCGCAGGGCCCTGCTCGCGTAAATCCGCCCGGTTTTGGGCGGATTTACGCGAGCAGGGCTCTGAAAATCCGCCCCTAAAGGTTTATCACGTGCATTAGGCCTTATCGCACGCAATAAACCTTTAGAAAATAACCCCCTAAATTTGCATTTGCTGGAATTGTGGTGAATTGCTGGAAATGTGGCCGTCATAGTGTCGTTTTTTTTTTTCATAATGCCAGCTTTTGTGTCTGGATCTCTCTCTCTTTCTTTTATATATTTTAGAATTCATTTATAGTCTACTCACAAGAGGTGGGTGTCTGGTTATGATCATCTACTACTTATGCGTGAACCTGGATTTCTTTAAGCAAATCTTAGCTTACAACCAGACTGAGGCAAAGTTACACAAAAAATTCTCACCCACTGACATCTTCATGGGGCACATCCATTACTGAAACAGCAGAGATGTTTGAAGGAGTGTTGGCAGATCTAGAGAAGATAACCACCTTATGATCTTGGGCAAATTGTTTCACCCTCTAGACCTGGGGGAATTATGTGCTACTGTGGAGCGCAGAATTCCCCAGCTGAGCAGAAATTCAATTTTCTGCGCAGAATTTGGCAGGCTGCCGACGGAGCCCACCCCACTTGTGGCGAAGATGGAGCAAGCCCCGGTGAGAGTAAGTCTGAGTGTGTAAGTCTGCAAGCCTTGGGGGGGGGGGGGTTGAGAGAGAGCATATGTGAGGGTGCATGGGTGTGAGTGCCAAAGAGATTGTGAAGGAGTGTTTATATGCGTGAAAGATTGAGAGCTGGTGTGTGTGTGTGTGTGTGTGTGTGAAAATGGGATTGTGTGTATGTGAGGGTGCTTGTTTGTGAGAGAGAGGGAGCCTGTGTGAAGGGATGTGTATGTGTGGGAGAGAGAAAAGGAACCTATGTGAAAGGTTGTGTGTGAGCAAGACAGGGAGACTGTGCATGGGTGTGCAAGAGAGAGATATAGGTAGCATGTGTGAGTGTATACATGAGAGAAAGGGAGCCTATATGAGTGTGTGTTCGAGAGAGAGAGTGTGTGTGCATGAGAGAGAAGGAGCCAATATGAGGGGGTGTTTATGTGCACTAGAGAGAGGGAGCTTGTGGGTGTGTGAGAGAGAGGGACAGAGGGAGCCTCTGTGAGGGGCACTACTGAGAAGGGGTCAAACTGTGGGAGTGGAGATAGTGGAAGGTGTTGAGCTTTAGAAGGGGAGGGGAGAGATAGTGGCAGGTGGAGAAGCTGGGGCCTGAGAGGGCAAAGTGAAAGAAGGACTGGCCAGGGGAGTAAGGAGAGAGGGTGGAAGAGCCACTCTTACAGTGAACTTCTAGGGAAATTCTGCTCAAAATATTTAAAACTTTGCATCTTTAAGTATTAACTTTTTTCTATGTTACATGTTAAATTAATTACTTAAAGACCGTTATGTATTTTGTTTTGATCAATATAAAGTATGCAGAATTTTGCAGAATATTAAGTTTTTGTGTGCAGAATTTTACATTTTTTGGCATAGAATTCCCCCAGGAGTAACCCTCCATTGACTAAAATGCAAATTTAGGATTCCAATTCTGCTGCTGATGCTACTCCTTGTGATTTTGGACAAATCACTTCATCCTCCATTGCCTCAGATACAAATTTAGGGGTATATTTACTAAGCTGCAATATGGTGATAATGCTGTTTTCTCTCCTATGTATATTAGTTGCTTTGCATGTATTTGCATCATAAAATTAACAAATGCATGCAATACAGCTAATTACTAGTCAGTCATAATAATGCAGCTATGTTGTTCTATCACATTTGCAGCTATGTTGTTCTATCACATTTGGATGAGGTGTAGTTACTTTTTCTCAGGGACATCAGGATGCTAACACACATCCAGAGGTTCCCAGGATGCCAGATAAAGGGCTTTTTGACCCAAAAATAACTACTTCCCCTCCATGAGCAAATCCCCCCAGGAGTCTTGCATGACCTCCGCCCACCCTCTGCGTTATCTTTGGAGGTGATGCAGGCGCAAAACATTAAAAGAATTAGATCATACAGCAATGTCTCAACCAACCTACCCTAACTCTCTAGCATTTGATGCAAAATGACCCCTTTCCCCAAGTATCTGGACCTCTGGCCCCCATGCCCTACAAAAGCCATAATACCTGGGGACTAGTGGACCTCCTTCCCCCACCGCATAAAGAAAAAAAGCCCCGTGGTCTAAGGGACCTCCTCCCACACTCTTCTACCTTAAAAGAGACTCTGTGAGCTAGTAGGGGCCTGGAGCATCCCCTAGCTCTGGGCTTGATAGACACAATTTTCCAAAATGGCATCGATTGGCTAAAGCTCCATATCACATGATAGGGTCAATGGCCAGTGGGTACCATTTTGGAAAATGGTATCACCCACTTCTCAAGCTAGGGGGCACTCCAGAACCACACTAGCCAGGGTCAGTGCAAGCATATTTGGTGCTCTAGGCAAACCTTGGGCCATTCACATCTCCCACCCCCTGAACGTAACTACTAGAAGCAGTGACTCCAACACAGTGTTCCCTTCTATGGTGGTATTGGTTCTTGTATAGCAATCCTGTGGACCTTGTGCTGGTAGGATTTTGCCATCCACAAGATCTTGGCACTTTCGGCAACCACATAGTTTGCCTAATGGAAGCATCAGCCTACCAACAAGTCATCTTTGTGGTAGGGAGTCTGGAATCTATATGGGTAGAAATCCCATGTGTGTTGAGTAAGAGTATAGTGATAGGAGTATACTACCGTCCACCTGGACAAAATGGTGAGACAGATGATGAAATGGTAAGAGAAATCAGGGAAGCAAACCAATTTGGCAGTGCAATAATAATGGGAGATTTCAATTACCCCAATATTGACTGGGTAAATGTAACATCAGGACTTGCTAGAGACATAAAGTTCCTGGATGTAATAAATGATTGCTTCATGGAGCAATTGGTTCAGGAACCAACAAGAGAGGGAGCTATTTTAGATTTAATTCTTAGTGGAACGCAAGATTTGGTGAGAGAAGTAACGGTGGTGGGGCCACTTGGCAACAGTGATCATAACATGATCAAATTTAAACTAATAACTGGAAGGGGGACAATAAGTAAATCTGCAGCTCTAACACTACACTTTCAAAAGGGAAACTTTGATAAAATGAAGGAAATAGTTAGAAATAACTGAAAGGTGCAGCTGCAAAGGTTAAAAGTGTTCAACAGGCATGGACATTGTTTAAAAATACAATCCTAGAGGCACAGTCCATATGTATTCCGCGCATTAAGAAAGGTGGAAGGATGGCAAAACGATTACTGTCATGGTTAAAAGGTGAGGTGAAAGAGGCTATTTTAGCCAAAAAAACATCCTTCAAAAATTGGAAGAAGGATCCATCTGAAGAAAATAGGATAAAACATAAGCATTGTCAAGCTAAGTGTAAAACATTGATGACAGGCGAAGAGAGAATTTGAAATGAAATTGGCCATAGAGGCAAAATCTCATAATAAAAACTTTTTAAAATATATCCAAAGCAAGAAACCTGTGAGGGAATCGGTTGGACCATTAGATGGCAGAGGGGTTAAAGGGGCTCTTAGGGAAGATAAGGCCATTGCAGAAAGATTAAATGAATTCTTTGCCTCCGTGTTTACTAATGAGGATGTTGGGGAGATACCAGTTCCGGAGATGGTTTTCAGGGGTGATGACTCAGATGAACTGAATGAAATCACTGTGAACCTGGAAGATGTAGTAGGTCAGATTGACAAACTAAAGAGCAGCAAATCACCTGGACCGGATGGTATGCATCCTAGGCTTCTGAAGGAACTAAAAAATGAAATTTCTGATCTATTAGTTAAAATTTGTAAACTATCATTAAAATCATCCATTGTACCTGAAGACTGGAGGGTGGCCAATGTAACCTCAATATTTAAAAAAGGCTCCAGGGGCGATCCGGGTAACTATAGACCAGTGAGCCTGACTTCAGTGCCGGGAAAAATAGTGGAAACTATTCTCAAGAACAAAATTGTAAAGCATATAGAAAGACATGATTTAATGGAACATAGTCAACATGGATTTACCCAAGGGAAGTCTTCCCTAAGAAATCTGCTTCATTTTTTTGAAGGGGTTAATAAACATGTGGATAAAGGTGAACCGGTAGATGTAGTGTATTTGGATTTTCAGAAGGCGTTTGACAAAGTCCCTCATGAGAGGCTTCTACGAAAACTAAAAAGTCATGGGATAGGAGGCGATGTCCTTTCGTGGATTACAAGCTGGTTAAAAGACAGGAAACAGAGAGTAGGATTAAATGGTCAATTTTCTCAGTGGAAAAGGGTAAACAGTGAAGTGCCTCAGGGATCTGTACTTGGACCAGTGCTTTTCAATATATATATATATAAATGATCTGGAAAGGAATACGAGGAGTGAGGTTATCAAACTTGCAGATGATACAAAATTATTCAGAGTAGTTAAATCACAAGCAGACTGTGATACATTGCAGGAGGACCTTGCAAGACTTGAAGATTGGGCATCCAAATGGCAGATGAAATTTAATGTGGACAAGTGCAATATGTTGCATATAGGGAAAAATAACTGTTGCTGTAGTTACACAATGTTAGGTTCCATATTAGAAGCTACCACCCAGGAAAAAGATCTAGGCATCATAGTGGATAATACTTTAAAATCGTCGGCTCAGTGTGCTGCAGCAGTCAAAAAAGCAAATAGAATGTTAGGAATTATTAGGAAGGGAATGGTTAATAGAACGGAAAATGTCATAATGCCTCTGTATCGCTCCATGGTGAGACCACACCTTGAATACTGTGTACATTTCTGGTCGCCGCATCTCAAAAAGATATAGTTGCGATGGAGAAGGTACAGAGAAGGGCAACCAAAATGATAAAGGGGATGGAACAGCTTCCCTATGAGGAAAGGCTGAAGAGGTTAGGGCTGTTCAGCTTGGAGAAGAGACGGCTGAGGGGGGATATGATAGAGGTCTTTAAGATCATGAGAGGTCTTGAACGAGTAGATGTGACTCGGTTATTTTCACTTTCGAATAATAGAAGGACTAGGGGGCATTCCATGAAGTTAGCAAGTAGCACATTTAAGACTAATCGGAGAAAATTCTTTTTCACTCAACACACAATAAAGCTCTGGAATTTGTTGCCAGAGGATGTGGTTAGTGCAGTTAGTGTAGCTGAGTTCAAAAAAGGTTTGGATAAGTTCTTGGAGGAGAAGTCCATTAATGGCTATTAATCAATTTTACTTAGGGAACAGCCCCTGCTATTAATTGCATCAGTAGCATGGGATCTCCTTAGTGTTTGGGTAATTGCCAGGTTCTTGTGGCCTGGTTTTGGCCTCTGTTGGAAACAGGATGCTTGGCTTGATGGATCCTTGGTCTGACCCAGCATGGCAATTTCTTATGTTCTTATGACTTTGCAGCAAGTCTCAAAGTATGTGCACTTTATTTTACTTTTTCCTTTGAAACTTGCTGCAGGTGTTAAGTTCCTATGGAACTTTGCATCTGCTTTTTGTGCCACTAATTTTGTCTAAACTTGTTGTTTTCCTTACAATCTTATGTGCATGTTTTTATTTTATGATCCTGCTTAACATGTCCCTGGGAATGCCTCCAGTAAATGTTTCTAAAATTGCATGTATTGTGGAAAAATACCTTTACTTTTAGATAGATTTAAGTTGGGTAACTTTTCAAACGACCCACTTACTTATGTAAAGACCCCATTGGGTTTCCCACTAAAGTTCATCCCTAGGAGAGAGATTATAGTGTGTTCTTCCAGTTCTAAAGCCATTCATAAAAAGAAAAAAACAAAAATAAAACTAGGGTTTCATTCATTTTTCTGGGTGAACACAGTAGGTATTAATTGGGTAGACTTTGGTTTTCCTCTTAATTCTTGCAGCATGCACTATTAAACAGACTTTTATATTGGAGTTTGCCAGATACTTGCCAATCCAGGACACCTGAAATATCAGAGAGGGTAGTAGGTTCACTGGACCATTGTTCTGACCTTGCATGGTATCTCCTATGTTCTTAATGAAACATTTCTGCCAAGCTGTTATCTTATTAGATGAGAATTTTTCTCTATTTTTTTTTCAGCAATGAGATGTCTTTAAGTTGCATTGATTTAACCAGAGTGATTTATTGACTTTAGAAGTTAGAGATGGAGGAGTCCATGACTGATAAATAATTTTTTTTAACAAAGTTTTTAATTTATGTCTACCTATTATAACTAATGAGCTGCTACTAGACCTTTTAACAATAAATGTAGTGTGCACTGTAGGTTGTGGAATGTGACATGCTTCTGAATTCCATCATATGATGAGCCATTGTCAGTTGACAACATTGAAGCTATTTCTAGAGAAGAACAAGTACAGTGGAATGGAATGATTTGGAAGGAAGTAAATTGATGTTACACAGTAGTGAAATATAGTTTGTTGACCAGAGTTGATGCATGGAAGTGAAGGATTTTGAGCTACATTAGGAGTCATGGAGATTGCCTGGGCTGTGTGAGTGCTCTCTTGTGAAAGAGCTCAGCTTTCTTTCACATGTAGTCCTCAAAGCTCAGCTTTCTTTCACACAAGTCCTCAGAAAGCTAAAACCCCTCCTTCACGTCAATGACTTCCAGCTTGTACTCCAATTCATCATACTATCTAAGCTCGATTACTGCAACTCCCTTCTACTCGGACTCCCCACAAATACTATCAAACCCCTACAGATGGTTCAGAATGCCACCACCAGAATCCTCACAAACTCCAACAAAAGAGAACATATCACTCCAATCCTCCGTAACCTTCACTGGCTTCCTATCAAACACAGGATCCTCTTTAAAGTTCTCACAATCGTTCACAAAGCGGCACACAAACTCGCTCCCATCATGTTAAGCACACAACTTCAACCACATACATCCTCCAGACCCATTAGAAGCGCCGCATACAAAGGCACTCTATGCCCCGCCTGCAAAAACATCACTAAGGAAACGAGCACTATTTTCAGCAGGCCCTCACCAATGGGACGCGCTCCCCCCAGATCTAAGACTTGAACCAAGTCATCAGGAGTTAAAAAAAAAAAGCTAAAAACTTGGCTCTTCCGCCAAGCCTTCCCAGACACTTAATGCTGCCTAAATGCATTAATAAATTCAATCATGGGCCTCCTCGTTGAGTTATACTAATCTGACTCCCTCGATCAATCACTGCGCCTGGTCAGTCGTTCCACTCAATTCATCTAAATGTTCTCTATCCGGTCATAGAGCTATGTTATATTACTATCACCATCTCCTGTCCATGGCCCCTCCCTCCCTCCCAAAGGATCTCTCCCCACCCTTTTCCTACACAAGATACTTCCCCTCCCCTTTTATATCTTAAACTCTTTTAGGCAGTTTCAGGGACTAATGCCTATAACAGATTTCAGCTCAAATGGACTTATTCAGGTTTTTGTACTTGCATTCAATATTTTTCAGTAGTCATTCACATTGACCCGTCCTCTTATTCCCCTATTAAGACGCTGTGCTCATTGGTTTTTTTGTATCTTTACTATGATACAGAGTTCAAATGTTTCTAGTATCTATACTATGCTTTGTTCAATTTGTATTTTGTTCTATTGTTCTATGTAAAGCCCCCCCCCCCCCCTTTTTGGGCAGTTCACTGTTTTATGTAAACCGGAGTGATTTGCATTTCCTACAAGAACCTCGGTATATAAAAATTAAAAATAAATAAATGTAGGGTGCATGATACAAATGGTTAATAATATGATGTTAACTTGGCTCTAAAAACCCTGTCCCTTGTCCCATGTATTTCCATGACATGTTTCTCTGCATTACCAGCTAGTCTATTTTGCCCATGTTGGCAATAACTCAGTAGCCAACACCCTCACGATAAACTAATAGAGCACTAAAGATAAACATTTATTGGGGTGAGGGGCAAGGGACATAGTGAAAGATAACTTGTAATTTGTGACCTACTGATCTTAGGATTCCTTTTTGAGTTATTCTCAGATTTTAACCATTGAATTCCTTCTGTAGTATGTTCATACATAATGTTATGGCTCTAGCTGCTGTGCAGCCTCCACTCCACCAGAGGACTCTGAGCCCCACTCAGTACCGTACTCTCCAGCATCTCCCTAGTCATATGCTCCAGCCGATCTTATAGCCTTAGCCTGTGCTCCACCAGGGGACTTCCATGAGCACATTCCCCAGGCTAGCCCCTCTCTCTCCTACCTGCACCACACCCAGACTCTAGCACTACTTAGCCAAGTCTCTCCTTTGCCTCAATGCTTCAGCATCGCGTTCCTATCTGCTCCTTGCTCTAGCCACTCCTGCCTTGCAGCCTTTTCAGACCTTTTCTTGTTTTGTCTCTTGGCCTTTGGGCCTTCTGACCCTAGCTCTGCCATGCCTTGTCTTCTGGCCTTTGGGCCTTTCCTAATTCATGGCCTATCTGGCCATCCTTGACCTCTGGCCTAGCCCTGAGGCCTTTCTGGGCCTTTCCTTGTCTTGCCTCTCGGGACATTTCTGTATTGTTGCTTTGGGCTTTATGTTCCATGTTCTGTGTAGTCCTTGTCCTGTTCTGTCCTGTACTTGCCCTAGCCTTTTCTGAGTTCCAGTTCACTCTTACCTCCACACAGCTCTAGTCTGTTCCAGGTGTTGCAGTTCACTCTTACCTCCACGCAACTCCATTCTGTTCCTGAGTTCCAGCCCTGCCTGCATACAGTTCCTAAGTTCCAGCCTTGCCCATATACTGTTCCTGAGTTCCAGTCCAAGCATAACCTCAGCCTCATCAGATCACTCAAGTCATGCCATCTTGAAGGTGGTGTCTACCATGCTCTGCTAGCAATGGAGCCGCAACATATAACCTTTTGGCATCATTTTTCTCCTTATTGGGTTTAATGAAGCGTAGAAATTGGCTTCTTGTGACTCTCCTTTTTAGACAAAAAAAAAGAACTTGGTGGCTGACTTCAAACTGATTATATTGCAATCCATATTTGTGAAATGTCTTTTTCCTATAAGCCCAGGAGCCATTTTTAGCACAGTCCAATACATTTAGCATAGCTAGATGAAAGCTGTGGTGTATTTGGGGATTTTTGACCAAAAGCTCTTATCGTAAGTAGTCTGGCACTGACATCCAGCATTTAAAAAGAGCCCCCCCCCCCCCACACACACACACACACACTCCTAAACTGGCATGTATAGTGCATTCAGAAAGTAACCAGACCCTTTCACTTCTTCCAACTTTTGTTACAGCCTTTATTTTTAACATGGATAATATGCAATTTTCCCCTCAATCCACACGCAGTATCCCATAATGACAAAGCAAAATCAGGTTTTAGAAATTTGTGCAAATTAATTTTAAAAAAACCTCTGAAATATCGCACTTACATAAAAGTATTCAGCCCCTTTGCTATGATACTCAAAGTTGAGCTCAGGTGTATCTTGTTTCTGTTGATCATCCTCGAAATGTTTCTTCAGCTTGATTAGAGTCCACCTGTGGTAAATTCAATTGACTGGACATGATTTGGAAAGGCCCACACCAGTCTATATAAGGTCCCACAGTTGACAGTGCATGTCAGAGCAAAATCAAAGCCATGAATTCTAAGGAATTGTCTGTAGACCTCTGAGACAGCATTGTGTTGAAGCACAGATCTGGGGAAGAGTACAAAAATATTGCTGCAGCATTGAAGGTCCTGAAGAACACAGTGGCCTCCATCATTCTTAAATGGAAGCAGTTTGGAACTAATAGTACTCTTCCTAGAGCTGGCCACCCACCCAAACTGAGCAATCGGAGAAGAAGGGCCTTGGTCAGGGAGGTGACCAAGACCCTGATGGTCACTCTGACAGAGCTCCAGAGTTCTGCTGTGGAGATGGGAGAACCTTCCAGAAGGACAACCATCTCTGCAGCACTTCACCAATCAGGCCTGTATTGTAGTGGCCAGATGGAAGCCACTCCTCAGTAAAAGGCACATGACAGCCCACTTGGAGTTTGCCAAAAGGCACTTAACTAACTCTCAGAACATGAAAAACAAGATTTTCTGGTCTGAACTCTGGACTGAATGCCAAGCATCATGTCTGGAGGAAACCAGGCACCGCTCATCACCTAGCAAATGCCATCCCTATGGTGAAGCATGGTGGTGGCAGCATCATGATATGGGGATGTTTTTCAGCTGCAGGAACTGGTAGGCTAGTCAGGATTGAGGAAAAGATGAAACAAGCAAAGTGCAGAGAGATCCTTGATGAAAACCTGCTCCAGAGTGCTCTGGACCTCAGACTGGGGTGACGATTCACCTTCCAACAGGACAACAGGGAAATAATAATCCCCTTGTACAGGTCCTTGGTGAGGCCTCACCTGGAGTACTGTGTTCAGTTCTGGAGACCATATCTCAAAGGAGACAGACAGGATGGAGGCAGTTCAGAAAAGGGCGACCAAAATGGTGGGTGGTCTCCATCGAATGACTTATGAGGAGAGGTTGAAGAACCTGAATATGTATACTCTGGAGGAGAGGAGGAGTAGGGGTGATATGATACAGACCTTCAGATACTTGAAATGTTTTAATGATCCATGGTCATCAACAAACTTTTTCAACTGGAAACAATTTAGTAGAATTAGGGGTCATGATTTGAAACTCCAGGGAGGAAGACTTAGAACCAATATCAGGAAATATTTCTTCACTGAGAGGGTGGTGGATGCCTGGAATGCCCTTCTGGAGGAAGTGGTGAAAACTAAAACTGTGAAGGATTTCAAAAGAGCATGGGATAAACACTGTGGATCCCTAAAAGGCTAGAGGATGGGAATAAATAAAGCTAAACTGGCATGGAACGGCAGTTACTACCCTTAAGAGAAACATGGGGGTGACCTGCATGGAGCAGCAGTTACTACCTTGGGAAGCTTGCTGGGCAGACTAGATGGACCATTTTGGTCTTTTTCTGCTGTCATTACTATGTTACTATGTTACAATAACCCTAAGCACACAGCCAAGACAATGCAGGAGTGACTTCAGCACAAGTTTGAATGTCCTTGTGTGGCCCAGTCAGAGCCTGGACTTAAACCTGATCAAACATCTCTGGAGAGCCTTGAAAATAGCTGTGCATCGATGTTCCCCATCTAGCCTGACAGAATTTGGGTGGATCTGCAGAGAAGAATGGGAGAAAATCCCCAAATCCAGGTGTGCCAAGATTGTAGCATTATACCCAAGAAGACTTAAGGTTGTAATTGCTGCAAAAGGTGTTTCAACAAAGTACTGAGCAAAAGGGTCTGAATACTTATATAAATATATTTGTTTTTTTTAATTTGCACAAATTTCTACAAACCTGATTTTGCTTTGTCACAGTGTGGTATTATGTATAGATTAGGAAGGAAAAAAAAAGAATATTATCCATTTTAGAATAAGGGTGTAACATAACAAAATGTGGAAAAAGTGAAGTGGTCTGGTTACTTTCTGAATGCACTGTACATTGTAAGATAAACTACTCATGCCATCAACTGATGGAGAAAAAAAACTGATTACTGAATGCAAATCTAAAGCATCCACAATTTTTTCCTAAGCTTTTATACTTATATTTCCGTAACCTGATTGGGATATCCAGAAACAGAACAACTCTTCCCCCCCCCCCACCCAAGTTGATTAAAATGTCAATTTCAGAGCAAAGGAGGAAAGACTGAAAAAGCCAAATCCCTTCAAGTTTATCCAAAATGATTTAAAAAAAAAAAATCCAGGGAATGATGATTACCAGATTCAGTGTAATAAAAATCTCATCCTTTTCTTTTTAAAATGACTGTGAGAGGAAAATGGTGCCTTGCTGAATGTGACTGCACAGACCGAGGTGATGTGGGAACTGAAATGAACACAAGTCATTGTCATGTAAAGACTTGTCATTCTATAGCTGAATGGTTTGCATTTCAGTGGCAACTGAGCAGTACTTTTTCCTCCAAGCTTAGCTTTAATCTTGCAAGTAATACAGCAGGTGGCCAGTGACCCATGCAGACATGAATGAAATCATGGTTTTAGTTTTGTGAGCTTGCTAAATTTTAATTGTAGGTAAGTGAACGATGTAAGTGCCTGTCTTCTTTCCTCTCCTCCCCCATGTACATTTTTTTCCAGCACATCTTTAAATCTTGATTAGAGAGAGAGGTGCAGGGGAGACAGCCTCCATGGAGCTCAGAGAATTCCAGGTATCACTTGGCAGTCTCAGCTGCTGGCTAATTCTGGAGAATACTTCTATTCTACGTGGGGTAGGGGGTGGGGAATGCAATCTCTCCCTTGATGTATTGCTGCCCCTGCAGTGATAGGACTGATATGTTGGAGAAATGAGAGGACAAAGAGAGCAAAATATTGGAGAGCTACCAATGAAAGCTTCGGGCCCTTTCTGCAGCCTTTGGAGAGTGTAAGAAGCGGAAGTGGAGTAGCATCTCAGAATGGAGGTGACATACTCAGCCAAGGAAATGAACAAAGTTTGGTGCTGCCAGACTTTTTTACCATTGTGGCATGCTCCGGTTTTGTAGATGTTTGAGCCAGGCTGTTCAGTTTTCTGGTTTCTGTTACTGAGCAATTTGTTTTCAATGATTTAATTTCATAAATAGTATATATATAATTTTCAATAACTGAAAAAAAACTTTTAAGTTGACTGGGGATATAAAACAAAGCTGAAAGGCTGTGTTTCAACATGGTCTTTGGCAAGATCTTAATCATATATCCCAGGTTAAGCTTCATGCCTATTCAGTTTAATCACAGGTTTCTGTTGGTCCATCTTAATCCATTAGGTCCTTCCAGTATATTTCTATTTTAACATAATAAATGAAGTTTATGAGGAAGTTAATTTCTAGGCCAATAGTTTACCATCCTGAAACATAACCCTGAACTGGGGAGACTGGTGATCACTCTGACTCTTCTCTTGAGAACTGTTTGGCAATGGTGCTCCTACCAGGAGCCTGCACTCTGCCATTTATAACTGTCGGAGTAATCTGAGTAGAGCCTTCTCACAGTGCTAGAATAAAAAAAAAAATCTCTGGATAGCATAATGACCACGTTTTTTTTAAATAAAGATGAAAAATTATTGGTTATGACAAAGATTAGAGGCTGTAGAATCACTACATAAAATTTATTCCAGGTAGAGAGAACAGCAAAAACAAGTAGCAAATGTGCTTTGCTTCCTAAAGAGCTGAGGAAAAGAGAACTTACTTTATTTGTAACCTTGATCAAATTTTAATCCAGAGAAGAGCTGGTAATACATTAAACAGATGTGACAGAAATAGCATCAGAGAGCATGCTGTACACTGCAATTGCTGTAGGGAACAATAGCTCTGACTATATTTTCTCTTCTGGTGTAGAATGTTTTCTGTAACCCCTGGGTGAGATAAAACATGGATACAGGACCGAAAAGCACATAATTAAGGATTTGACCCTATTTGCAACAGTTTTGCAGGATAGCTTATACTTCTGAGTGGTCCAGGGCTCCCTGGGGAGGGGAAGCTTATCTTCAAGGCCCTTCTGCCTTAGGCCAGAACTGCATACAGTACTCAAGGTGCAGTGATACCAATGGATCTATACAAAGACATTATATTCTCAGGTTTGTTCACTATTCCTTCCCTAATAATTTCAAATATTCTGTTTGCCTTTTTGACTGCCACCACCAATTTAGCCAAAATTTTCAAGGTATTGTCCACAAAGACTTTGAGGTCTTTTTCCTGGTTGGTAACCCCTAACATGAAATCCAGCATTGTGTACCTATAGTTGGGATTATTTTTCCTTATATGCTTTCCTTTGCATTTGTCCACATTAAATTGCATCTGCCCAGTCTTTTAGTCTCACAAAAGTCTTCCTACAGTTCTTCACAATCTGCTGCTGTTTGGACAACTCAAAACAATTTTCTGTCATCTGTAAGTTTGGTCACCTCACTTTGTTGTCCCTTTCTCCAACTCATTTATGAATATGCTGAATAGCACAGGTCCCAGTATAGACCCCGAGGCATTCACTAATGACTTTTCTCCATTTTGAAAACTGACCATTTAGTCGTCCTCCTCTTTCCTGTCTTTTATCGAGTTACTAATCCACAACAGGACTCTGTCTCCTATTACATGACCTCCCAAATTTACTGAGGAGTCTCTCATGAAGGACTTTTTCAAATGCCTTCTGAAAATCCACAGGGTTTAATTGGAAGGCAGAAAGAAAGTGGAAATATGAAGCAGGTGGAGAGAGGTGAAGTAAAGTGGGATTGGGGCCTGGGCTGGTTGTGACCTGTGGAGGGAGGGGACTGAGTGCACATGTGAACACATCAATAGCAGCAGCAGATGCAATGGGGCTGACAGGCATTTCACCTCCTGTATTCCTGTCAGTTGTCCTGGAAACTGCACAAAAATCAAGACCATGTGGCTCTTGTTTAATGGTAAGCTGCTCCAACACTCTCTGATCTGCTTTCTCTGGAGTCTGGGGGCCCAGAAATAATTCTGCCACTTCCAGTTCTGCTCCATTTCCTGTAGGAAGCCAGAACTTACTCCTCAAGCTCTACTGTCTCCTTATGTCCTGGAAAGAAGGTGGCAGAATGCCATTCTGGGTTTCTCTTCCAGAAATTAAGCCCTAGGTAACAGATGCAAAAAAGGGCTGAATTATTACAAGTTTCAGATATGTGAGCCATAGTGCTTATCAAGGCCAGCGTTGAAGCACTGGCACTATTGCACTTAAGTTAGTTGGAACTCTACTAAGAGGAATACTCCATCTGTGTCAGAAGAGTCGTTTACAACTACCCCATTTGGGCTGCTGTATTGCTAATGTCCTGGTTCTGTAAAAATCAGAGACACCATCTTAAGTGTGTGGACTTCTTAGTTGAATTTTTAGGAGGCAGGGTAGTGCTGCCCCCTCTTATTTTCAGGGTAAAAATACCTTTAGGCCTTGTTTAAAGTCTAGATTAGAAAGGCAGAAAGGGTGCCACCTTCCCATTTTTATGAAATATTTCCTCTTTTTAGAATTTGTGTTGAAGGAAGTATTTTATTTTTTTCATCTTCCCTTCCTTTTTGTTTTGCATATTGAAGACCAGTTTTTACTTTTGATAGCTAAAATTCCTTTGACCATGGGAATTCATTTAGCAATAATCAGGAGAGAGGTTTTTTTCCAGAGGAGTCTCTCACCCAGAGTTTCCGAAGGGATGGGCTCCACTTTAACCAGGGTGGAACCAGACTGCTGGCGCTAACCTTTAAAAAGGAGATAGAGCAGCTTTTAAACTAGAACAAAGGGGAAAGCCGACAGTCGCTCAGCAGTGCATGGTTTGGAGAGAGGTAGCTTCAAAGGATACTAATGATGCATTAGAATTAGGGCATCCCGACAGTGAGGTTCCAATAATTAGAAAAATAGTCCAAGTGCCTGTAACTAAAAACTCACCTGAGCTAAAAAAATTCTAGCGTATCCCTATCAATTAAAAAGTAGAATGAAAATACAAACAAAAAACAAACTTTGAAATGTTTGTATGCTAATGCCAGAAGTCTAAGAAGTAAGATAGAAGCACAGTCCAGATGTATTCCACACATTAAGAAAGGTGGAAAGAAGGCAAAACGATTACCGGCATGGTTAAAAGGGGAGGTGAAAGAAGCTATTTTAGCCAAAAGATTTTCATTCAAAAATTGGAAGAAGGATCCAACAGAAGAAAATAGGATAAAGCATAAACGTTGGCAAGTTAAATGTAAGACATTGTTAAGACAGGCTAAGAGAGAATTTGAAAAGAAGTTGGCTGTAGAGGCAAAAACTCACAGTAAAAACTTTTTAAAATATATCTGAAGCAGAAAGCCTGTGAGGGAGTCAGTTGGACCGTTAGATTATCGAGGGGTTAAAGGGGCACATAGAGAAAATAAGGCCATCGCGGAAAGAGTAAATGATTTCTTTGCTTCGGTGTTTACTGAAGAGGATGTTGGGGAGGTACCCGTAATGGAGAAGGTTTTCATGGGTAATGATTCAGATGGATCAAATCACGGTGAACCTAGAAGATGTGGTAGGCCTGATTGACAAACTGAAGAGTAGTAAATCACCTGGACTGGATGGTATACACTCCAGAGTTCTGAAGGAACTAAAAAATGAAATTTCAGACCTATTAGTAAAAATTTGTAACCTATCATTAAAATCATCCATTGTACCTGAAGACTGGAAGATAGCAAATGTAACCCCAATATTTAAAAAGGGCTCCAGGGGCGATCCGGGAAACTACAGACCGGTTAGCCTGACTTCAGTGCCAGGAAAAAATAGTGGTAAGTGTTCTAAACATCAAAATCACAGAACATATAGAAAGACATGGTTTAATGGAACAAAGTCAGCATGGCTTTACCCAGGGCAAGTCTTGCCTCACAAATCTGCTTCACTTTTTTGAAGGAGTTAATAAAATGTGGATAAAGGTGAACCGGTGGATGTAGTATACTTGGATTTTCAGAAGGCATTTGACAAAGTTCCTCATGAGAGGCTTCTAGGAAAAGTAAAAAGTCATGGGATAGGTGGCGATGTCCTTTCGTGGATTGCAAACTGGCTAAAAGACAGGAAACAGAGAGTAGGATTATATGGACAATTTTCTCAGTGGAAGGGAGTGGACAGTGGAGTGCCTCAGGGATCTGTATTGGGACCCTTACTTTTCAATATATTTATAAATGATCTGGAAAGGAATACGACGAGTGAGATAATCAAATTTGCAGATGACACAAAATTGTTCAGAGTAGTTAAATCACAAGCAGATTGTGATAAATTGCAGGAAGACCTTGTGAGACTGGAAAATTGGGCATCCAAATGGCAGATGAAATTTAATGTGGATAAGTGCAAGGTGATGCATATAGGGAAAAATAACCCATGCTATAATTACACAATGTTGGGTTCCATATTAGGTGCTACAACCCAAGAAAGAGATCTAGGTGTCATAGTGGATGACACATTGAAATCGGTTCAGTGTGCTGCGGCAGTCAAAAAAGCAAACAGAATGTTGGGAATTATTAGAAAGGGAATGGTGAATAAAACGGAAAATGTCATAATGCCTCTGTATCGATCCATGGTGAGACCGCACCTTGAATACTGTGTACAATTCTGGTCGCCGCATCTCAAAAAAGATATAATTGCGATGGAGAAGGTACAGAGAAGGGCTACCAAAATGATAAGGGGAATGGAACAGCTCCCCTATGAGGAAAGACTAAAGAGGTTAGGACTTTTCAGCTTGGAGAAGAGACGGCTGAGGGGGGATATGATAGAGATGTTTAAAATCATGAGAGGTCTAGAACGGGTAGAGGTGAATCGGTTATTTACTCTTTCGGATAGTAGAAAGACTAGGGGGCACTCCATGAAGTTAGCATGTGGCACATTTAAAACTAATTGGAGAAAGTTCTTTTTTACTCAGCGCACAATTAAACTCTGGAATTTGTATGTGGTCAGTGCAGTTAGTATAGCTGTGTTTAAAAAAGGATTGGATAAGTTCTTGGAAGAGAAGTCCATTACCTGCTATTAAGTTCACTTAGAGAATAGCCACTGACATTAGCAATGGTAACATGGAATAGACTTAGTTTTTGGGTACTTGCCAGGTTCTTATGACCTGGATTGGCCACTGTTGGAAACAGGATGCTGGGCTTGATGGACCCTTGGTCTGACCCAGTATGGCATTTTCTTATGTTCTTATGTTATGTAATTCTGGTCACCACATCTCAAAAGATGTAGTTGCACTGGAGAAAGTATAGAGAAGGGCAACCAAAATGATAAAGGGCATAGAACGGCTCCCCTATGAGGAAAGGCTAAAGAGGTTAGGGCTGTTCTGCTTGGAGAAGAGACGGATAAGGGGGGGATAAGATAGTCCACAAAATCATGAAAGGGCTTGAACAGGTAAATGTAATTCAGTTATTTACTCTGACAATAAAAGGACTAGGAGGCATTCAATGAAGATAGCAAGTAGCTCTTTCAAAAGAAATCAGAATTCTTTTCCTCGCAACGCATAATTAAGCTCTAGAATTCATTGCCAGAGAATGTTGTTATGACAGTTAATGTAACTGGGTTTAAAAAAGGTTTGAATAAGTTCCTAGAGGAGAATTCCATAAACTGCTATTTAATCAATAAGGAATAGTAGTTTGGGATATATTTAATGTTTGACTACTTGCCAGGTACTTGTGACTTGGATTGGCCACTGTTGGAAAAATGATGCTGGGCTTGATGGACCCCTAGTCTGAAAAGCAGGTTGTTAAAGCAAGCAAAAACCACACTTTGAAATGTCTGTATGCCAATGCCAGAAGTCTAAAAAGTAAGATGGGAGAGTTAGAGTGTATAGCAGCAAATGATGAGATTGACATAATTGGCATCACAGAGACTTGGTGGAAGGAGGATAACCAATGGGACAGTGCTATATCAGGGTACAAATTATATCGCAATGATAGGGAGGATCAACCTGGTGGGGGTGTGGCACTTTATGTCCGGGAGGGTATATAGTCCAACAGGATAAAGATCATACAAGAGGCTAAATTCTCAGTAGAATCTATATGGGTAGAAATCCCATGTGTGTTGGGTAAGAGTATAGTGATAGGAGTATACTACCGTCCACCTAGACAAAATGGTCAGACAGATGATGAAATGCTAAGAGAAATCAGGGAAGCAAACCAATTTGGCAGTGCAATAATAATGGGAGATTTCAATTACCCCAATATTGACTGGGTAAATGTAACATCAGGACTTGCTAGAGACAAAGTTCCTGGATGTAATAAAGGACTGCTTCATGGAGCAATTGGTTCAGGAACCAACAAGAGGGGGAGCTATTTTAGATTTGGTGAGAGAAGTAACGGTGATGGGGCCACTTGGCAACAGTGATCATAACATGATCAAATTTAAACTAATAACTGGAAGGGGGACAATAGCTCTAACACTAAATTTTAAAAAGGGAAACTTTGATAAAATGAGGAAAATAGTTAGAAAAAAACTGAAAGGTGCAGCTGCAAAGGTTAAGTGTTCAACAGGCTTGGACATTGTTTAAAAATGCAGTCCATATGTATTCTGCACATTAAGAAAGGTGGAAGGAAGGCAAAATGATTATCATCATGGTTAAAAGATGAGGTTAAAGAGGCTATGTTAGCCAAAAAAAATCCTTCAAAAATTGGAAGAAGGATCCATCTGAAGAAAATAGGATAAAACATAAGCATTGTCAAGCTAAGTGTAAAACATTGATAAGACAGGCGAAGAGAGAATTTGAAATGAAGTTGGCCATAGAGGCAAAAACTCATAATAAAAACTTTTTTAAATATATCCAAAGCAAGAAACCTGTGAGGGAGTCAGTTGGACCATTAGATGACAGAGGGGTTAAAGGGGCTCTTAGGGAAGATAAGGCCATTGCAGAAAGAGTAAATGAATTATTTTCCTCTGTTTACTAATGAGGATGTTGGGGAGATACCAGTTCCGGAGATGGTTTTCAGGGGTGATGAGTCAGACGAACTGAACGAAATCACTGTGAACCTGGAAGATGTAGTAGGCCAGATTGACAAATTAAAGAGTAGCAAATCACCTGGACTGGATGGTGTGCATCCTAGGGTTCTGAAGGAACTCAAAAATGAAATTTCTGATCAATTAGCTAAAATTTGTAACCTATCATTAAAATCATCCATTGTACCTGAAGGCTGGAGGGTGGCCAACATAACCCCAATATTTAAAAAAGGCTCCAGGGGCGAATTATTAGAAAGGGAATGGTGAATAAAACGGAAAATGTCATAATGCCTCTCTATCGCTCCATGGTGAGACCGCACCTTGAATACTGTGTACAATTCTGGTCGCCACATCTCAAAAAAGATATAATTGCAATGGAGAAGGTACAGAGAAGGGCTACCAAAATGATAAGGGGAATGGAACAGCTCCCCTATGAGGAAAGACTAAAGAGGTTAGGACATTTCAGCTTGGAGAAGAGACGGCTGAGGGGGGATATGATAGAGATGTTTAAAATCATGAGAGGTCTAGAACGGGTAGATGTGAATTGGTTATTTACTCTTTCGGATAGTAGAAAGACAAGGGGGTACTCCATGAAGTTAGCATGGGGCACATTTAAAACTAATCAGAGAAAGTTCTTTTTTACTTAAACTCTGGAATTTGCTGCCAGAGGATATGGTTAGTGCAGTTAGTATAGCTGTGTTTAAAAAAGGATTGGATAAGTTCTTGGAGAAGCCCATTACCTGCTATTAAGTTCACTTAGAGAATAGCCACTGCCATTAGCAATGGTAACATGGAATAGACTTTTTGGGTACTTGCCAGGTTCTTATGGCCTGGATTGGCCACTGTTGGAAACAGGATGCTGGGCTTGATGGACCCTTGGTCTGACCCATTATGGCATTTTCTTATGTTCTTATGATCCGGGTAACTATAGACCAGTGATTCTGACTTCAGTGCTGGGAAAAATAGTGGAAACTATTCTCAAGATCAAAATCGTAGAGCATATAGAAAGACATGGTTTAATGGAACACAGTCAACATGGATTTACCCAAGGGAAGTCTTGCCTAACAAATCTGCTTCATTTTTTTGAAGGGGTTAATAAACATGTGAATAAAGGTGAACCGGTAGATGTAGTGTATTTGGATTTTCAGAAGGCATTTGACAAAGTCCCTCATGAGAGGCTTCTACGAAAACTAAAAAGTCATGGGATAGGAGGCGATGTCCTTTCGTGGATTACAAACTGGTTAAAAGACAGGAAACAGAGTAGGATTAAATGGTCAATTTTCTCAGTGGAAAAGGGTAAACAGTGGAGTGCCTCAGGGATCTGTACTTAGACCCGTGCTTTTCAATATATATATATATATAAATGATCTGGAAAGGAATACGACGAGTGAGGTTATCAAATTTGCGGATGATACAAAATTATTCAGAGTAAAATCACAAGCAGACTGTGATACCTTACAGGAGGACCTTGCAAGACTGGAAGATTGGCCATCCAAATGGCAGCTTTTTGGAATTCATTGCTGGAGGATGTGGCAAAGGCAGTTAGTATAGCTGGGTTTAGAAAACTTTTGACAAGTTCCTGGAGGAAAAGTCCGTAAACAGTTATTAACCAGGTAGACTTGGGGGAAAGCCACTGCTTATTCCTGAGCCTAAGCAGCATGGAATCTATCTACGTTGGAATCCTTCCCGGTACTTGTACATAAGTTAACTTCCCCTTTCCCCTTCCTCCCCTCCCCCTCCTGTACATAATACCCTCATTAAATAACTATCCTTTTTCCCCTACTTATGCCATTAAGATTTGTACAGAATCTGCCCTCTCATAATTTAAAACATATCTCTTATACCGTTGTATTACAAGACTAAGTTAATTACATTCATAAGTTATCTAATGTTTTTCCTATGTTCTCATATGCTGTCAAATATTTTCCTATGTTACTCTTATGCGTTCCATGTAACGGTTGTGCCTTTTCTTCTGCCTTCCGCCCTTTCTTTATAAACCGGTACGATGTGCAAACGGCTATCGGTATATAAAAAATGTTAAATAAATAAATACTTGTGATCTGTTATGGCAGTTCTTATGCTTTGCAGCAGTGAGATCAGGGAGGCTTGTGAAGAAGGACAGAAAGAGATGGAAGCAGATCCTGGTGAAAAACCTATTCCAGTCTGCCACAGACATGGGGCTGGGGTGAAGATTAACCTTTCAGCATGCAGTGATCCTAATAGAGATGTGCACCAAAAATTGATTTTTTTTTTTTTGTTTCTAAGTGGGACTGGGTTTGGAATTAGATTACTTTAATGTTCTTTCTCTTAACCAAAATAAAATTTAAACTTTAAACAAACCACCCTTCCTGCCCCCCCCAAATGGGGTCTTCCCAGGATCCTTTACTCCATCCCACCCTCGCCAATAACCAAGAGCTGGGGGCTTTCTGGGTTGGCCTGAGCTAAGCTCAGATGGGGCCTCTCCAAGCCCCTCTCTGCAAAGAAGCTGAAGCCATGGTCTCTCCTGGCCCCAACTTAACTTTTCTGTGGGAGTCTATGATCTCAGTCACTGTTACTCTGCCGACACACCTTTTTAAAAATGTTAAACCTACAGTCATAAAACTAAATGGCACCAACTGGCTCTGAGTCAGGTGCCATTTTGATGTCATACTTGAAGGTGGTCTTGGGGCTGGCTGGCACCAGTTTTTAAAAAGATGTAAGTAGAGGCCAGGAGAGGGCTTCAGCTTTTTTGTTGGTTGGAATAGAGGGGCCCAAGGATGGCGCCTAGAAACTGAAGTAGTAGTGTTGGAGCTAGGGGAGGCTCCACTTTTTAAAAATGTTTTAATGTTTATTTGGAATAAACCCAAAATTATGAGGATATTTTGCTTTTGTTTTTTTCTTAGACGTGCCCCAAAATGGACATTTTTGTTCTGAAAACTCATTTGTTAAAAAAATTAATGCACATTCCTAGACCCTAAGCACAAAGCAAAATTAACACTGGAGTAGCTCAGCAAGAAGAAAGTGAATGTCTTCTAGTGACCCAGTCAAAGCCCAGACCTGAATAAAAAAAAAAAAATCTATGGTAAGACTTGAAGATTGCAGTCCATGATCAATCCCCAGCCAATTTGAAAGAACTTGAGCTCTTCTACCAAGAAGAATGAGTAAAAACTATACCATCTCACTGTGCAAACTTGGTAGACTATCATAAATGATTCATGGCTTTGTTTTCTGCCAAAGGGGCTTCTAACAAATATTGTGGCAAGGGATGTGAAGAATTATAAGACAGAAGACTTTTTGTTTTTTATTCTTAATTAGTTTTAAAATATTTCTGTAATAGCTCTTTCATGATGAAAGTATAGGGGTAGATTTTAAAACTTGCACGAACGCGTCCATGTGCTCCCTTTACCCGGCGTACACACATGGACACGCGATTTTATAACATGTACATGCTGAGCCTGTGCCGAGCCATGCGGCCTTTCCCCATTCCTGCCAGGTCGCTCCAAAATCGGAGCGGCCTCAGAGGGAACTTCCCTACCCCGCCACCCCACCTTCCCTTCCCCTACCTCTCTCGCCCTTTCCCCTCTACCTTTTTGCTGAATTTTTTTTATTTCAAAACTCACTTCAGCACTGGGGCTGAAGTAAGTTGCCGGTGCATGATCCCCGGCACAGCAGCAAATGGCTGCTGGGCCGGAAACCTCTGGTCCCACCCCTCCCCACCCCCTCCCATCCCTTTTTACAAGCCCCAGGACTTACACGTGTCCCGGGGCTTTATGCGCGTCACCAGGCCTTTTGAAAATAGGCCTGGTGCGCGTAACCTTTTGAAAATCTGCCCCATAGTGTATGTCTAGATTAGTGAAACATTCCTAATTTAATGCATTTTGATTTCTATTTTTTTACACAGAATATGAAAAAAATGTACAAGGGTGTGAACTTTTTTTTTTAACAAAGCAACAGATCAAGGAATGCTTGTGAGTTCTTTTTAATCAAGCCAGTAATGCTCAAACAACTGAGACTGCATTTTTTTATTACATTTCTTGGTCTCCGATTTGCATTTCTTGATACTTGATGATCTTCTGTCTTTCCATGCATAGTACAGAATAGTCACTTGGTACTGACACTTTGTTACTCCTTTTATCAATGTTCTTTACCACTGTCTGGTTTTTAGCCTCATTTTAATTGGCTAGTCTATGAATGTCCTATGTGAACTCAACTTCTTCATTCCCAGTAATTATGTCCTGATCCCAGGATGACTCTGTATAATGCAGTTTTAGATGTTGATATTGAAAGAGGTTTGTCTGGGTATTTTTAGAGTTCCTTGGACACACTGAGGTCTTAAATTGATGACACCCCTAACTTACAGGTCGATACAGTAAGGCCGCGGTAGAAACAGTGCGGCAGTGTCGGGCGCACCCTTCCTCCCCGCACGCACAGTTCTCTTCACTTAGTCCCCGATACTCTCTTCTAATTGCATGCAAATGCATGCCGCGGCTTTAAAGCGTTAGGGAAGGGTTATGCCCGCGTAACCCATTTTACTGTATAGGCGCTTAATACAGCACCTATACAGTAACCTGGGTGCGCTGGTACCTGTCATTTGAAATGACAGGCACCAGGAAGTGTAAAAAAAAAAAACCAAAAATATATAAAAACCTGAGTGTTAAAAAAAAATTTTTTTTTTAAATACCTGTCACTTTCATGCGGTCATCCAGGCAGCGGCGTGGGTCCAGGCGGGCGGCGGCGGGAGCCGGGTGTTCGATCGAGGCCGCGGGCGGGTAGGCACGTGTTCGATTGGGCGGGCGCGGCAGCGGGATCCAGGGGGCGGGTGGGCGCATGTTCAAACGAGGCCGAGTCGCACAGGCGCGCATTAATTCAGGCGGAGGGAGCCGGCGGCGAAAGCGGCCTCCGGCAACTCCCACCGGCAGGCGCGCATTCACTGCCGGTGGGGGTTGCCGGAGGCCGCTTTCGCCGCTGGCTCCCTCCGCCTGAATTAATGCGCGCCTGTGCGACCCGGCCGGGTCTCACAGGCGCGCATTAATTCAGGCGGAGGGAGCCGGGTGGTCGTGCATTCATCCAGGCAGAGGGAACCGTGGGCCGTTTTCGCCACCGGTTCCCTCTGCCTGGATGAATGGCCGTGCGATTTCAGTGCTGAAGGCAGTCACATGCCGTGGTCATGGCATGTGACTGCCTTCAGCGCTGAAATCGCACGGCCATTCCTTCACTGCCGGTGGCCGTGCATTCATCCAGGCAGAGGGAACCGTGGGCCGTTTTCGCCACCGGTTCCCTCTGCCTGGATGAATGGCCGTGCGAAATCGGGAGGAAGGGAGAAGGGCTGCCGTAGCAGGCCCAAGCCTTGCTACTTTTTCGTTTTTTGGGTTTTTTTGCTTCGGGAGGAGGGGACCGGACGGGCTGCAGGAGACCGGACTGGGGCTACACCGGAGACCGGACGGGCTGGACCGGAGACCGGACGGGACCAGGGCGGGTAAGCAATGTTTTTTACACTACACTACACTACACTAACTCCTACTAGGGGGAGGCGGTAAACTAACACGTTAAGGCCGCGGCAAAACAGCGGGTTACTGAGGAGATAGTATCAGCGCCCGTTACAGTATCGGAGGGGAATAGCTAATTCCTTCATTATACAGCTTTTTCGTTCATTTACATGCTGGGTGCGGAAAGGGTTATGAGTCTATTTTAGGAAGTGCTAAGGACGTGTGAAACTGGAGACTGTATCGCTGGATCGCCTTACTCGTCTGTATTGTGCGCTCCCAGCACGTTACAGACGGGCAATCTTTAACTGCACTTTACTGTATCGACCTGTTAGCGTGAAAACTCAGATATTCAAAATTATATAGTTAAGTTATCCCAGGACAAGCAGGATGCTAGTCCTCACATATGGGTGACATCATTGATGGAGCCCTATTGCGGAAAACTTTCTGTCAAAGTTTCTAGAAACTTTTGACTGGCACTTTGAGCCCACTGAGCATGTCCAGCATGCCATGATATTCTCGGCCACAGGGTTCTCCCTTCAGTCTTCGTTTTTCCGCGCTGATGTTGGCATTGCGGAGCAGGAGCCTGTGTGAGTTTCTCACAAATTGTCTGACTAAAAATCAGATTTAAAAAACATTTATTCTCTCCCATATCGGGGTCTCTTGTGTTACCACCGGCTGGTGAGTAAATTTAGTCTCTTTTTTTACTCTCCTGAGTAGAAATAATTTTTCTCTCATTTTTCTCTCATTTTCATAGACGGCTGTCAACGAAAATATGGCCACGGGATTTAAAAAATGTCCCAACTGTAATCGGACTATGTTCATTACAGATCCACACCTCTAGTGTGTCCTTTGCTTAGGTCAAACATACGACATAACAACCTGTCCCAAGTGTGCTGAAAGGCCCGCCAAGAAAAGATGGAACATTTATTCCATCTACAACTTTTGTCTCCGGCCGGAGTCTCGAAGCATTTAATACTACTCAAAAAGCGTCGTCTAGAAGGCTCGAGGGATCGCTCAGCACCGACCACCATCCATAGCATCAACAAGGTCGGCGGCAGAACATCGACCAAAGCATTGCCATCGGCACAGACACCCATCGATCCCAGAGGCGCTTCTCTCCCCAGAGAAATCGACCGCAAAACGGCCTCGACTTCAAGAAACATCAAGGCCTTCACCTCCTCTCGATGCACCGATCATCGAACCTCCACAGGGCCCTGAGGAAGGACCAACAACACCTCCACCGCCACCACGTGTAGCTGCTCTGCCTGCACCAGCTATCACGGAGGAATTGACAGATTTTATCCGTCAAGCGGTGCTCCAAGCATTAAAGGAAAAGCAACCATTGATGCCCTCGCCAACGTCGAGGCCGGTGCCATCACCGATGCCGGTGCCTGCACTGATGCCAGTACCAACACCGAAGTCTGCACTGACATCGAGGCGGCCGTTGATACCGATGCCTCTCCCATCGTCCAATACCAGAACCGATGCCGACACCAGTACCTGGGGCCCCAGGACAGCCAGAATTAGCGTTGTTTCAGCTTCTGATGAACAGATTCGACGCAATCGTCGGTGCTCTACCATCGATTCCGGCCAAGCCACAGGAAGATGTCCCTGGACGGATACCACTAGATGATCCACAGCCAGGTCCTTCAGGACTTTCTCAACCTCCAAGGTCTTCTCCCACGTCTCCACGTCAAGAGGACCCTTATGATTCCTGGGAAGACAGACATATGGATACTTCTTCTGAAGGGTTTATGTCTGATCCTTCTCCTCCAGAAGAAAGGAAGAAATCTCCACTGGAAGATTTATCCTTTACAAATTTTGTTAAGGATATGGCAGACACCATACCATTTACTTTGGTATCAGAAGAGGACACAAGACAACAAACATTGGAAGTCCTACAGTTCGTGGACCCTCCAAAAGAAGTCTTGGCCATCCCTGTCCACAAAGTTCTGCTAGACTTACAGCACAGACTCTGGGAGCATCCATGCTCAGTATTTCCATAAATAAGAGAGTGGACACCACTTATTTGGTACAATCTGTCCCTGGATACCAGAAATCGCAACTGCCACGTCAATCAGTTGTTGTGGAGTCTGCACAAAAGAAATCTAAGTGAATAAGACCTCATTCCTCCACTCCTCCAGGCAAGGATCACAGATTCCTGGACTCCTTGGGCAGGAAAGTCTATCAAAGGGCCATGCTCAATACAAGGATTGCGTCATATCAACTAAATATGACGCAATACCAGAGAAACCTGTGGAAACAGATGCAAGATCTCTCAAATTCGTTACCACAGCAGTATGAAGAAGAAGCTCAAACCATATTTCACAAAGGGCTTGAAGCTGGTAAGCACGAAGTCCGAACCGCTTACGACAATTTTGAAACTGCTTCAAGAGTAGCGGCCTCGGGCATAAATGCACGTCGCTGGGCATGGCTTAAGGCCTCAGACCTGAGGCCTGAGGTCCAAGAAAAACTGGTTGATTTGCCATGCATAAGGGACAACTTTTTGGCTCAAAGGTGCAGGACGCTGTGGCCCAATTAAAAGAACGCACAGAAACCTTGCGTCAACTGTCATCAGTTCCGCAGGATTCTGCGGCATCTTCATCTCGCCGCCCTCCTAGGAAGGAATCTTGAAGGCCTTTCTACAGGCAGAGGTGTTATTACCTTCCAGCATCAATGGTTTCTCTAGGCACCATGCTTCCACTTCTTCAAACAGGAGATTGGCTTTGTTCTCTGGATCTACAAGATGCTTATGCTCACATTCCAAAAATGTGGAATTCCTTACCCGCTGAGATTCGGACAGAGGAGGACATTAACAGCTTTAGGAAGCAGATAAAAACCTGGCTATTCGAACAGGCTTTTAGCCTGAATAGTTGACCCCGTTTTCCATAGTAGTACAGAGACACTAGGAGAGGAGGGAGAGGAGAGTCTAAGAGGGAAGGAGGGGAGATGGGTGGGTGGAGGGGAGGAGGGTAGATGGATGGGTGGAGGGAAGGGGGGTACCTGGGAAGATGTGGCAGAATTGTTGGGATTTGAAAGGGTTTAGTTTAATATATTTTTAGTCAGCTAGCTTTTGGTTTTAATGTATTTTAGTCATGTACCATGTTTTGTTTTTAGTATATATGTGTTTGAAGGTTGCTACTGCAACTTCAATCAATGTAAACCGCCTTGAAATGAACTTGAAAGCCGGTATATAAGATTGAATAAATAAATAAATAAATAAATTCCCTCCTCATCGCAAGTATCTGCGCTTCCTGGTGGGTCACCAACATTTCCAGTACAGAGTACTACCATTCGGACTCGCTTCAGCTCCCAGAGTATTCACCAAATGCCTAGCAGTAATAGCAGCACAATTACACAAGGAAAGTGTCCACGTCTTCCCTTATCTGGACGACTGGCTCATCAGGAGTCAATCTCAACAAGGAGCACTAACTTCTCTCAACCAAACAATTGCTCTCCTTCACTCCATGGGCTTTCTCATCAATTATCAAAAGTCCCATCTCATTCCGTCTCACCTGCTTCAATTCATCGGAGCAGAATTGAACACCATCCTCTCAAAAGCCTTTCTACCCGACGATCGGGTAGAGACACTTTCCCTATTGGCGAACTCGCTACACTCCAAAGAAACAAGCAACAGCTCATCAGTTCCTGACCTTACTAGGCCACATGGCCTCCACAGTTCATGTCACTCCTATGGCAAGATTAGCCATGAGAATAACCCAATGGACTTTAAGATCACAATGGATCCAAACCATTCAACCACTGCTCTCTCCAATTCAAGTAACCCACCAGCTGCATTCATCTCTACTTTGGTGGGTAAACAAGGACAACTTGCACAAGGGCCTGCCCTTCCAACAACCAGTCCCACAGATAACTTTAACTACAGATGCATCCACCTTAGGTTGGGGAGCTCACATAGACAATCTCCAAACCTAAGGCACTTGGACAAAACTTGAAGCAACGTTTGAAATCAATTTCTTAGAACTTCGAGCTATACGTTATGCCCTGCATGCGTTCAAGGACTGCCTTTCACACAAGACTGTTCTCATTCAAACGGACAATACAGTAGCCATGTGGTACCTGAACAAACAAGGAGGTACGGGCTTGAATCTTCTTTGTCAAGAAGCCGGACAGATTTGGAACTGGGCCCTAACACATTCCATATTTCTCCGGGCCACTTATCTGGCAGACATTCACAACGTAGTGGCAGATCACCTCAGTCATCAGTTCCAACCACACGAGTGATCCCTGGATCCCTTAGTAGCGACCAGGATATTCCAACGTTGGGGGAAACCAGCAATAGACCTCTTTGCATCACACCTGAATCACAAAGTGGACAAATTCTGCACAGGTAGAAACACCAACCAGCTGAGGATGCCTTTGTTCGCCCTTGGAACTCAGGCCTACTATACGCGTATCCTCCAATTCCACTCATAACCAAAACTCTAGTGAAGCTACAACAGGACAAGGGATCCATGATACTCATAGCCCCATACTGGCCTCGACAAGTATGGTTTCCCACACTTCTAGACCTCTCGATCAGAGATCCAATTCGCTTGGGTGTAGCTCCCACTCTCATAACTCAGGATCAGGGTTGGTTGCACCATCCCAACCTTCAATCCCTATCCCTGACAGCGTGGGTGTTGAAAGCTTGATCTTACAACCACTCAACCTTTCAACTAATGTCTCTCAAGTGCTAATAGCTTCACGTAAACCTTCAACACAGAAAAACTATACTTCGAAATGGAAAAGGTTTACCTTGTGGTGCACAGCAAAGAATATTGACCCTTTCTCCTGCCCCACTACTTCTACCATCTTTCAGATGGTAGAGGTGCTACTTATACCATCTTTCAGATTCTGGTCTCCAGACCTCATCTGTAAGGGTACACTTAAGTGCAATCTCAGATTACCATAAGATTGGAGATGCACCAATATCCATACAACCTCTTGTCAGTAGGTTTATAAGAGGTTTAATTCACCTTAACCACCAATTCGGCCACCTATCACAGAATGGGACCTGAATCTGGTCTTGACAAGGCTCATGCTTTCTCCTTTTGAACCCATGACTTCCTGTGATCCTAAATTTCTCACATGGAAGACTATCTTCCTCATAGCCATTACATCGGCTAGAAGGGTTAGTGAATTACAAGCACTTTTCACGTACTCACCCTATACAAAATTCCTACATGAGAGTGGTTCTCCGTACACATCCAAAATTCCTCCCCAAGGTAGTTACGGAATTCCACTTGAACCAATCCATAGTTTTACCCACATTCTTTCCAAGGCCTCATTCTCACCAGGGAGAACGGGCCTTACACACCTTGGACTGTAAGCGTGCGCTAGCATACTGTTACGATTTGTAGATAGTGGGTCCCCAAATATCCCTCAGCCTTACCTTGCCGTGGTCATCCCTGGTTTCTGCAGCAAGGATAGTCGCCGAGTACTGCATTTCTGCAGTACCGCGAAGGTGGAGTCCTGTCCCAATTCCGGTCTGCGGGCAGCCAGCAGGCAGACAAGTCCAGTTGGTACTCCAGGTCAGAGGGCAGGCAGCAGGCAGGCAAGTCCAGTAGACAATCCTGTTCAGAGGGCAGGCGGCAGGCAGGCAAGTCCAGGAACTCCGGTTCAGAAGGCAGGCAGCAGGCAGGCAGGTCTAGTAGGCACTCCGGGTCAGAAGGCAGGCAGGCAGGTCCGATAGGCAATCCGGGTCAGAAGGCAGGCGGCAGGCAGGCAATTCCAGGTAGTCCGGTTCAGAAGGCAGGCAGGCAGGTCCAGTAGGCACTCTGGGTCAGAAGGCAGGCAGGCAGGTCCAAGCACTCCGGGTCAGAAGTAAGGCAGCAGGCAGGCAGGTCCAGTAGGCACTCTGGGTCAGAAGGCAGGCGGCAGGCAGGCAGGTCCAAGCACTCCGGGTCAAAAGTCAGGCAGCAGGTAGGCAGGTCCAGTAGGCACTCTGGGTCAGAAGTCAGGCAGCAGGCAGGCAGGCAGGTCCAGTAGGCACTCTGGGTCAGAAGGCAGGCGGCAAGCAGGCAGGTCCAAGCACTCCGGGTCAGAAGTCAGGCAGCAGGCAGGCAGGTCCGATAGACAATCCGGGTCAGAGGGCAGGCGGCAGGCAGACAGGTCCAAGCACTCCGGGTCAGAAATCAGGCAAAGGCAAGAAACGCAACTGAGCACCAGCACAGCAAGCCTGTAGCTGAGGCAATGCTGTGCTGGACTCAGTTCTTTAAATAATAGTTTTTCGCGCGCAAACGCGACGCAACTCGCGGAGCTTGCGCGCGAGTTGCGTCGGCCTGCGCTGCCGCCGGCAGTCTCCGCTGATCGGCGGTGAGGACCCTCCCCGCCCGGCGCCGCAAGGTAAAACATACTACTTAGACCGCACTGCAGTCCACTGGAAATCACTCAACTCTTTGTATATTATGATCCAAACAAACCGGGTAAAGCAGTGGGTAAACATACTCTCTCCAATTGGCTAGCAGATTGCATACAGTTTTGCTATGAAAAAGCAGGCCTTCTTCTCCAAGGACGAGTAAAGGCGCATTCAGTAAGAGCAATGTCAACCTCCGTAGCACACTATCATTCAGTGCCAATTCTTGACATATGTAAAGCAGCAACATGGAGTTCCCTTCACACCTTTGCAGCTCATTACTGTTTGGACAAAGAAGGATGACAAGATTCAGCATATGGACAAATCTGTCTTAAAAACTTGTTTCCAGTATAATCCCAACTCCTTCTACATCCAACCTGCTGTGATTTTTGTCTGCCTCATTTTCCCCCAACAATACTACAATGTTGCTTCACTACAAAATGACGCAGCCTATAGCTTGCTAATCACCCATATGTGAGGACTAGCATCCTGCTTGTCCTTGGATAAAGCAAAATTGCTTACCTTGTAATAGGTGTTATCCCAGGACAGCAGGATGTAGTCCTCACGAAACCCACCCGTCACCCCGCGGAGTTGGGTCCGATTCGTTTTATTTTATTTTTGCTAAAGCTTATTGCTACATATGAGACTGAAGGGAGACCCCTGTGGCAGAGAACATCATGGCATGCTGGGCATGCTCAGAGTGCCAGTCAAAAGTTTCTAGAAACTTTGACAGAAAGTTTTCCGCAATAGAGCTCCATCAATGATGTCACCCATATGTGAGGACTACATCCTGCTGTCCTGGGATAACACCTATTACAAGGTAAGCAATTTTGCTTTATCTAGATAACTTTAGTTGTACCTAAAGTTAAACCCAAAGATATCTGGATAAGTTTATCTGGTTATCAGCTCAGTTGCAAACGGAGGTAATTTTTCTGGTTTAAGTACTGTGACCTTATTAGTCAACGGGCTTTTTCCTTCCTTCCCTTCGTACTGATCTTGGCTTAACACTGGACTGGATGTTGATGTTGTGCTTCTCGCAGCTTGCCTTGACCTTTGCCTGGACTTGGACCTTGAGCTTAACTGCCTGCCCCTGACCCTGGCCTGTGTACCCGCTTAGCTCTCTTCTCCAAACCCCTGGCTGTTCCTATGCTGACCCTTCAGCGTACTGCCCGCAACATCCCGACTACCTGTACTTCCATCTCCGCAGAGGCCCCACCTAAGATCAGCCTGCCCTGGCACCCAATGGCTCAATCTAACGGGAACGTGGGCTGGTATTGGTGAAACTGCAGCAGGGCCTCTACTTCCATCCACTTCGCCTACTGACTGTGGGGACCTGTGGGGCTCCTCCCTACAGGTAGCATCAACTCCCCCTCAGTCCAGGGGTCTACCAGCTCAACAAATGTATCCATGAAAGAGAAGAAATTTTATGTAAATAAGAAAAGGTTAATATTTAAGGACTCTGCATGATACCGCATATAATCCTAATACATTCTGGATTCAAAATGAGTTACTTGTGTGCTAGCAGAATGCATTTTATGTTGGCTGTTCATTTTTACTAATGGCATAAACATGGCATGTGGTATTCTGATTTGCCATTTTATAGTGGGCTGTGATGCTGCTGCTGTATTCATTATTTAAGAGGGTAACTTTTATAACAGTGTAGGGCTAAAGTCTGCAAGTAGAAAATACTCGTAGATTGTAGCCTGAATTTTCAAAGCAGGTAAGTCCGCTTTGAAAATTAAGGCTATGCTTGGAAACCATGCCAAACTTACACACATTTGCCCCATCTCCAGAGTAGGTGTAAATGTGCACATGTACATTTACATGTGTTTTCTGAAAAGAAAATGTATGCACGTAAATGATTTCCCTGCCCATTCCTTTTGGAATGCTTATGTGTGTCAAATGCACACGTGAGTTACTTGCATACTTTTTATATGCTCCCCTCATCCCTGATCAATTTTTCACATATTTGGATTCATTCTTCCCATGAGCACTGGTTTCTCTTCAGATCAAATAAACTGGAGTATTGCTCCTGGCCTGTCTTTGGCCAAGTGTAAGGTCTGAGCCAGCTGAGGACTGTCCGACCTTGGCCTTTTGGCTGAGACTGAGAACAGTACTGGGGACGACAGGGTTATTGCCCTGCCATCCAATCCCATTGGGGACATGATTATCAAATGATGTAACAACCTTTGCCAAAGCAGAAGGATTAAACCTGCAAAAAAAAAAAAAGTGAGTGATAATAAGTGGCACTTTGTCATGCAGTCAACTGTCTACTTAGGGCACACTGCAATTTAAAAATAAGTTAATAAGTGCACCGAATCAAAGTGGCCAGTACAAGGCCAGTGTTTTGTCTGATGCCTGGAGTCAGGATTTTCTGCATCCCAAACACACTGCAGAGGACAGGAACTTGGAACAGGCTGGAGGTTAGACACACTTTTGGGCCAGGGCTGAAACTAAGGAATGGCCCAGCTGGTGCCAGGTGCACTGAAGCTATGCATCTGAGATGTTCTGCTTGCACCAGTCCCTCCCTCCCCCCAAATCTGGGCCAGCCTCCGTAGTCTTTCATTGTTTCCCAGAGCTGCCTTTAAATTCTCTCTCACGGCTCCTGCTGCCACTTTTTATGGTCTCTGGATGTTTTTCTTGTTTCCTGTGATATATTGCTGAGCTAAACATTTTTGTGTATGAAGATATTTTTTTTTCATAAATTTTTATGGCATTCCAGATCACTACTATAAACTGCCCCAAATAAGTTTAAAAAAATATTTAAATAAAAAGCCCCCAAGTCTTTGTGACAGCATCTGGGTTTTGAGTCAAAGGAAGATCAAAAGGAAGACTCAGCTATGCTGGACTGGGAATTTAATACTTAATTTAGCAAACGAGAGGATCAAGGAAATTTCAAAAGAATTGTGCCCAAGACATGGGAGATTCATGAAGAGACGCTGGTCTGTGGTTAGAGCCAAGTGCCGTAAAGATAGACCTCAGTCTTGGCACCACTGCTTAATTGCTTTTGTATCCTTGATTGGACCACTTAGTTTCTTGGGCAGCATTAGTAGATTTCATGATCCTGTTATATCAGACCCAACATTTTCTTTACAACCGAGGTTTATGTGAAGGAAGCAGCACATCCTGATGAATTCCTCAAACATATACTCTAGCTTCGGTTTGAGTATTACTGCTGCTTCTACACAATCATACATAGAAGTCTTCCATTGCAAAATGGCACACCGTGGGATAGATTTTCAAATATACATGCACGCGTCCATGTGCGCGTGGTTCCCGATGCACGTGGACGCACTGGTTTTGTAACATGCACATGTTATAAAATCGGGTGACCATGCGCACATGTGGATAGCATACAATGGCGCTGTCCCACCCCGCCCCCCGGTCCACCCCTTTGAAGAGGCCTGGGACTCGTGTAAACCCCGGGTTTTACGTACACAGGGCTTTTTTAAAATCTGGCCTTGTGGTCCTAAGTGTCTCACATTTTCATTGTAAAAGATTAAAGAAAAAAATCCAAAAGACTGTAAACAATGGAAGTTAGCAACAGCACAGATGATAAGATGGATGTTTAAGAGATTTCAAGGAGTTTTTTTTAAGCAGGTTGGCAGTATCCTGTTTAAATACTATCTGTGCTATCCTTAATCTTTGTCCTCCCACTGTGGCTCAGAAGTATGCTGTTTAATAAATAGTGGCTATTTTTCTATCATTCTAACTTTGGGAAGCATGTTAGTTTTCAGTGTATGAAGGATGGTCAAAATTCTTCTTCTAGCTTGTACTGCACATGACACCTGCATTCAGTATATTAGAGCCAAACTTCAATGGAAACAAAAAAAAATATTCTGAATTGAGTGACTAAATTGCTTTAAATATGTTTGATAGTAAATGCCAGTTGTACAGCTGGAAGCTGATGTCTTCATCAATTTAGTGAATGTGTGTTTTCAGCTGAGCCAGACTGCCTCTGCCAGCCTCATCAGTGAGGTAAATTTGTGGTTACTGCGAAATTTGAACACAACTTAAAATCAGTTTGACAGAGCCCTACTGAAAACCATTTGGTTTTAGTCGTAGGCCATAATTTGCTACATGATGAAGAATCACACTTTCCTTGCAGCTGTATAAATGAGTGCAGTGTTCCCAAATCTAGTCCTGGAGGCACACCAAACTGGTCTGCTTTTTCTAGGTAGCCACAGTAACTATGCACAAGAGAAGTTTGTAGGCATTGGAAACAGTCATGCATATTCATTACAGATGCCCTGATAACTACACCAGGCCATGACGGGAACTGCTGGTCTAATGTGTACTGTAGCAGGAGTAGCATGAGGCTGAATGTAACACTTCCCTGTCAGTGAGGCTGACGCAGTAAGCTGCGCTAAGACTACCGTGGATATTTCAGTGCTCACCTTACTCAGGTATGTAATATGGGTCTTTACACTGAAAACCCCATGGTATGATTAGAGAGCGTGCATGCAAATCCCATGTAAATGAAGGCATTAGTTATTACAGGGCAATGCAGGGAGCTGAATTAGCGGGGTGACATTTTAGCTCGTGTTTTCGAATGCAGGAAACAAGGCCTGGGTCAGGGCAGATGTAAACATTAAGTCACATTTCTGTGCGACATTTTAGTCTGTATGCCTGTGAGTCCATAAACTCCCTCAAACCACCTTAAAGGACCAGTCACAGGTAGCTGGCCCAGTCCTCCTTAAGGATCAACTCTGCAAGGGATTCTGGTCCAGGGGAGTTCCCTTTAGCCAGGGGTTAAGCTGGCAGGGCAGAAGGAGCTTGGGGGGAGGCCCCAGGAAGCAGAGAAAGAGAGCTACAAATTAGAAGGACCTTGCGGGGGTTATTTAAATATTTTTTAAACTTATTTTGGGCAGTTTATAATCATGATCTGGAATGCCATAATTTATAAAAATAAATGAATAAATTCATATACAAAAATGTTTTTGCTCAGCAATATAATCACAGGAAACAAGTAAAACATCCAGAGACCAGCATCATAATCACCTTCTCTTCCCTCTCCCTTAGCATCATCTTCTTCCCTTCCCCCCCCTCTCACAACCTGGCATCAGCTTCCCTCTCACAACCTCTTCCCATCATCCCCTGGTATTTTCAGCTTCCCTGCTCTCCACCTCTTCTCCTCAACCCCTGGCATTAACATCACCTTCCTTCTGCTTCCACCTCTCTTCCTCACCCCTTTCTATTAACTGTGTACATTAAGGAGGTAATTTTAAAAGAATTTCCATATGTAAATGTAACATACTATAGTAGCAATTTTAAAAAGCCATTTCTGTATGAAAAGTGCACTTACAATTGAACATCATATAGACAGTTCAATGGCATATTATTGTAGCAATTTTCAAAAGTCCACTTACATGGATAAAGTGCATTTACACATGAAAAACAAATTTTAAGCATGTCCTGGGGAAAATTTCAATATGATTTACATGCATAAAACTGAGCTTTTGTTGTATTTGGCTGACTGTGGGCTTACCCTATGAACATCTGCACTCCCCTCCCCCAGCCAGGCCTGTCCCGTTGCCAGCCAGCCACGCAGCAGGACTCTGCTGTTTAGGGCAGCGAGATGCTGCTATCAGCACGCTGACGACAGCAAATGCCGTGCCTCTCCCTAGGCACACGCGCACACCCATTTAAAGGGACCATGGCGGGAAAGTCCCTGTGGCCCTGTGACATCAACACTGCCCTATATAAGGGCAGCTCCCCAGAAGCAACTTGTCTCAGCACAGGTCCAGCTATTTTTCAGTAGTGCATATTGCTCCTCAGCGTTCCTTGACTTCAGTCTTCGTCCAGCTTGTTCCAGCCTTGCCTGTCCCAGTCTTATCTGTCCCTCTCCTTCAGATGGATACCCGGTTTGACTTCAGCTCGGTCCTCTGCTAGGCCTGATCACTGTCTGGACCTCTGATTCACATGACCACTGCCTGGATCTTGGATACACCTGATCTCCGCCTGCCTACATCCCTAACTACGGACCTTCTCTTCTGTCATTGGCAGAGACCCCATCTAAGTCCCGCCCGCCCCAGCACCCAAAGGCTCAACCTGAAGGGAACATGGCCTGGTATAGGTGAAGGTCCTGATGTGTGTCTGCTTCGCCTGGGTCTGCCTGCTAACAGCAAGAACCTGCAAGGCTCCTCCTTGCAGGTGGTGTCAATTTTGCCTCAGCCCAAGGGTCCACAGACACAAGTTTCACACATGTAAATGCATGTTACATGTGTAAGTGGGCTTTTAAAAATTGCTATGACAGTATGTTACATTTACACGCATAACTCCTGTGAAAATTACCTCCCCCTCCTAATTAAAAGTATTATTCTGCAGTCTGTTTTTGTTGGGTTTTTTATCTTGAATTTTCAAAAAGCATTAAAATACATAAGACATTTTGGAAGCTATTGGTATTTTACAAAACTTTATATCTCTTTTGGAATTAGGTAAATTGACAGCTCTGGCTTGTACCTATTGCCTAACCTTCCAGTCAGAGGCACTGGAATGCAAGTTGGGGGGGGGGGGGGGCAACAAAGCTCTACCTCAACTCCACTCCAAGCTCTGCCCACATTTCAACTGACAATTTTTTTACATTACATTTATAGTTTGTCATTCGATCTTACAAACATTTTTCACTTAAATCAGAGTGTAATTATTCATTCCCAGACAAAAATGCTTGATGCTAAAGAAAGAAAAGACATGGTGGTAAAAGAGAAAATGACAAAATCATCATTGCTAATAGAAATGGCAGTACTAAGTGACTATTCTGTACTGCATGGAGAGAAGAATTTATCCCAGGACAAGCAGGATTCTAGTGCTCATATATGGGTGACATCATTGACGGAGCCCTATTGCGGAAAACTTTCTGTCAAAGTTTTTAGAAACTTTTGACTGGCAATCTGAGCCCACTGAGCATGCCCAGCATGCCATGATATTCTCAGCCACAGGGGTCTCCCTTCAGTCTTCGTTTTTCCGTGCTGCTTTTGGCATCGCGGAGCAGGAGCCTGTGTGAGATTCTCACACAATTATGACTAAAAATCAGATTTCTCTCCCATATTGGGGTCTCCCTCGTTACCACCGGCCAGTGAGTAAAATATTCTCATTCAGACTCATTTGAGTACAAAATTTTTTCTTCACATGTACATTGTCGGCTGTCAGCGCTGAGCCCTGCACGCGCTGCCCGTTCCCTTCCCCCGCACCTTCCCTTCCCTTCCCCTACCTAACCCACCCTCCCGGCCCTATCTAGGCCCCCCCCCCCCTACCTTTATCTGAAAAGTTACTACTGCCTCCGGGCAGTAGTAACTTATGCACGCCGGCGCACCAGGCCCCGACACAGGCCGCTGTGTCAGGGCACTCGGCCACGCCCCCGACCGCCCCTTTTTGCAAGCCCCGGGACTTATGTGCATCCCGGGGCTTGTGTGCGCCGCCGAGCCTATGCGCACGCGGGGAGGTTTTAAAAGGGTTACGGGCGTACCTTATGCGCGTAGCCATTTTAAAATCCGGCCCTATGTGTGAGCTCACTACTGGTAAAACAGAAGTAAAAGTGAGTACACTAGTAATTTGAATGCAGTAGCAAAATAAAATAATCCACAAAGTGACTGGCTGTACCTGTGGTAACTGGCATAGACCTACTGCGCTCTTTGTGGATGTACTGCTGTATCTGACACAGACCAAGACAGAGTTAAAACAGCCACTCTATCTGGGATACTGTTTCAGAGTTCAGCTACAGCGCTGGAACTACGCTGGTAGCAACAAGTTTAAAAATTAATAAATCACTGCAAAAATATCCAGTACCAGCCAGGCAGCCTGGAGTGACTTCCCCCTAAAGGAAAACGAATGCTGGAGAACACTAACCTTCCTCTAAGTCAGTAGCAGTGACAGCAGCTAACAGGATTAATACAGATGGAATGTTTCTACTCTTGAATCAAAGCACTGTTTCTACAGAAGACTGTACTAATTCAAAATTCTAAAACAGCAAAGCAGGATGAATCCTTCACGAATGAGAGAGAGACTCCAACTGCAAGCTGAAACAGGGATTGCAGTACAAAGGATGGAAAGTTCAGTGATTTGCTGATTTAAAAAAAAATGCCTCCCTCTATGTTCCCTTGCTTTGTCAGTCTGGTTTCCTTGAAAACAGATCCTCTAGTTCTCCTCTGATCTCACCCATGAGTCATAAGCATGAGGGCTGGTTGCTATGGAAACTCCTATATGACCTGCCCAGCCTCAGTCTATTGTTTTAATGCAGCCAATGCTTTTCAGTGGGAAAACATAAACAAATAAAATGAATGACATTTGTTTCATTGGAGGGACTTGCTCATACATTTTCAGGAGCAAACTAATCAAACAAATATAGTATATTCATCGCAGATAGGCCATTCGTTTTAAACAAATGCACATCCCTAATCTGGAATATTTTGCCTGACTTCATTCACTTTATTGAATGTGAAAAAACATTTAAGAAAGCTCTAAAAATATTTTTGTTTAAGCAAGCATTTAAACTTGACTAACAATCATAGGGGGTCATTTTCAAAAGCGATCTTGGGGGCAGAGTTGGGGCGGAATCAGCCCCGGAAGAGGAGGAGTCAGTGCGGCACCGGGGCTAACGCTGCTGTGACATCGCTGGCAGCGAAAGGTAAGGACCCTTATCACCTCCAGTTTCGCACCGAATAACTACACCTTTTATGGTGTAGTTATTTGGCACAGTGGTGACCTTAGAAAATCCAGGCCATAATTTGCTCCTTCGCATGTACCCAGTTCTGTTGATTTTATCAGGTTCCTCCACATATTTTTTGGTTTGCTTATTGTTGGATGTATTGATTTGTAATTATTTACATTTTCTGTATGCTTCTTTCTGTAATTCACCTAAAAATGGGCCAGATTTTAATATTTATTTGCGGGCATACATTTATGGGCGCAACCCGGCGCGCACAAATGTATGCCCGATTTTTTTTTTTTTTTTTTTAATAATTTATACTTTATTGATTATTGAATATCATTTACAAAAAAAAATGTAATCACATTATTGTGGTTAAAACAGGAAGATAATATAGCAGAAAACAGACATTCCTGAAAATCTTATGAGAAAAAAAGAAAAAAAAAAATCTGCTATATTAAACCATATAATGTTGGGGCCTTAACCAATATTAATCATATATTCATCAAGTGAGTAGGAGGTTTTTCTATTATCTTATTGGGCTAACATAGATGATACCTCATTCTCCAATTGTATCCGACTTTTATCTTTCAGAAAATTTTCCAAATGAGATGGTTGCAGGAAAACAAATTTCTTTCCTTGAAAGTTTATAAAGCATTTACTGGGGTACTTCAAAAAGACAGTCGCCCCCAGTTCTAATGCTTTATTTTTTAGGGCTAGAAATTGCCTTCTCCTGGTCTGTGTTGGTTTAGAGACGTCAGGGAAAATAAAGACCTTCTGCCCACAAAACAATAAATCCTTATTTTTGAAAAATTTTTCCAAAATAATCTCTTTATCTCTTTATCTCTTTCTAATACAAACGACACAAAGAAAGTTGCTCGCTTGTTTATCATATCAACAGACTCCTCCAAAAAGGTAGATATTCCCGGCGAACTTTCTCCTTCCTTCCCAGGAGTATCACCCATTGGAGGAGGAGAATAATATATTTTTGAGACCGCAGCTACTTCATTACACATAAAATTTCTTTCACGTATTTAGAGAACATCTCAAAGGGCGCGCGCAGAGCCCTGGGACACGCGTAAGTCCCGGGGTTTTTTTAAGGGGGCGTGTTGGGGGTGTGTCGGGGGCGGGATGTGGTGTTTCAGGGGCGGGGCCGGGGGCGCGCGTAGATTTACGTCTGCTTCTAGCAGGCGTAAATCGAGGGACAAAGGTAAGGGGGGGGGTTTAGATAGGGCCGGGGGGGGGGGTGGGTTAGGTAGGGAAAGGGAGGGGAAGGTGAGGGGAGGGCGAAAGAAAGTTCCCTCCGAGGCCGCTCTGATTTCGGAGCGGCCTCGGAGGGAACGGAGGCAGGCTGCTCGGCGCGCGCAGGCTGCCCAAAATCGGCAGCCTTGCGCGCGCCGATCCAGGATTTTATAGGATGTATGTGGCTATGCGCGTATCTTGTGAAATCCAGGGTACTTTTGTTTGCGCCTGCTGCGCGAACAGGGGTACGCGATCGCACTCTTTTTTAAAATCTACCCCTTAGGGAATAGCCACTGCTATTAATTGCATCAGTAGCATGGGTTCTTCTTAGTGTTTGGGTAATTGCCAGGTTCTTGTGGCCTGGTTTTTGGCCTCTGTTGGAAGCAGGATGCTGGGCTCGATGGACCCATGGTCTGACCCAGCATGGCAATTTCTTATGTTCTTATCATAACCTTGTAATCGGAAAATTTACTATACGTAAATTTTTTATACACATAGGGGTAGATTTTCAAATAGCGCGAATTGGCCTACTTTTGCTGGCGCATCAGGCGCCAGCAAAAGTAAGCTGGATTTTAGTAGATACGCGCGGAGCCGCGCGTATCTGCTAAAAACCTGGATCGGCGCGCGCAAGGCTATTGATTTTGTATAGCCGGCGCGCGCCGAGCCGTGCAGCCTACCCCCGTTCCCTCTGAGGCCGCTCCGAAATCGGAGCGGCCTCGGAGGGAACTTCCTTTTGCCCTCCCCTCACCTTCCCCTACCTAACCCACCGACCCGGCCCTGTCTAAGCCCCCCCCCTTACCTTTGTCGGGGGATTTACGCCTCCCAGAGGGAGGCGTAAATCCCCATGCACCAGCGGGCCTCTTGCGCGCCGGGATGCGACCTGGGGCGGGTACGGAGGGCGAGGCCACGCTCCCGGACCGCCCCGGGCCGTAGCCACGCCCCCATACCCGCCCCCAAAACGCTGCCGACACGCCCCGAAAACGCCGCTGCGCTCGGTCCCGCCCCCGACACGCCCCCCTCCGAAAACCCCGGGACTTACGCGAGTCCCGGGGCTCTGCGCGTGCCGGTAGGCCTATGTAAAATAGGCTCACCGGCGCGCAGGGCCCTGCTCGCCTAAATCCGCCCGGATTTGGGCGGATTTAGGCGAGCAGGGCTCTGAAAATCCGCCCCATAAGTTTTTCTAAATTTTCCAAATTAGAATGTAAAATACTCCTAACAGTTATATGCAAAACTTCCATCTTTTTACCATTCTCTACTTCAGCAATTACATTCTGAACCGATATTTCAATCTCATTCAAACATTTTCCCTGCTCCTGAATAGATATCTTATTTCTATTTACTACAGCTCCAAGAGTAAGATTTATCTGTGAAACATTAGAGTCCAATTTAATCATCATCCTCCACAGATCCCCCAATGTTACATTAGTAGCGTCTACGGTATCTAACCTTGCACTAATAATGTTAGGTATAGGGCTTCCCACTTCTGTCCCTTGCTGTAATAGCTCTGGACATGGGGAACCTGCAATGTTCAGTGGCTGAAAAGCCAATTCAGCTTCACTTACTGTTGCTGTACCTAAGATGGTCTCTCCTGTTGTTCTTGGTGGGGGTTGAAGAGGTGTTGGCCTTCTGCCAGGGCTTAGCGAGACTTCCAAAGAGTCCCTACCAACGTCCCCTTATGGCAAAATCCTATAGATGTGAGCGTCCATAGGGCCTGGTCCCTGAGGAGCTGGAGATGATGTAAAGACTTTAGCTTTCCTTTTCCGTCCCATAAAACAATGAACTCAAAGCAATCCAAGGCGATCCAAGTCTATCTAAGTCACGCGCGAAGAAAATCTGGCCCATTTTTTAGGTGAATTACAGAAAGAAGCATACAGAAAATCTAAATAATTACAAATCAATACATCCAACAATAAGCAAACCAAAAAATGTGGAGGAACCTGATAAAATCAACAGAACTGGGTACATGCGAAGGAGCAAATTATGGCCTGGATTTTCTAAGGTCACAGACCTTAGAAATCCGGCGGTAACAGGGGCGGGGGCAAAGCGTGGGGGGAGGGGGGGGCAGCCATCACACCACTGTGCCAAATAACTACACCATAAAAGGTGTAGTTTTTCGGTGCGAAACTGGCGGTGATAAGGGTCCTTACCTTTCGCCGCCAGCGATGTCATAGCAGCGTTGGCGCCGGCGGCGGCAGTGCGCCACAGTTCAATAGTTTTTGAACATGCGGCGCCGGCAGATGATGTCACACGCAGAGGCTCCCCAGCTGCAGCAAATCTTACGGCTCTCTCTGCCTCCTCGCGCCGGTCTGTCTGTGTCGCCTCCTACGCCCTTTCTCCTCAGAAATTGGGCCCGCAAAATGTACACCCGATTTTATAACATGCTTCTTGGTTTCTTCTTGGTTTCTGTGAAGCTGAAATTTGTTGTTTGTATTTTATTTTGATTTTATTATGTATGTATTCTTGTATAACGCTTAGGCCTTGTTAAGTGTTAGGCGATTAATAAACTTTAATAAATGAAAAATGAAAATGCGTGCGCAGCCGCACGCATGTTATAAAATCCGGGGTCAGCGCGTGCAAGGCAGTGCACAATAGTGCACCTTGTGCGCGCTGAGCCTTTGGGGAACCCTGCTGGCTTTCCCCATTCCCTCCAAGGCTGCTCCAAACTTGGAGCGGCCTCGGAGAGAACTTCCCTTCCGCCCCTCCCACCCCTACCTAACTTGCTCCCCAGCCCTACCTAACCCCTCCTAACCTTTATTTTATAAATTGCGCCTGCCCCTGGGCAAGCGTAAGTTGCACCTGGAGGCTCCAGCTCCGCCCCTGGACAGCCCCGCTGCTTTTTTCAAGCCTTGGGACTTACACGCGTCCTGGGGCTTTACGCGCACCGCCGGGCCTTTTGAAAATAGGCCCGGCGCGTGTAACCCTTCCTTCGTGCGTAAATCCTCCTGGATTTACTCGCGTAGGGCTTTGAAAATCTGCCCCAATATTTTTTGAAGTGTAAAAAATGTTTTTTTAATAAATTCAAAAATTCAAATTCGAATACCAGTTTCGATAAAGACTTTTATTTTGAACAACTTTGGCATGAAGAGTGATTTTTGGTATGACTGACTAGTAAGTTGAAGAAAGGGCTTTGACAAGACTTTCTTTTCCATCCTGTGCAGCAACCCTGGTAGGTCACTGGGCTGTGCATGCTTGTGCCCCTGTGACCAAGAACTGATGGGGACAAGGGCTGCAAATAGGAAAATAAAAGCAAATCTTCTGTCATGTATTGGACTTGGGATCCTTGTTTTAAAAGCTATTGTTCTTGAAATGGTTTCCTTTCATAAGAAGAGCATGTGACGGAAGATTAACCAGGCAGTCAAAATCATGCACATGTCTGGGATTTTTAGCCCTTTTCAGCTCTTCAGCTTTTGTCTTTTTTTTGTCTTCTGATATTTATATATATTAGTTAACAATATTTTAGGTTTTAACTGCCATTACCAATGCACAACCTCTAATATATATTATAGCTGTTATTATCCCTTTACTATATCATTATTGTTATCATTCCTTCACTATATCATCATTGTACTCTCCTATAGCATTATTGTACTTTCCTTGCTAAATGTTTGTAAACCGTTATGAAGGTCCCAACTGATATGACGGCATAGAAAACCAAATAAACCTTAAACCTTAAACCACATAGGGCAAGAAAGGCATCAATAATGCACTTCTGCATGTTTTGTGGTAACCACTGATTAGATTCTGGTGAAATCCAACAAGGTAAATTCTATTACCATGGTCTGCCTTCTCACAAAATTTGAACTGGGTTGGCCCATTCTAACAAATGTTGCCTTACTGACGGATGGATTTATCCACCACATAAGTATTTTTCAGATGGTGAAAAGTGCTAAAAAAAAAAAAAAAAAGGTTCTGATAAATAGCTGGATTGTCAAAAGCTTGCATGGTGTTTAGCCATTCAGCCTTGTGATATCAATGTCAAAAGGGACGCAGATGTCTGAAATGTTCTAAAGAAACTGGGGAAACAGGCACTGGATGAAATGAGAGTTAAAGGGGAGGAGTTGCATTCCAGGTGCATCTAAATTCTAAAAATATTATTTTCCTAGTTGAAACCCTGCAGTCTGAAAATGGCTAAGAAAAATGCAAAAAAATATCTGGATGACAAAGTAAATCCATTAACCCATTATGCCCCAGTGTCCTACTTAGAGGATAGCCGCTTAAAAAATTTGGGACATAATGGGTTAAGGACTATTATCCTGAAAAAGAAACCTCTGCTTCAGCCAGAAGAATCGGAAAGCGCACCAGGCACAGTCCACTGGGAAAAGATGTGCCACAATGTTGCTTCCAGACATAAGAAAAAAAATAAAATAAACTTCTAGAAAGTCTCGCTTCTATCAGCTGATAAATGCAGAACAGCAGTTTTTAATAAGAAACAAGAGTGGAGCTCCCTTCATCTGGAGTGCAGGTGTTTAGGAGAAATTTGAATCACTGCAACAAGAAGAGAGGATCTTGAAAAGTGGAACTGATGGAATACTAAGGGAAGGGAGGGGGTTGGAGGGGAGAAGGGTCTAAACATTTTCAAGTTTGTGCAGAATTTGCTAAATGAAACCTTAGAAGGGACCTGAATATGAGTTTCAACATGTGTCAGGGGCACACAGATCTGACAAGGAATGTTGACCGTGTGTGATTCATGCCAGTTCTCATAGATTCAAAGATAAAAATGTGCTGAGAGAAGTCTGGGTGAAAGGTGATATAGCTTAAAACAAAGAAAACAATTCAAAAAGCCATTTATGTGAATAAAAAAATTTGTACCTCCTGTTAATTGGCTTTCTGAAAATTTCTTACTATCAAAGTACAAGTCTTTAGATGTGATGAGAGAAGGCACTGCTGGGAATATTTTAGGTCAGAAGGAGAGAAATAACATGTGTAGATTGCACTTTCTGCTTTATGCATGGTGTTGGTTTCCATGAAAAAAAAAGGTGCAAGTGTCTGCTGCAAGTCTGAAAGGGAAAGTTTGCACGTATTTTAGCTTTGAAATTTGGTGAAAAGTCTGAGTTAAAATTATTTTGTCCCACTGTGAATGAAAAAAAGAATCTACATACACTTCCACCTTCTAGGGGTTTGCTAATAAAATGGTTAAAGAGAAGGAAGGAAATAATGAAATATCAAAATGTTAGCACCTTTTGTGGCATTACCTCTTCCATCTGGTACTTAGCACTACTTGCTTTTATGCATATAAGGGCAAATGTAAGGGTTTTTTTTATGGCTAAATCTTGTTATTGTTTTAAATAAAACACATATCACTGGATCATTGGTGGAATCTTTCCAATATCCAGTTCAAGCAACAAGTAACACTGTATTGGTGATACCCCAAACAATTCCCATCTCCCCTCACCCCCTTCCCCCATGTAAATCATAGTAGTAAAAGATCTACCAACAGCAGAGATTGAAAGTTCAGGAGAACAAAAAATAACTCAAAATTAAACTTTGTGCACGTGGGGACAATGATTGTATATATGGATTCCATATACGTAGAAAATCCTTTTTCTTGTAGATATCCATTTTTTCTATGTATTTTTCAAACAATCAAAGCTCATGTATTTGATTCTTCCAGAGCATTATAGTTGGGGATTCTGTTGCAAGCCAACTTTGTAAAATACATTTCTTTGCCATTACCTATATTTAAGAAATAAGAAATTGCCATGCTGGGTCAGACCATCAAGCCCAGCATCCTGTTTCCAACAGAGGCCAAAACCAGGCCACAAGAACCTGGCAATTACCTAAACACTAAGAAGATCCCATGCTACTGATCAATTAATAGCAGTGGCTATTCCCTAAGTAAAATTGATTAATAGCCATTAATGGACTTTATCTCCAAGTACTTATCCAAACCTTTTTTGAACCCAGCTAGACTAACTGCACTAACCACATCCTCTGGCAACAAATTCCAGAGCTTTATTGTGCGTTGAGTGAAAAAGAATTTTCTCCGATTAGTCTTAAATGTGTTACTTGCTAACTTCATGGAATGCCCTTTAGCCCTTCTATTATTCGAAAGTGTAAATAACCGAGTCACATCTACTCATTCAAGACCTCTCATGATCTTAAAGACCTCTTTCATATCCCCCCTCAGCTGTCTCTTCTCCAAGCTGAACAGCCCTAACCTCTTCAGCCTTTCCTCATAGGGGAGCTGTTCCATCCCCTTTATCATTTTGGTTGCCCTTCTCTGTACCTTCTCCATCGCAACTATATCTTTTTTGAAATGCGGCGACCAGAATTGTACACAGTATTCAAGGTGCGGTCTCACCATGGAGCGATACAGAGGCATTATGACATTTTCCGTTCTATTAACCATTCCCTTCCTAATAATTCTTAACATTCTGTTTGCTTTTTTGACTGCTGCAGCACACTGAGCCGAGGATTTTAAAGTATTATCCACTATGATGCCTAGATCTTTTTTGTGGGTGGTAGCTCCTAATATGGAACCTAACATCGTGTAACTACAGCAAGGGTTATTTTTCCCTATATGCAACACCTTGCACTTGTCCACATTAAATTTCATCTGCCATTTGGATGCCCAATCTTCCAGTCTTGCAAGGTCCTCCTGTAATGTATCACAGTCTGCTTGTGATTTAACTACTCTGAATAATTTTGTCTCATCCACAAATTTGATAACCTCACTCGTCGTATTCCTTTCCAGATCATTTATATATATATTGAAAAGCACCGGTCCAAGTACAGATCCCTGAGGCACTCCACTGTTTACCCTTTTCCACTGAGAAAACTGACCATTTAATCCTACTCTGTTTCCTGTCTTTTAACCAGTTTGTAATCCACGAAAGGACATCACCTCCTATCCCATGACTTTTTAGTTTTCGTAGAAGTCTCTCATGAGGGACTTTGTCAAACGCCTTCTGAAAATCCAAATACACTACATCTACCGGTTCACCTTTATCCACATGTTTATTAACCCCTTCAAAAAAATGAAGCAGATTTGTTAGGCAAGACTTCCCTTGGGTAAATCCATGTTGACTGTGTCCCATTAAATCATGTCTTTCTATATGTTCTACGATTTTGATCTTGAGAATAGTTTCCACTATTTTTCCTGGCACTGAAGTCAGGCTCACTAGTCTATAGTTACCCGGATCACCCCTGGATCCTTTTTTAAATATTGGGGTTACATTGACCACCCTCCAGTCTTCAGGGACAATGGATGATTTTAATGATAGGTAACAAATTTTAACTAATAGATCAGAATTTTCATTTTTGAGTACCTTCAGAACCCTAGGATGCACACCATCCGGTCCAGGTGATTTGCTACTCTTTAGTTTGTCAATCTGGCCTACTACATCTTCCAGGTTCACAGTTAGTCTGACTCATCACCCCTGAAAACCATCTCCAGAACTGGTATCTCCCCAACATCCTCATTAGTAAACACGGAGGCAAAGAATTCATTTAGTCTTTCTGCAATGGCCTTATCTTCCCTAAGAGCCCCTTTAACCCCTCTGTCATCTAATGGTCCAACCGACTTCCTGACAGGTTTCTTGCTTTGGATATATTTAAAGAAGTTTTTATTATGAGTTTTTGCCTCTATGGCCAATTTCATTTCAAATTCTCTCTTCACCTTCTTATCAGTGTTTTACACTTACCTTGACATTGCTTATGTTTTATCCTATTTTCTTCAGATGGATCCGTCTTCCAATTTTTGAAGGTTGTTTTTTTGGCTAAAATAGCCTCTTTCACCTCACCTTTTAACCATGATGGTAATTGTTTTGCCTTCCTTCCACCTTTCTTAATGCGCAGAATACATATGGACTGCATTTTTAAACAATGTCCAAGCCTGTTGAACCCTTTTAACCTTTGCAGCTGCACCTTTCAGTTTATTTCTAACTATTTTCCTCATTTTATCAAAGTTTCCCTTTTTAAAATTTAGTGTTAGAGCTGCAGATTTACTTATTGTCCCCCTTCCAGTTATTAGTTTAAATTTGATCATGTTATGATCACTGTTGCCAAGTGGCCCCACCACCATTACTTTTCTCACCAAATCTTGCGTTCCACTAAGAATTAAATCTAAAATAGCTCCCTCTCTTGTTGGTTCTTGAACCAATCGCTCCATGAAGCAATCATTTATTACATCCAGGAACTTTATGTCTCTAGCAAGTCCTGATGTTACATTTACCCAGTCAATATTGGGGTAATTGAAATCTCCAACAACAATGGTGCAGGAACAAATCTTCTATTCCACAGTATTTTCAGTGTTTTAAAGGTGGCCTCATCGGGAGGGACCGCAAGTATAATAATAATCTGTAAAACAAAATCATAACATATGGTGGAATAGCACAATGAGCTACTATTGTTTATATACATGAAAATCAATCATACAGACCCTTTAAAGAGCTGTCATGGAGCGCGAACGCCCTCAGTCTGACAGACATTTAAAGCAGGAATTTTGGCGCGAAACAGAGATCCATCTCCCATTATTATTGCACTGCCAAATTGGTTTGCTTCCCTGATTTCTCTTAGCATTCCATCATCTGTCTGACCATTTTGTCCAGGTGGACTGTAGTATACTCCTATCACTATACTCTTACCCAACACACATGGGATTTCTACCCATATAGATTCTACTGAGCATTTACTCTCTTGTATGATCTTTATCCTGTTGGACTCTATACCCTCCCGGACATAAAGTGCCACACCCCCACCAGGTTGATCCTCCCTATCATTGCGATATAATTTGTACCCTGATATAGCACTGTCCCATTGGTTATCCTCCTTCCACCAAGTCTCTGTGATGCCAATTATGTCAATCTCATCATTTGCTGCTATACACTCTAACTCTCCCATCTTACTTTTAGACTTCTGGCATTGGCATACAGACATTTCAAAGTGTGGTTTTTGCTTGTTTTGACAACCTGCTTTTCAGTTGTTTGGGATAATTCAGAAATCATTAGCTTTGGTGATTTTTTACATATAGGCATATGAACTATGTTTGCTTTTAATGGAACCTCTCTGTTGGGATACCCTAACACTCCTGTTTCATTAGTATCCTTCAAGGATACATTTCTCCGAACCATGCACTGCTGAGTGACTGTCGGCTTTCCCCCTTGTTCTAGTTTAAAAGCTGCTCTATCTCCTTTTTGAAAGTTAGTGCCAGCAGCTTGGTTCCACTCTGGTTAAGGTGGAGCCCATCCTTTCGGAAAAGTTTCCCCTTTCCCCAAAAGTTTCCCCAGTTTCCTTACAAAGCTGAATCCCTCTTCCCTGCACCATCGTCTCATTTATTTATTTATTTATTTAAGAGTTTTTATATACCATCATTAAGTTATTCACCATCATAACGGTTAACAATAGGGCACCAATATAAAAAAAAAAAATATGGGTCGTACATTACATAGGTGGTGCCATTAGTATTCGGTAACAATAAGGTGTTTATTTGGGGAATGAATGTTGCATAGCAATGTGTCCTGAAAGGTTGCCTACAGTTAAGGGTTGAAATAATTCAGTAAGGATCGTTAAATTAGGTATTCGGTGCTTTATGCTGCATATCTTTGCTTGGTTTCCTGCATGATTTTTCTTTCTTGAAGGCTTGTATGTAAAGCCAGGTTTTGAGCTGCGTTTTGAAAAGTTTGATTGCTCTGGAGTCTAAGGTCAAGGGGCATGGAGTTCCATAATATGGGACCGGCTAGAGACAGAGCTCGTTCCCTCACTTGGGTAAGTCTTGCGGTTTTCACAGAAGGAATGGGAAGGAGTGCTCTGTTTGCTGACCTTAAATTTCTGTGTGGGACATGTACTCTAAGTGCTGTGTTCAGCCATTCTGCTTTATCGTCGTGGATAAGTTTGTGTATTAAGCACAGTGCTTTGAAGTGTATTCTTTGTTCTATGGGAAGCCAATGTAGGGTGGCGAGTGTATCTGTTATGTGATCTCTTTTGTTTTTTCCAGTGAGAATTCTAGCTGCAGCATTTTGTAAAATCTGTAGAGGTCTTACTGTAGTGTTGGGAAGGCCTAGTAGCAAGGCATTACAATAGTCTGTGCTGGCGAAAATCAGAGATTGAAGTACAGTATGGAAGTTTGGTAATGATAGTAATGGTTTCAGTTTTCTTAGTATCATGAGTTTAGCATATCCTTCTTTAACCTTTATTGATATGTGTTGTTTGAGGTTTAGTTCATTGTCAATTATTACTCCGAGATTTCGAACTTTCTTTGCTAAGTCGATTTTTTGGTTGTTATTGAGAAATATTGGAGTTTGTGAAATGTTCATGCTTTTGCTTTCTAAGTGTATAAATTCGGTTTTATCAATGTTGATTATTAGCTCCATTTGGTTTAGAAGCTGTTTTATTATATCTAGATACATCATGGCTAGGCCTATTGTTTTTTCAGTTGTTTCATCGATTGGTAGGATTAACTGGATGTCGTCAGTGTAGATGTAGTGTATGATTCCAAGTCCAGCGAGGAGATGGCATAGTGGCAGAAGATATGTTAAACAACGTAGCGGATAGTGCTGACCCTTGTGGGACTCCTGTTTTCAAGGTAATCTTGTCGGATAGCATGTTTTTAATTTGAACTTGAAAAGTTCTGTTATTTAGATATGATTTGAACCATTTGATTGTTTTGTCTTGTAGACCTATTTCTTCAAGCCTTTTGATTAGTATTATGTGATTCACTGTATCAAAAGCTGCTGATAAATCTAATAATATCAGAATATATTGTTTACCGTTGTCGAACCCTCTTAATATATTATCCGTTAGAGCAAGTAGAAGTGTTTCAGTACTATACTGCTTGCGGAAACCGTGCTGTGACGGGTAAAGGATATTGTTATTATCTAGGTGCTCAGATAATTGTTTGTACTGTTTTTTCGACTAATTTGGCCATCAGAGGTAAGTTTGACACTGGTCTGTAGTTTGCTAGTATTTGGGGGTCCATGTTTTTCTTTTTTATTATTATTGGTTTGATGATTGCTCCTTTCAGTGTGTCT